>NW_012026841.1:636992-646096 GCF_000956235.1 Wasmannia auropunctata | reverse complement strand
AGTTATTCATCACCAGATAAAAGTACACGCCAAAATCCATCTTTTTCAATGAATAACTCAAAATTGTCATTTTTCGAGATATGACACTATTGTATCAATGCCGCGATATATAAAAATTTATATTAAAATTATATAAAATTTTTATATATGTAAATTAAAAAGATCTATACGTTTAAATCTAGAATTCTCTTGTGCCTCTAGATTTAATATATATTTTTGGCTGTCGCCAGTTTTACTCACCACTTACAGATACTAGTGCCCTGTATTGCTAAATCTGCTGAATCTGTCGAATCGACTTTTGCAGGTGCAGTTCTTCCTGGTGTTCGTGCATAGCGCGCAGGCCCTCATCTTCGATTGCGGCTATCCGAAACTGATCGCGGCCCTCCTGCTACTTCACGCGACGATCTTCTTCGTGCTCTTCTCCGACTTTTACAGGTCCGCTTACCGCAGAGGAAAGTCCGCGAAGGAACTCAAGGCTGAATAGAACACACGAAGGAACACACATAACGAAAGGGAAAATCTTCGTCCCCGAGACGACGTACGAAACACGCGCAATACACACGTACACACATGTCGCGTCGAAACTGTGACTCCTTTCTACACCGGTGAACTTTTAAACGCTCGTTATAATGTATCAACAGATGAGGAACTTATTAAGCGA
Source organism: Wasmannia auropunctata (assembly GCF_000956235.1). Classification (NCBI taxonomy): domain Eukaryota; kingdom Metazoa; phylum Arthropoda; class Insecta; order Hymenoptera; family Formicidae; genus Wasmannia; species Wasmannia auropunctata. Next base: position 645,435 of record NW_012026841.1, on the reverse strand, counting down.
TCGTACATACTTGAAAATGTCAATTGTCAGCGGAAGACGTGCGAGGGGAATAAATGTTTAAATACGCGTGGTTCTGTACGATCGCGAATGTCGCGGAATTTCTGATATATTCCGAACACGGCGGTATTATTGAAAGGTCGATGCAACAGTAGAATTACGCGGCAGCGCCGAGCAAAAACATTGTGCCGACAATATAATTTATGATTCTTATACAATGAAATAACGATTATAAAGAAATGCAAGTAGCGTATAGTAGGGGAAAATCTCGTAGCAAAGAAAACGGATAAATGGGGAAAAGAAGGGTCAGTCGGTCAACGGGTTAATGCTATATTGTATTTCTTATCTGTTTGGCAAGGCGATACGACGAAAAAGTCTGCGAGACACGGGAAGGACTGGCCATTAGAAATATAGTAAATTATAGAAATACCTTTACGCCGGGCGGCGATCGAGTGTGAAATGTGATTGTTTGGTTTCGCTTTTGCGATAGTGATAAATTTGTATCAGGCTGCCGATATACACGAGAACGTCGCGTCTGAAAAGCCCCCCCGATACGCGATCGAGGTCAAAACGTTTCACTGGTGCGGAGCATGGAGATTGCTTCCGTGAGGAAGAGGATTCTTATTTCGTTACACCCTCCCCGAGCGTATGTATCTTCCGCAGGATATCTCAGGTCTCGCGAGCGCACCCTTGGATTAATTTAAATGTGTCGCCTCTATTTTAATCGATCTCTAATTTATATTGTTCTTTACGAGCTTAAGAAAAATGTCACGAGGAATAAGTAAAATAAATGGTAAATGTAACTTTTCCCTTTTTGAGAACATAAAATCTGGAAGAATCCTATCGCATCTTTGAAGATGCGATAAACACGAGAAGGAACGCAGAGACGAAACGAAGCAATAATAAATTGTATACGAGTTGAAATTTATGTGATTATAATTACAGTTAGAAAAATACTCTGCCGTATTAATCGATTTTGAAAAATTGTGCAATTAAAAATTATGTTCGATATTTATAATTTTTAGAATTTAAACAGTGTAAGATAATCAAAATTCTGAAAATTTTTTTTCACACGCGCGATATTTTGCACAATTTCGAAATAATTCTGGTGCCAGTTAATTAGTGTAAAAAGGAAAAGAAATATATCCGAGAGACTCATCTTTGCATACTTATATTTAAAGCAATCAAGAAGCACACTGCAACTTTTCAATTCGAGAAACGTGAAGCAATTGGGAAACGTGCAATATATATGTTCAATGCTGAAAAACTCTCGGATATACCGCAGTGCGGTATGGATCACGGACAGGCCCCTACCAATAAATTTACATCGAGAAATAGCTGGATTGCGCAAACAAATTTATATGTCCATATCAATGATGCATTTTTATAATACAAATCCAATCTTTTCGAAGAACGTCTCACGACTTACCGCAGCGAGCTACTACGAACGAACGGAGTTTACAGCATGTCGCGTACTAAACATATATATATATGAATACCTCAAATTATTTTTAATCTATATTTAACCAGATTTTATTGCTTCGTTTCGTCTTGTTGAAACTCACCATTCTGTGAGGCACAGAGAGGCGATATACATATGGAAGTGTATTTATTGTTTGGCATAACGGTGAGGATTGTTCCGCGAGACCACGCCGAATGTTTCACCACTTGTTCTTACTTCCACGGGGATTTTTACATGCAGCGTAGACGCGAGATGACGAGTGTCGAGTAGCGGAGGCGGTAGAACCGGCGCGGACGCACGGTCCGACGCCGTCGGAGAGGACCCGCGGAGTTGCGGCACGTCCGCGCGGCGCTTCCCGTTTTATCGATTCCCCTCGGTGAAGCTGCGCAGGCCACACTCGCGAGGAGCGCGCGACATATCGCGGAACGCCGCGAACAATGCCGGAGACTACGAGACGACGGCCCGAGGGGCGGTCGCGCGACGAGACCTCTCGAGAAACTAACCGTTGTACGATAGGGATGATAAGTTATTAAAAGTCTCTCGGACGCGAGACAATAATCTTAGGGTCACGGCGTACACCGGTCGCGCGTGCACCGTCTTGTACATATTGTATCTCCCATTTTGTAACGATGAATAAAATATTAATTAAAATGTTGATCCTGAACTATTCTGCGCGCGCCTGCAAATTAATTTATTCCAATTCGACAGGGAGGTTTGCTGTTGAAGTGTGATTTGAGGTAAAAATAATTTCATGTGAAGTTGGTTTCTGAAATCGACAAAAATCTGCTCGCCCGTATAAAGGTATATGGATATAATTATAACATAAATTATTAAAAATGTATTTTTTAAATATAGACCGTAAAGCATCTCGCATTTTTCTTAACAAAAGTGATTTCCAGCAATTCAATCTTAGCATTGAACTTTACACTAATCTAACATCTAATTTTACATTTGATCTATTGATCGAACTGTCGAGGATCATCACTGCGTTTATCTTATCGTTTCATAAAGTTGAAAATTTATTGTTAAATACATTTTTTATTGATATATGTACAGTAACGGGACACAATTTCACCTTTACATATGTGCAACCTAAGTTATCGACACGACGATGAGCAAAACTTATCGAAACTCTATGGACTTTCACGCTGTCGCAGCTTGCGCTCTTGTTTGTATCCTCTTTTGTCTTTCCAGAAGACGACGTTCCCTTTCGAATTCCTTCATTCTCAAAACGTAACTGTAACAGATACAATATATTCTTATCAATGTACCACAAAAAACATTCGTGTAACGATACAGCCATAAGATTCGACAACAAGATAAGATACTTACTCTTCAACGTAGCACTCGTTATATTGGTGTCTCTCGTGCGCGCACTTCAACATGAAAGGATAATGACGTCTCTTGCACTCATGTAATTCCAAGTACTTGTGGGCGCAATAATCGCGTTTGTCCTTAGGGATCTTGTAAGCCATCATGTCTTCCTCCGACAACGGCATCTCTGTAAATTCGGCACGCTAAGCAGAGTCTGGACTTGACCAGTATATCTGCTGATGTCTAATTAAACAGCGAATTCAATTGAATGCACTGATGCACTGCATTTATTAATGCCGTTATTCTTTGTCAGAATTATAAATCATAAATTAGTTTTCCAAATTAGACTTTGCGAATGCAAAGATGTATTCATATATTTCGTATCTATCAAATTTGTTAAAAGCGTGACTCAAACTTTTACTTTTCGCTCCTCAAATTCATGTACTTACAGAACACGAGTATACAAAGGAAGATTCAGCGATAAGAAGACAAGTTGCTTCGAAAAATATACACTGTGCTAATCCTAATGTGAAAGTGAAATATTTCGAATAATAAAATGCTCCATATATATTTCACCAAATAATACAATAAAGTACTATTAAGGATTTCGCGGTGTAATCGTGTCTATATTTATATTAAACACACGTCTTTACGTTGATGTGTGTACAACAGTTTTAATTTATATTTTTAACGATACATTGCTTGATGTGCATACTGAGTGCGCACTAGTGCAACCAACCAAATTTGCTAAAAATTTATGTAAAACTTGCATCATAAACAGCTGTTGCTGTCCACAGGTAATTCTTCAGGTAAATGATACAGGCATTCGAAGCGTAAATATACTCTAATTTTCCAAATTATGCTTAATGATAAAACAACAAAACAACATCATACTGTAAATCAATCGAGTAAAATAATTTTCTGCTGAATTAATTGACTACAAGTACAGTCATATAAAAACATTAGAATTTTTAACTTACTTTTCACGCAAAAAATCATTCGAGAATAGAACATATATTCGCAAGTGAGCCTCTTTGCGGCAAAATTATCATTAATATTTCATATATTTAGTAAACAAAACATTAGCAGCGTGCTAGTAATATTCGTTAGCAATATTCGAGCAGAATATCATGACAAATCGGCATTAATTGCATTAAACTGATTAAACTTATGTTCTACCAGCAGAGCTAGCTGTTGGTAGACGGCCTGCCGATGTAAATCTGACAACAGATCAGCAGATTTCGTTCAGTATTTTCAATCTGCCACCATATTCTGCCAACAGATTCTGTTACTATTCCTGCTGGCATTTTGTCAACAAAATTTGTACCAAACATTTTTATAATAATACAAAGTCTGTTTCGATTTCGATTGTTTAGAAGGTACTTAACTGTGGAGGCAGACGTAAAGGCGATTATAAAAACACTTGTAATTAAATGGCCAGTGAAATTGTCAATCTCAAGATTATGTCACACGATGTTTCGAACAAAAAGATCTGTCGGAATTAGATGACAATTTGTAAAACTCCAGTGGTGCACGCGTTTCATATCCAGACGATCACAAATACAAAGTGCAAAATTGATAACAAGATACTGCGCGGTGGAAACACGAATACGAGGTTAGATTCGAATATACTTGCCTCTAATTTTTCGACCTTTGGGAAATCCGTACATAGGATCGAACATCGGTTTACCGTCGGACTTGGGCATCGTGTCGGGATGTGTTATGTAGGTAGCGACGTAATTACCCATTATTTTCAAGTTATATCCACAGCGAGGCGAGCAATCGAGAGAAAAGCGCACCTTCGGATCGCGCTCAGCGCTGACATCTACTTGTTCACCGATCTAACTTATGTAACGTGTACCGCACGCACACAGAGATAAATTGCACCGACCATTTCAAGCAATTGTTTATTGTATGCATTATTAAACTGGTGAATCAAGAATTTGGGAATTCTACGTTCGAACATTATCAAAATTATAAATAGAGAAAAACGATTGAGGATGGATGTTGGTGCCTAATATATTTTAATTTTTATTTTCAAATTTCAACTATACTCCATCAAAATTATAAATCATGTAAATTAGATTTTTTTAAACTGGACTTCGCGGATGCAAAGATATATTTATATATTTCATATTTATAATTTTCGATCCTCAGATTCATGTACAAAGCACGCAGTGTACAAAAGGAAGATTCAGTGATAAGAAGACAAGTCGCTTCAAAAAATTCTTTATTGACTTTGCTGAAATAAACATATCAATATATTAATAACGTTTCAGTGTAATAATGAGGAGTAATTATGAAAATCGCTTCCAGGCTATTCTCCATATTTTATTTTTACAAAAAAAGCAATATCTGCATTTTACTTTAAAGGTAATGGTGGTAGCTCCGTGTAGTATACAACTCTTTTTCAGCATCATATATATATTTATATATGTACTATTTTCACGCCCTTCCTCCCGTCAAGCTGAATACTTACAACAGGGAATTTATTTCGGACTTAAAAAATGATAATTTAATCGTCATCCTCTTCCATAGGCTCCGCAGCTCCACTACCTGGAATACAATATAAATTCCAACATTATATAATAAAATCCAATTTAATAATCGTTTCCAATATGTTTAAGAAGAGTATGTACATATGCGCACAGGGTGTTGAAAAAAAGTCGAGATGGTGAAATTAATTATTCGGAAGAGACGTTTTTCAAAAAAAATGTTTCAAACGCAAGTTATAGGGTTTAAACAGATCTATTTACTGATCTTATCGGTTTGACCTCAAGAGGTTCGTACACCCTTCCTTCCATTTAGTTTTTTCGTTCGCGTTTTTTCCAAACGTGGAAATTTTATTTCCTTCATGTGCTTCGAAGAAAAAAAACGAGGCGACAAAAAAAGAGACGTCAATAACTCGGTTAGTGATTGCGCAATGACCCGCGCGGCTCTCGCTCGTGATCATAATATATCCAGTCGTGTAACACGCGTGTATGTTTTCTGCCACAAGTTACAATGACTTTCTTCCCTCATCCGGAAGGACAGGAAGAATGTGCAAACAAAAATTCTTACGCTACGTTTGTGTATGATATTTTTCGGACACCCTGTATGCGGAAAGCGCACACAAGCTCGCGTACCATTTTGCAATCGCTCCTCGCCGGGTATGTGACCGGCCTGCAGCAGTTTACTGAGCCTCTGCACCTCCTCCAGGGAAGACGCGTTCGTAATGGCCTCGCGAATTTTGTTGCGCTCCTCGGGCGTGGTCAAGGGCTTGTCCGCCGCCGCGCCCGTCGTCTGCGCCTTGACCTTCTTCGCTATCTCGCGCGCCATCTCCTTGCCGCGCTTGCTCCTGAAGTATTCCGTCGCCGCCTCGCGCTCCGCCTGCTTGATCTTCCGAAAGTCGAGCAGCCTGAGCTGCGGAAACCTGTAGACGATGTACTGCCTGTACTGCGGCTTGGCGGACACCGGGTTCTGCAGCAGGCACAGGTTCGTGAGGTTCTTCAGCGGTATCAGCGGCTCCAGGTCGCCCAGCTCCTGTATCATGTTGCCGGTCAGCATCAGCGTGTGCAGGTTGGGTATGCACTGCTCCAGCCCGTCGCCGATCCTGACGATGCGATTGTTGTTGAAGAACAGGGTCTTTATCCTGTTCAACAGCGGAAAGCCGTCCAGCTTGCGTATGTCGTTGTCGGAGAAGTCTATCGTGTCAAATTGATCCTATAGAAAGCAATGCGGTGTAAACGTGACAATCGACTACTGCGTGTACATATATTCGCACTCTCTAAAGGCATTGAGGTAAGATTCGCCGTTTCCTCCCGACGAGGTGTGTGTACCTACCAAGGTCGCGCCCAGATTCTCAATAGTGGGTATCTTATATCCTGCAACATAAAAACGAGAATAATGGACGATACATGTAGCGACAACAAAAGCTTTTCGTACGCGCGGTTCTCCTTTACAAACCTCGGAGATCTAATTCGCGATCTCGCACCGGATTAATGTACTGCATCGACTGCTCGATGAGCTCCGGCGTCAATTTCACCATCGCGAGCGGATTGCTGGTCGAATCCCCAGTATCCTCACTGTTCTTATAACGATCTCTTTTTCAAATGAACAGCACGACCGGGACTTGTCGCCTCGCTTCTCGTGCTCCTCGCGTCGCAGGCGTCGGAGCAATTGTGAAAATGAGGTTAAAACGCCAACAGCGGTAAACTAGCGACGCCAACAATCGAAGCGAGGAAACTGTTTCGAAACGTTTGCCGATATTAGGTAATAATTCCTTATCTGCTGTATGTACATACATACATACATACATATAAGTGTACTCTTCGGAAAAATTTAATTACTATATTATACATATTATTTTGCAATTAATTGAAACATAATTTCAGTAGATATTTCTGCATTTAACATCAAAGAAAATAATAAGCAAGATTTTGATATAAGGCTGATAATAAAATATCAACCATAATTCCACATTCCATCCATTCTTGTAAGTTTCTGGTAAATAATTTAATTTCAACTAAACTCTCCGATTAATTATATAAAATTAGCGATTAAATCCAATCAGTAAAATTTCTAAATATAGAATTCTTAATTGTTTCTGATCTAATGATCGTTGTTAAAGTTATTTAGTAATTTGAGTATTATATTTAGAAAATATAATATAATTAATAGAGATTACTTTTGATAAAGTTAATCGCCGAGCACTTTAATCGGCATTGATTAATTTAATCGGCAATTAATTCAATTGATACAGAATTACATAAAGCAATTCTAATAATACATACAATATGCATCAGGGATTAGAATTAGTCACTCGTTAATTAATGAGTTAACAGTAACGCGCGCCGTTACCGTTACAGTTACTTTTTTTGGTAATGGATTATTGGAAACGACGTTATTTTATTTTTTTGGTAACTGTAACGGTAGTTACATTTTTTCGGTAATGGTAATGAATTATATACAATTACTTTTATCGTTACTTCTTATACTTTGAACTTTTTGCATTTATGACAAAATTTTCATATGTATATTCAATCTTCATATTTTAGCATAGTATTCACATAGTTTACTTTTATTTTAAGACTGTTTTAAATAAGGTCTTAAAATATTAATATGACTCTGTGATTGGTTTATGACATTTTAAGAATTCCATAAGTCAATTCATATCACAAATTAAATTGAGTACTTTAATAAGTACAAGTATTTTAATAAGATATTTTTACTTTATATATGCATCTTAAAATACTTTAAAAAATTTATTGTAAAAAATATCAGCTAAATTGTGTTTCAAAATCGAAAATTTAATTGGCGCGTAGTTTGTAAAATTGGATATGTATATATAAATTTATTTCGAAATATTAAGCACTAAGCTGGAAGCTCTAGCTCATATCAAAAAGGCTTTCATCTTCCTAGTTGTATTTTTATATATCGGTCTAGTGTCATTGTTGTATTGCTTTTATTAATATTAAAACAAAAATTGCATCTTAAATTTAGATTGATCTTGTTTCAGCATTAAAAAAGTAACGGAAAAGTAATGAATCTTTATTTTTTTAAGTAGGTACACGGAAAAAACAATTTTGCTGAATCCAGATCTGAAAATAATTTTTGTTCAGTAGTCAAAATTATTTTGTACAAAAGTCAAAATGATTGCTAGAATATCAAAATATTTTATAGCAATACTTA
>NW_012026841.1:580092-636972 GCF_000956235.1 Wasmannia auropunctata | reverse complement strand
TGTGCTCTTCCGATCTGCCTAAATACTATATTGTCTCACATTTAACATGATTTGCAGGGTAAATTAAACAAAAAATTCTCTCCGTGTAGTTATTTTTTTAACTCGGTAACAAGTAACGATAACTAGTTACTTTTAAGAAGTAACTTTCCATTCCCTGATAATATGTTAATCTCTATAATCTTTTTTTCTATACGTTAATAATAAAACACGTAATAACAAAACATTAATAATTTTTTCTCTCTCTCTCTCTCTTTCTCTATGCTAATAAAATAAATACAGATAATATTAATTATCGATTAATTTAATCGCTATTAATTATATCGACAAAATGATTTACAAAAACGTTTCTAAATACACATATAACTTGTGTTATTCCTGATTCAATTTTTTTATTCCATATATGTTAAAGAACAAAAACAATAATTCCCAAATTAAAATAAAAAATATGTTAATACCACACATTTACAATACTCGATAAGTTGGTCATTAATTAACTTAATTGACAATAAATAAACGAACGGAATGACTTAACATTTTTATAAGCATATAGAGTATATAATCTAATCTTTCTGTAATAAAACGCAAATAATTATAATAATTCTATTTCCAAGTAATAGCAGAATATATGCCACAATTATAACGCGTCGCACAAGAAAAAGACAAATAATCTAGTGCAAATTATTCATCACATCAATTTTGTGCCATTAAATCAATTGTTATCAAATTTACTTCTAAACACGGATAAAACCCGTGCAATTATTATAGTTTTTATAACGTGTCGTGAACTTGTTAATTAAAGTATATACGGGATTTTCACAATGTTAGAGCTCACGATACAAAGTAATAAAGAGGATAATACGCATTCATTCTTCTATTCAGTTTTTTGTTCGCGTTTTTTTCCAAACGCGGAAATTTTTTTTATTCATGTGCTTTGGAAAAAAACGAGGCGTTATAATAACTCAATTGCAGCAACAGTGATTGCGCAATGATTCGCGCGGCACTCGCAGTGATCATAATATATCTAGTCTAGTGTAACACGTGTATGTTTCTGCCATAAGTTATGACTTTCTTCCCTCGTCCGGAAGGACATAAGAATGTGTAAAAAAAATTGTTACGCTACGTTTGTGTCTATGATTCTTTTTTCTTACACTGTTCGACATTTAGAAAAAAAAATAGCCGCGGACAGAAAGTTTGCAGACCGAATAATATATTTTATTTTTACGATCTTATTAATAATTTATAATTCTAATAAAAAATAATTGATGGTGCAATTTATCACATTTCTGTCTCATGCTCCTCGCTGGTTCTGGAAACAATATTGAAAAACATGTTGTATTTATTGTTAATTCGCGCGAGGGGACAATCTCTTGGAATATTTCATAAAGATTGCGTAATACTATTAAATACGTAGATGTATGCAAAATGCACATATCTATGCGAACAGCGATAAATAAAATCCGGTTCTCGATTAAGATATTAAGTACTCGATTTAATAAACGAGCATACTAAGCATATTATAAATAGTTTGCATTCGTTAAAGATAATATTTAAAGTGCATTTTAACGCACCATCTCTAAACGTTGACGTTGGTCAACAATGAAGTCAAGAAAATAATTAATAATAATTAGCGAGCGTTTTTTTTTCAGCAAGAAGTATTATGTCTCATCGATGTCGAGGAAGATTATTTAGGTAGTTCTCATAGAAGATTTACCGATGACGGAGATTAATAGAAATGTCAATAGCACAAATTATGACGGACTATTTAAATGTAAATTTAACCAAATGAGAAGTATTTTTCAATATTTACGCGAATATATTAAACGTAAAAATATGAAAAAATAATTAGTGCTTAAAGAGATAATGAATAAATCTCGATCACTTAAAAATTTATTTGTTTTGAAATAGAAATGCCTAAAGCATGTAAAATTGGATTATTTAGCAGCAAGCGTAAAATTTCGAGAAGTTATTTCAGTATATTAAACCAATTTTTTAACAACTTATTAGAAATTACATGATCTCTATTTGAAATTGTTACGTAAATGATAACATTTTTATCACATTCCTACGTTTTGTATTTTCTTCAAATTTTCACAGTTAGCATAACATCGCTTGGATAGATTTTACAAATATACGACTGTTGTGATAACAAGGTTATCGAATTTCTGAGTTTACTTTTCTCTGAAAATAAAAAGAAATAATATAATTTTAATATAAAAAATTTTAATTAATTAAATAAAAAATTAAATTCAAGCAGATACTTTATTTTAACGGAAATTGCAGTTTAATTTGCGTTTTACACAACAATACATTTATCTATATAAAAGTGGACAGAAGGAAAAAATTGTGCAAGATGCAGATGACGTTCAACTAATTTTTCCTTACGGAAAGTTACAAATGTAATCGTTTTTGTCTCCCTCAATAGACGTAAAATACCCAGAAGGACTTAATAGCATTCAATTACCGGAACAAATGATCTCCCGTCTATTTATGATTTGTTTTTAATAGAGAAAATTAATACGACGATTGATATACTGAGCTCAAATTTGTAAGTTTATACGAATGCGGCATAGTAATTTTCAAATAGAGGCGATAGCTTTTATTCAATCTGCTCAAGTGGAAACCGATGATAAAAAGTTGGAAAGATACTGTCATTACCGTACATTTTCATTAAATCTTTGTTAACCGCTTCCATAAAAAATTTTTCTCACGTAAATCTTTTCTTAACTTAGTAACATCAATTATTTTTTTATAAATTATTTTTAAAAATGTTACATATAAAATTTTTTGTTTCGTAACCGCGAATCTAAGTTTAGTTCTAGCAATACAGAACATTCTTTTATACTGTCAATTTTCCTTATTACCGTTTATTTGCAGACAGTAAACAATTTGTCTCTCGACTTCCACACGCTGTATTAGAAAAACCAATTTGCGTAGATGAAAATTATAAATTAAGATAGGAAAAAAAATAGTAGCCTTTCTAACACGGTGTAAAGTACGCTGCCGTAACGTATCATTAGGGCTGGGGAAAAAAATTTTTGTTCGAAGTTTTACTGCAAGAAGATGAAGGTCTTGCCGGTAATAACGGTAGCAGAAAAATATTCTGCGTGCGAATTCTTGCATTAACCTTCATAAACCACTTCCAGCAGTTACGCAGTATAGCCATTAGAAGAGCCATTAAAAGAATTCCAAAGTGTCGTTAAAATAACTGTGTTATTGCCCCATGCCCAGGTAAGCATTCGCAAATAAAATGAAGATTAAATTTAGACATGTATTACATAGTACGTGCAGTTTTAAGACACGGAAGTTTTGTTAGATTTCACTCGAGACGTAGGTCTTCCCAGGCAAATTACGCCGGGATGCGCGTTGCAGCAGTTCGCATTCAATTGTTTTCGCGTTCATTGTTGCTTAACGTAATAAACGTGCCTTTCGTTCTATCATTAACGCCGTTATTAAAGCGATGCACTTTTAACCGAATGAGACAGTTTATCTATGAGTTTAAAATCTCGAAATTTTTAAAAAGGTTAAGCTCAAATTAGTATAAAGAAGATTTATGTTTACTTATCGATACACGATAGTCGCAAAAAAAATATATCTTTACATGTGCCTAAAGCGATTATAAAGTTAAAAGGAAACGTGCAAAGAACCTTAAAAGGATCTGATCGGAGGAAGAAGTTAAAATGGGTCTTTTTTTGCTCGGTTGAATCTCATTGTGGTCACTTGGTATGTCATATGCTGCAGAAATTACATGCAAAGTTTGAAGCAAAACAAAACTTTGAGATAAGTATAATACTCTGCGTTACGTAAACAGGCGTTTGGGGACGCTAACTTATCGGACAATGAATGCCATCGACCACGTGTGGTCCATTCTCACATGAAAATTTACGTTAATCCATTGATTCTTGCGTCGCCTGCAAGCCCTTCTCTTTCAAAACTGTTACAATTGTCGAATAGAATTTTATTGCTGAAACACATAATAGAACCCAAAAAAAAGTTCTATTTCTTAGTGACACCCTCTTGCTGCTAGAAGATTTTCCTCTTGTATATCGTCTCAAGATGATACTCCAAAAGGTAGAGGAATATCGAATTACTATGAAATGTTGGATTTAAGATTGCAATCCTCTTAATGCTAGAAGAATTTCCTTTCAATTAAAAAAAGAATGCTTTAAAAAGATCACATTCATTTTAATGGATGTGAGGATTACAATAACTCTATTCGAGTAAACTAATTTTATGGTATTTTTTTTTCTAAAAGCGATCACCCATCCAAGCCATGTACCTAGTCAAGTGTTGCTTCAACCTTTATGACCGCCCGAGAACTGATGTTTCGTAATGAATTCCATATAGTTGGTGATGTCAATAATTCTATTCGCATACTTAAAGGAACTAAACAGAACTTAGCAATAACAATTATAAACGACGAGACTTCACTCCCAGGAAAAAAAGTTCCATATATAATTGTATATAATTATATGCAAAATATATCCATATATGTTTCCTTCTTATTAAAATTAATTTTGTATTAAAGAATCATTTTACAAAAGAAACATATATGGACATATTTTGCATATAATTATGGGCTGTTTTTTTTTTAACTATGTTGCACTGTTCAAAAAAATAAATTTTTCATTTATTTAAATGAAAAAAAAATTTTTAATTAAAAAAAATTATTTTAAATAAAAAAATAAATAATAATTATAATTAATAATATATAATAATAAAAATTTAAAAATTTTTTTAAAATAAAAAATCTTATAAATGAGCATGCCGCGAGTATCAAGCACATCCTCTTATTTCAAGAGACTATTCGAGTTATTATAGTGAAATTTTCTATAGAGGAATTAATTTTGGATTATGGCACATGTGTTCACTTCTTTATAAATAAATACGCGTGATAGCTGAGGAATATGCTTCATGTAAATTTTTTTTGCTTAGAGGAAATGCTTAAAGGAATTTCCCGCCCATAAGTAGAACATTTTTTTTTTGGGTGAAAACATTCCTATGCAAGAATGAGGCGTTAATGAGTTTTATTGCTATTACCTTGACATTAAGTAAAAATAATTTTTTTCACCTCAAATCTCAAATTCCGTCGACATTCCTAAATTAAAAATAACGTTGCTTCAGAAATAGCTATCGAAGAATGAAGCAATTTAATCTTGAAAGATTATCTTTTTCTTGATTACACAAGGACAAGTCCCTGAGTTTAATAAGGTCAAGGGGAGTTTGTTAAACATATTGTGAAACAAGCCCGAAAATATCAGCGTAATGCGTGCAACTTTTATCTATTCTATATTACTAGTAATATCTCAAAAATATCAAGAAACAGAGACGAATGTTTAATACAAAATAATAATTGAGAAAAGACAAAAATTTACTTCGCCATCCATTCTAGAATTAAAGCTGTTCTTAGAAGCTACAGGAGGAGGAAGAAAAGCATTAGCTCTATATTTAAAATGATCCTAGTTACAATTTCAGCAATTTGGTTTGGTAAATTCGATTAAAGTATTCAACAAATCGACGTTAACTGTATCCGGGTTAAATTGACATTTTGCTGACAAAACTTGCTAACACATAATGTAAATGCAAATTGACGGGAAAAACCGAGCCAAATTCCTTAGTCGATTTCTTGCCGTCAGTTTGCGCTCAAATTGTCAGCTTTGCATGATTTTTGCCAACAATAATTTATTCTCATGTTATATCAGCAGATTTTGTTGTAAACCCGACACCAATTTCAGCTTTCCATGATTTTTGCCAATTTGTTCTCATGTGTTACAGCAAATTTTATTATAAATCTGCGATCAATTTGTTGATCATCCTGCCAATAAGTAATTAATCGATCCGCAATGACTTTAAAATGTTTATATTTATTGTTACTTTTTTGAAAAAACCTAAAAGGTGAAATTAGAGTTTGGAATTTCTTGTGAAATGTAGACACGAAGGACTATCTTTTGCAAGAAACCGTATTTCAAAAGCACGCTTCCACTCTCGAGTTTCAGCTCTGCCCTTGTTAGTACGAATTAACAACTTCGAAGTGGACAAACGAATTCGCACGCACTTCATGCGCGCGTTCTATATCATTATCACCTATATCCAATTTTAATTTGACACTTGATCTGACTACAGGCCACACATGTATAAGTCACCGACGAATAATAAAGCGCGGCTTGCTTCATTTGGCATTCGCAGAGTCACGGTAAATTCTACAATCCTATCATTAATATTAATTTAAGGTTAAGTATACGCAACCTTTTACACTGATTTATAAATTTACTGAATTTAAATTTAGACCAAGCAAAGAATGTAATTAAGCTACTGAATGGAGGAAACAAACTAATATAATAAACAATTTCATTTCAATTGCCGAAAACGAGTCGAAATTTACATTAACGGATTTTCCGCGCGTTTCGTCTGCGTGATCGATACATCAAAGAAAAAATGCTCGTTACATTTGTGTTTATTCTTTCGAACGAAATGAATTGTTCGTTCTTACAATTAGTAATCAGATCTGGATCAGCCTCACAAATGCCTTGCAAAAATGTACATAAAATTAATTTATTTATTACGTAAAATGTAATGTATTGCATTTCTGTTAATAATTAAATGATTCGTTTAATTAAGAAAAGTTAAGATCTAAAGGATTGTTAATTAAAATATATAAAAACTTATTTAATTTATTTTTTATTTATTTATTATATTGCAGAAAAAAATTATTATCTTAATTCCAAATTCTCTAGAAAAATGTCACGAGAGTAAAATTAAAAGTAAAAAAAAATCATATTTTTGATAAAAAAATTATTTATTAAAATAAAAACAAAAGAGAAAAATACATATATTTTTATGTGGCAAAAGATCTTTAAAAGACTTTTGAAATAGCCGAGCTCATAGATCGGTATAACGTCTTCAAGGACAAATATATACAACTTTCAAAGATTTACGAAATGTCCGTTATACACATGCGCACAGGCATACACACGTCTTGTACATGAAGTAAATACGTGTATATACATAAAATATATCCCAGTCGATCACGGACCTTGAATTTTCAACAATTGTACGTGATACACTATATATATAATACATAAATCGCACATCTTGAAGATTAGTATGCTAATAAAATGTCACACTTCGCATCTAAACACAAATGCGAAAAAATGGTAAAAATGTTGACACGTTGCTGAACTTTTGCATTCGAATTAGATTAACCTCGGCGAATTATACTTTCATAAATGGTAATCCGAACGGAAAAAAAGAACAATATGAAGAAATATATCAAGTCATCTACACATTGTTTGCTTCTATACATTGAACGAAGACGAAAATTTATTCTCCTATTTTTTTTCCTTTCTTATTTTACCTTTCTCCTTTTACAATGATTCAGACGGTATTGGTGCCATTGGTTGCGCGAACGGAAGATCATTGAACGCGGGCATTAACTATCGAAGGACAACAAGTTCCTCCTGAGTATAGTAGGATAGGCTTGCAAATAGGATGCATATAAAATATCGTTATAACCTCTTGAGAAAAGGATATTTGGCTTTTTAAGTTTATTCACCTTGAGAACATATAAAAAATGAATTAAGATGGGTAAAGTCCAGACAGAGAGGCACAAAAAACAGAATGGCAAATTAACGGAATAAAACTTACGTCATGCCGTAAAATTTAAATAATCACTTATTATTTTTAATGAAATGTTACTAATAATAAAGTTTTAATAAAATTTTATTAAAACAAAATGGTGTAATATAAAATGATATTCTACGAAACCGCATGCTAGTTTCCGTATTTGCTTTTTGCTCTAATTTTTTCAGCAATCTCAATACGTAAAGAGAAAAACATAAATTATTAAAGAAAAGAATGCCACTTGAAAAGAAGCTTATTTTATAAAAATTGTTTAGAGAGCAATTTGTTTATAAAGAAGTAAAAAAAAGTGGCGTCTCTGAGCTCTTTGATGCTTCTCTCATCTTGCTAGATTTTTATTCGTTGTTCTTGCACGTCTAATAATTCACTCTGTGTGCAATTATTATTGCTCTTTTACGTAATAAATATATCTATATTGTGCTTGTAATATTTGTGCATGTCATTTAATATTGCGTTCAGCTAATAAGCGCGTTATCAATGCGTAATTATGCCTATTATGCCGTTTTATCTCAGTTAATTAGACGTACAATGGAACAATGCTATAGTGCTGATAACATACGTTTTTCGAACGCAGCCTAAATTTTACATTTTTTTTGTTTTGAAATATTTGTTTTATACGCTTCATAATGATTTACATATTTAATATATTTAGCATTTATAATTAAAAGATAGCGACCAAAACGTCGTTGCCATTAATGCAAATTTATTTTTTGTTTCCGCTCTCCGCCGCGGCGTATTTGTACGTCTAATCTTATTTTCTTTTCCTCTAAGAATAAGCGTATTAACTTCTGATTATTTAAAGGTTCTTTTATCGCTTTTTATTGAAACTTGTGGTATGATCGACAATCTCTGATATTGATGGAGTAAATAATCAGAAAAGATTAACATGCTTATTCTTAGATATATATTTATTACGTAAAAGACTTGAGCAATAATAATTGCATAGAGTCGCCAGTGAATTATTAAGCGCGCGAGAGCAACGAACAAAAATCTAGCAAGATGAGTGAAGCAGGAAGCTCAGAGACGCCACTTTTATCAATACTTCTGTATAAACAAATTGTCCTCTTAACAATTTTTATAAAATAAAAATGAAAAATATCGACGACGTATTGACATTAACGCATCGCAGAAGATTTCTTATTAGTTCTAATACGGTAGAGGAAAACTTATAACTGAAGAGACAGCGTTCATCAAAGAAATTATAGTTTTTGTTTTATTTAAAGAAGTACGTTATCAAAAGTTGTATTATTAATTTGACGTTTATATAGCTATAAATGAAAATATATGAGATTTTATCCTACTTATAATACTTTGCCGTGTTTTATATAATAACACAAACATATTCTTACGTCCGATTTATTATCAAACATTTTCCAAATTTTATAGTCTATTTTATATTTCAGCAGATTAATTCGTTTCAATTATCTTCATCTTCCTTCCATAGAGAAATAATCGTCTCAAAAATAAAATAAGAAAGAAAAAAAAGGGAAATTAGCAAAAGCAAATATGCGAAGATCCTGGTGATTAGCGAGATGCGCAGGTTGTTGGCTTAATCCGCGCGAGGTAAACAGCACGTATTGTATAGGAACGCGCGCGTACATTTCCTGCGTGCAAACGGCGGCGTTAAACTCGAACGAACGCGCCCGTCATCCACGCATCGCGCGAATTTTAATTCCGCAAGCGATAATCGCCCGACAATTAGCGGAACTCGCGGAATGGCACGGCCAAGGTCGGTCCCAGCCGGCAGTCACCGATATAAAATTTTCTTCGCGAGCTTGGAGCCTTTGTCTCCTTTATAATCCCCCCCCCCCTCCCGAGCCGCCGTTGCGGCCACTATAACACGGACGCGACGTCGCTTCCTTATGCGTCCGACGCCCGGTGTCCATTAATTTTGTACGACGCGTGTTTCCTTGATTCATCATGATTCGTAAACAGATTCGTACTCTAAACAGACTCGAGAGGGAAAAAAAAATAAGATTAGACATACAAATTCGCCGCGGAGGGCGGAAACAAAAAATAAATTTGCATTAATGACAACGATGTTTTGATCGCCTATCTTTTAATTATAAATTCTAAATATATTAAATATGTAAATCATTATGAAGCATATAAAACAAATATTTCACAAAATGTAAAATTTAGGATGCGTTCATAAAAACATATGCTATCAGCCTATCGCATTGTTCCACTGTACGTCTAATTAACTGAGATAACGGCATAATAGGGTTGATAACGCGCTTATTAGCTACGCAAGCGCTTGAACGCAACACTGAATGACATGCTCAAATGAGGTCTTAAAACGCCAACACAATACAAAGCGGATTTTGGTGCTTCCATATAATATTAGTGTGAATCTTACAATTTTCGGTTCATATAACATATGCACAAATATTATAAGTAGAAATATATAGATAGAAAAATAAGTAGAACATTAAAATAAGTTCTCTCTAATATGTTGAAATTTGAAAGTGTAATTTGCCGTTACACTGATCGAAAGACAATTTACAGCAGCGCTCTCAATTTCTGGCTTTCCAAATCATTTGTTTTGAAATCGTCGCTTATACATTTCATATACACGCGTGACACCACAGCACATCAGAAAAGTAAAATAAATTTTTAGTTTACGTTCCCAAAACTGCCGCGATAAAGCAATCATCCGTGTATATGCTTCCTACAAAGCAATGTGTCTTATCATTGGATGCACAAGATATGTAAACGTGCGGTAAAGAAAAATTATAATCATGATAATTACTAATTAAATTAGAAGCAATGGCTCTGAAGAATAATAAATTCGTATAGTAAAGATCGCCTATAAGAGCCGACACGGGTGTTGGTGTGTTAAAATAACAATTACTATATCGTCTTATAAATATTAATTATAAACAATAGTATTATCGCTCTTGTAATAATTTTAAGTGATAGTAATATAATTATTATATAATTACAAGCGCTGTAGCTGATTGTCTTTTTGTCGAAGATACTTGTCGTTATACCGTTATAAGAATTACCCTCGCTAAATCTATATA
The DNA here is from genome assembly GCF_000956235.1 of Wasmannia auropunctata. Classification (NCBI taxonomy): domain Eukaryota; kingdom Metazoa; phylum Arthropoda; class Insecta; order Hymenoptera; family Formicidae; genus Wasmannia; species Wasmannia auropunctata. The sequence goes on along the minus strand of NW_012026841.1, from coordinate 626,311 downwards.
ATTTCGTGCTATTCTTCAGCTTCCGTCCGACGCGATTCGAATGCGCAAACGGATACGGGGGAGCGCTAAACATCGCGCGCTCATTAGTATTTCACGCCACGCAGACCGTAGGCTTGTTCGCTATGCGCGGTCTCTTACAAATAAGGACCACCCAGTGCCAAAGTTCGTTGCGCGAATCACGAATAGTATATAGTAAATTATATAAATAGCTAATGGCCACTCTCTTGTCTCGATTGCGTCTCGATCTTGCGGAGAGCGGCTTGCTCGGTCGGACGAACGGCTCGCGCCACGCGTCTCGAATGCCGATTTCTAATCGGCAACATATATACGCCGTTTATGATTGTGACGCGTCATGGACACCACGATAATCCGGCGCTCACTTAGTGGGCGCAGTCAAAGCAAAAATGCGATGTTTGATCTACAGGTGGCGATCAAGGATTCAAGAAAGGAGTGACCTTGCTGATCTTTCACATGTCTTTCTTCACGTGCCTATGCACGTTGCTAGCCAACGTGTTGCTTCGATTAAATAATTGTTTTGAAACTCCCCAGATAAGTATTCACCTGCAACGCCGTTTATATTAATAATAATAACGATCGTGTATGTGCAATATCATCTTGATTATAAATGTCAAAGAAAAACGAAAGTAGAAACGGTACAACTGCCCAATCAGGCAGACTAAAAATTAAGTAGAGCTCTAATATGGTACACATAAGTATAATGTGACCTATTAGAAATTTTAATACTAAACTGAGACATTATGTGTCATCGTTTAAGAATGCTCATTACTAGTAACCTGTCTCTAATTTACCTTTGTTCCTTTATTAGCATTTACGACTACTTCCGTATTTTTAAATGGAAATCATCTTCCACTTCGTGTCGTAGCAAAAAAAAGTCAATATACTTCAACAGGCTACGGAAAACTACAAAGACTATTTCATCAGATTACGTCAATCGTTCTCATCTGATAAACCGTGATTTATTCAAAAAGTGAAAAATAAAAGACCGCACTGTTTACATAATTATTACTACTATTAAATTTGTAAAAACTGTTTGAAAAAAATACAATTATATTATTTTTAATATTCCGCACATATTATATATACATTATTATTTGTGTGTGTGTGTGTGTGTGTGTGTGTTGTGTGTGTCCGCATCGATATGAGATTTATAAGAAAAAGATACATTGCTTTAATATAATATAATATATACAATACTAAAATACATATAACAGTATAAAATAATAGTATAAAAAAATGTTTTTTTTATAAACGTTCCTACATGGAAAGAACGATTTTGTTGAAAGATCTAAAAATTTTGCTAAAAACAGATCTGAAAATAATTTTTTGTTGAAAACTGATGAGCATTGCTATAAAACGTTTTGATATTCTAGCAATCGCTTTGACTTTCGCACAAAATTATTTTGATTATTGAACAAAAATTATTTTCAGATCTGGATTCAGCAAAATTGTTCTTTCCGTGTAAGGATATTAATAATGCTTGTAATACACTCATATAAAATTAATATGATGAAAATCATAAGCCACGTGTACGAAGCACTGGGAAAAACGTATTAAATGAGTATCAAAAGTCATTTACAAGTACGTTAATGATTAAGTGGTATTAAAGAAGTCATTAAAAAGTGTAATAAAAAGCTGATAAATTAGCATTGCTAGGGAATGACAATGCTCGTAAATTAACATTGTATTCACACAACAGTTGTGCTACGTAATTGTTAAGTTGGTAATACAATTTGTTAATACAATGTTGGTAATAACAGTAATATAACAGTATTTGAGAACGACTATAATCAAAGATGCAATGTTGTGTTATACTGTACGTATAATATGTATATTTCATATACATATATATGTATATATATGTTTCATGAAAATTGAACGCAGAAGAAAATTCTGTTTAAATATTAGTATTCAAAGTTAAACTATTGCATATTCTAATCTAACCGCAATTGGATACATTTAAAAGGTAAACAGTGAATGAATCACAGTAGAAGCGCACTCAATGTCGCTTAAATACTTTTAATTATTAGCACGTAAAGAATAAATCGTCCGTTATAATACAATCTTTACGAAAGATCATTAATAGTATTCGTTAAGAATAAAAGAAACAAGGGAATTTATTTGCCGCAATAAAATGTATTGTATGTATATCGTGACTTGCTTTCAACAAAAATTGGTCAATCATCCTCGATTAGCACACGCAAAATGCTTAATCATAAGGAAAGTTACCCAAATCGAATATTAATATGTGTAAATATAAAACAATTTATTACAAAATAATTGGATTTAATTAATCAATTAAATTTTTATTCACCGGTTTTTATATTTATAAAATAAAGCATTAATGAAAATCATAAAATTAACATTATCTAACTAATTAATTTAAAATCTTATTTAAATTATACAAATTTTTAATACTCATGCTACGTATAACATTTCGGGGTATGCGCGTTTAACTTAAATTACTTTTAAACAATAATTTTTAATTATTTATTTTAAAATTTATTTTTTCTCAAAAAAAATGTATGATTTTACGCAAAATAAATAATTAGATACCGTTGATTCGAATATCTTACATTTAGAAGATTAACCTGTTCAAACTATAATTAAACATTCTTAGAAATTATCAATAATACAAATATAAAAATAAGGATCTTTTCTGCATCCGTATATTTCATCAAAATTTTTCATTGTAATTAGTTGTTAGAATTATTAGAATCCGTAAAGTATATCAGGAATAAGATGATTAGATTAAGAGTCACGCAAATTCCCGTAGCAATTATAGTGAACAGACGTACATAGGTTGAGTGTGCATTGTAAACAACATTCCGAACATTCTCAAAGATACTAACGGTGTCCAGTCATTCGAATCACAATACGATTGAGATGATAATAATAATACGTGATTCTACGGTACACCGATACGATGCACGGACATGAAAACAATATTTAATCCTTTATACTTCGTATACAGAATGAATCAACGCATTGCGCACAAATTATTACTGTCATTAGGCTTACAAATTTGATAGACACTTAAAGAAAAGAGAGCCGAAAGAATTTATTATATTCTGATATTTTTATATTTATTCTATTAGGCATACTTCTATTAATCGGTTGAACATAGAAAGAATGATATTTCATGCAATATCAGTCGGGAACAAGTGATGAACGAGAAAATTTCTAAAACTCTTGAAAAACAAGCTACAAAAAGAAATAAGATCAGACATCAACGTATATGCAATATATACATTAATCTAAATCTGGATTATCCTGCTTATAAATTGATATCAAAGATCTCAAAATATAGCATTATAGCTTCATTACTGCTTTTAATTGTTACATATACATTTGTATATCTTGCTTACAACGCAAATGCGAGTAAATTTTAATTTAATCGCTTCGATTGCGCCTTATGCGATTGTCCATGTCAATTTTATCACACCTGATGAATAAATTCAATTGAATCGTGAAGCATCTTTGCCGATGCACTCCTCTTTATCACCTCTTTAACATGACAGCTATGATTACGATTACGATTCGACGACGAATCGTCATTGAGATGGCCGGAGTAACAAAAACCCCGTGAACGAACGAGGCGTCTTCACTCTCTTCTCCACCTCCGCGGGGATGATAGCAAAAGCGCGACGGATCGGCAAGATGCGTAACCTACAACACGCTCATGGAGGTGTTCGACCGTAAGAGACGATATAAGGCCCTCGTGATGGCGGTGCGGCCTCAGTTTGTCGACAGGTGCCTCGCGGAAGAGGTGCTCACACCCGCACGCGCTCCTCCGTGCCTCGGTCTATATAATTAAACCTTGTTTTTTTTATCTCGTGCCGTCTCTCCTCCCTTCAACCGACGATTACGTATATCGCGCGGCACATGGTCACACTCGCGAATTCAGCCCCGTCTCGACAGTGAAACTTTTGCACGCGCTTACTTCGCACCGGGAGGATTTCGCAACGACAGAAGCACGCGAAAAGTAACACACAGTGAGTAACTATAGCATGGTTTTACGTGCGTCGCGTGCCGATACTGCCAATTATTGTTACCGAAGTTGCGCAACTCTTTATTTATCAAAGGTATTTCGTTTGATTTGCGTTTCATAAATTAATGACCATCAACATACACATTCCTCGCAAGTCATAATTGCAATTATAAATGTTTGTTCATATCTGTATTTTTTTATATTTGCAAGTTACGAGAACATACTTGGCGAGTATCAATATTGTATCTTTTTAACAAGATACAATGTTAATACAAAATGAAGTAAATGAATGTGTGCGATATTACGTTTCGATTTGTCACAATGAGATTCGAGTTATGCGGATAAATGGTGAATTATTCTCGGATATATTATTAATACGTTGAACGTATGCGAATGCCGTGACTATCATCGTGATACAAACTATTTCTGTTTTATTTATGCACGTGTAACATGCATAATAAAAAGTAAATTAAATAAATTAATAAATATACATGAAAAAAGTTGCGTTTGCAGTCGGAGATTTACATTTTTACGGACCTAAGGTTAATGTTTTTATGTAAAGGTCTGCTTAAATAAGTAAATTCACTAAAGTTAATTTCGATTTATAGACATATAAAAAATTTTTTTAAATTTTCTTTTTTATTGGCAAAATCAGTACAAAGCGCATTAATATTAAACATCACGTTTCAAAAATAAAAATCCATACAAAAAAATAAAATCAACGTAAAAATGTTTCATTTGTGATGTAAAAAGAAAATAGTAGGAGCATTGTAATTTAAAAAACAATATGGCATTTCCCGTGAAGCCCTAAAACTTTAATTTTCATCAGTGTAAAACCTCATTTTTAATTCATACACATAATAAATATATATGACAAAAAATTAAACACCAATATCGTATATAAATATGATTTTTAACGTACACTGAATTGCGTACAGTTAAAAATAAGTAACAAAAACAAAATACGAGCATGAATAAATTTCTGATCTAATCTTATATATTCATTATCGTATCATATTAATAACATAATACTGACACTTAATTATGTCTAGTATTATACAATTAATATCCTAAAAATTCCATTTACAATATTGACTATTTATACATATAATATATCCACATAATTAATTTTACTATAATTTATCTCTTATCTCATATGTCAAGAAATAATTTTTTGTTTATTTTAATCAGTTTCTTATTTATCATAAAAATATATAAATTAATTTTTTTGTAATTTTAAAAAAAGAAAAAATTTAATGGAATTTGTACATTAAATTTGTTGCATTGTGAATATATCCAGTGCTTCATACACGTAGCTTATCATTTTCATCATATTAATTTTATATGAGTGTGTTACAAGCACTATTAACATCCTTACACGGAAAGAACAATTTTGCTGAATCCAGATCTGAAAATAATTTTTGTTCAATAATCAAAATAATTTCGTGCAAAAGTTAAAATGATTGCTAAAACATCAAAACGTTTTATAGCAATGTTTATCAGTTTTAACATTTCAACAAATTATTTTGATAATTCAACAAAAAATTATTTTCAGATCTGTTTTGAGCAAAATTTTTAGGTCTTTCAACAAACTCGTTCTTATATCAATCATTTCAAAGTAGAAAAAAAGTAATCAAAAACATCAACTGATGTTAAAAAAGTTAAAAAAAAACATTAATACATATTTTAAAAGTCCTTTCTTAATTCTTATTTCTTAATTCCTAAATATCTTCAAGCTAATAAATATTAATAATTTATTCGTTTTTTATATTACTCGATGAATAATTCGATTCATTCAATACGTCGCTAATTAAGTTCTTAACAATTAAATACTTAAATATAATTAATAATTATATTTAAATATAATTTAAATTTAATTATAGTTATTAAATAATTAATAATTATACTTAATTATTTTAGAAATCACACGTAAAACTTCTCCCAAATCAGAGAGATATTTTAAAGTTTTCTAAAAAAAAAAAACAACTTTTGTGTATCTAATACATGTAATAAAAAATTTATATTTTTACAACATAATACACACATATTATGTATATTATACGTATATCATATACGAATAAATTATACATCTGATTATGATTCGTAATATTTAAATTGAATAATTAAATTATTATTCAGTTAAGATCCTAATCGACCCAAAAATTAAATGTACTCTTTCGTCTCAAGATTGACTTTCAATCTTGGAAAGACCGGCGTAGTTTGTTCCGGACGCCAACACAGAACTCGTTCGTCCTTCATAAATTTTTTCTCTTCGAGACATTAGCGCGCTTGAGAAAATATTTTTCTTCGTTCCTTTAAGGTCGGGCGAATTCCTTCGCTCGGACATAAAAAACGTCGCGCATAATTAAAAGCGAATTAAGATAAGTGTATCCGCACAGATATACGCACGCACACTTGTCAAGTTATCGAGGGCGCATGCCGCAACCGCTCAAAGGCGTCGCACGGCCTTATACTTTCGTTATCAAATAAATAAACGGAGAGAGGATGCACCTGACTTGTCAAGCAAATGGCAGTCTTAAGAGTGCGCGATTCGAAATTACATCACGAGTCGGGCGTCGCGGAACTGTTTTATACATCGCATCGTCCGTTATTCCTCTCTCTTCGCGCGCGCGTCAAAGTTCGCGTTATTGTTCGGAGGAAGAAAAAAAACAAAACGCGAAACGATTTTATGAAATGCGAGTTCGAGAAAAAACGTTAAAAAAAAACTCCTCGCATGAATGACGACGAAGAAGGAAAAAGTCCCCGGTCGACACGTGTGCGTAGGGGAAGGATGCGGTGGCATCGATGACGATGTCACGGAAATTCCACGGTGATTACCGTACTTTTCGAAATGATTTACGACCGTGTTTCGAAACATACGTTTGCAAATTCTACGTTACGCGTCCCGCGGACTCGGCGACGAGATAGAAATTATTCGTATACAATCGAATATAGACGGTTTTAGTATAATTGCCCAGAAAATTGGCTGTAAACGTTAGATCGCGGAAAGCGTGCCAAGAGAGAGAGAGAGAGAGACGTTTTGCGAATTAAAGTACTTTAACGACAAGCGGATTTAACGCGGTGCCATTTCTTATACAGTGGCGATATACACTTATACAACGTAAGAAGGGCAACCTGTAATCAAGGAAATTCGTTAATATTACACTCGCGAAAGAAAGTGAGATCGTAAGTCACAAGAAAATCGCTCTACATCGTGAGACGTGATTACACAAAAACTGTTATAGTGTTCCGATTGCTTCTGAGCGCATGTCACCGCGCGACTTTGTGTAACACACACAATCCCTTGATCGATAATATGCATACTTTTACGAGATGGAAGATAGGAGGAGGGAAAAAAATCATCCGCGCTCATATGATCGATTGCATATGAATATCGTAACATCTCGAGAGAAAATGAAAGGCTCGTTTTTCTCGCGGAGATTATGCTTGATGCATCGAGCACCCTAGCGTGTGTGTGATTGAAGATAAGTTCCCTTGACGTGCCGCGCACCGACACGTGTCTAATCGCAAATGTTAAACAGTTAAATGTTTAAAAATACATTCGGGATTAATCGCAGTATAGTCACCGCGCGCTACAGGTGCAGCAAATTGCCTCCGTTAACGCGACGGAGCGGAGGAGCGAACAGGATAACGAGACGAGTATCGTACGACTGCAGGGAATGCGCGTGTGAGGGACCGCATTTTTCCGCGGCGAGAACGAGTTCTCAGAGTCTCGCATGCGGTCTCTAACGAGACGGCTATTTTTCCTTTCTTTCACGCGCGGGTTGCGAAATCCGCGTGCGTTCTTGAGCGAGTCGCGTGACGCCGCCCGCCGCCGCCTGGACCGCCCGTAATTCATTTTTCGGTCGGGATAATGGGTGCCGTTTTTTTCGCAGAAATCGCGAGTCGCGAAATCGACCGAGAACGCGGACAATGTCGTGTTTCGCGCCTGACGCCCCGCCCCTCTCTATTACCGACCTCGATCGAGAGATCGAGAGCGCGGCGATCCGAAAGAAGAGCACCGCCAAATTGGTCACGAGACCAGGAAGTATGCTGTGTTATTTGCAAAACCTGACAAATCGAATCGGCAAAAGGGAATCAGATCGACTGGTTTTGAAATAAATCGGCACCTAGTACGATCGGAATCTTCTCACAGAAATGTTAGATCGCAAAAACGTGAATTTCCAGTTTGCGAGATATTTAGCAATTTTCATGTCCCAGCTTTCTTTATTCAATCTAGTTTACAATGAAGTCGCAACAATAATAAGAATTGTCTTTCTTAACGGGCATTAAATCTTTAGCGTTATGGTTATCAGTCAAAGTTGTTTCCTCATAATATTTGTATACAAAAGTGAGAAAAATTTCATTTACTCCAAAACTGATTCTTTTATTAGGTATACATATATCGATGAAAATTGTCATTTTTGTTATTTTTCAATATTTGAAGTGACGTTCGTATGATTAAAAGCTTGAGATTGAATGTCATTGTATAATTGAATTATTTTCAAACTTAGAAAAAACTTAGAAAAAATCCTTTATCTTCATTAATCACTAATTACTCAAAGACTACTGACGTCAAGGCTGACGGTCAATTTTCATCAAAAAAAAAAAGATCTATTGAAAGTTTGTTTAAAGAGTCTGTAATTAGCAGAACATCCATTTGACATACCTTGAAAAATATTACTAAAACGCAAATAGCCAATTAATACTTGTCATAATATTACTAATGTAAGAGTATATACATATATATGTAGGTATGTTTAATCGGCTTTTATTTCATAAAAAATTGACATGTTTAATGCATTAAAAGTGTCATCCGGTAAACATTGTACAACATTGATAAGGCGGATTCATTTACACAGTGCAATTTTTATGAGAGCACCCGAATTTGTTTTGTAATGTTAATAAGATAAAATTATTCTCACGATAATTATTCTAATATAGTATACTGTAAAATAACTGTCGAAACGGTAAAATCTATTATTCCGCAAAGCAAATTATCTTAATTTCTGCAGATTATGTAATAAAAAAATGGAGGTAATAAAGCATTCCTGACTTTCATGCAATTATTTTTACATGCGCACTTTTTTGTCTTTTTTCCTGACTCAAGTAGGTTTATTCCGTTTTCTCTCTATGCGAAAATTTTTTGCAAAAATGCTAGAATCTTCTAAGAATAGAATTCCTCTCACGCGTAATTTATGAGCGCTTCTGAATTACTTGAATAAAAAAGTCACGTTTTGCAAAATTTATCTTTCCAACTGCCGCAACGAATTATAAAAGTGAGGCGAAGTACAACGCCGCATTTGACGTCAACATTTTCTCAAGGCTGAAAAATAAGAATCGTATTCGCTACCGGACGAGAGTAAAGACCGCGAGGACAAGCGGGGAGAGCAGCGACAAAGGCTGGGTTTCCGCACGCCTGCGGGAAAATGCGGTTCAGACCACTGGTGCGTTTCCGATCTGCTTCGATCGGTGAAAGGACAGGTGGTTTAACCTTCTGAGGACGGACGTGGCGATAATAAATAAATCATCGAAACTTTACGTATCGCAGATCGAGATCGAGTCGTGTGTCACGCGACTTCAAATCGGGAGTTTGTCGCGCCTACATAATCCGTTCTGTTTGTTTTCATTGCGTACTTGGCGATTTATCTCGAAGTGACAACATTTCAAGACAAAAAAATCGCAACCATAGTGTGTAGTGAATTCTGAATTACTGTTCTTTCTATGATACGGACAGAAAAACAACAAAACTAATTTTATCAAGATTTTCAAACACAAATAATTTTATAAATTTCTATTTCATCAAGCATCTATTTTTACGAAATTATCATATCTTTTTATATTATTATTAAATACGGTCGATATGAGATTAAAAAAGAAAATTTAATTAAAATCATTGCGAGCATGGAGATGCTCTCTCTCTCTCTCTCTCTCTCTCTCTCTCTCTCTCTCTCTCTCTCTCTCTTTTATTTAATATAATTTTAAAAAATCTTTTCTTAAAATTACATATATACACGTTTCTTATATTTCAATCCGTGCTTTAGTTATTCGACTACGACGATATTCTAAAATTTAATATTCAAAACAAACACTTTAGATCTCCTCTTTTTTGTATTTGTAATTGTCTGTATGTATTTGTAATTTGGCATACATAGTAAACATCGCACTTGACAAACTCATCGACGACTATCAATTATATAATATAAAGAAATATGATTCTAAACGGCTTCTATATTTCCTAGTTTTGCAACAAGCGTTACGCGTGTTGCTTAAATCATACACTTAAATGGCGTTGCTCAAGCAATAAATATAGTCGTTTATCTCGAACGATATCCATAATAATCGTCGATAGGCTCTTATATAATAATGTCAATTTAACTATATCGACACTATTTTTCTCTACCACAAAGCATCATCATTAATTTTGTAACGTGACAGAATAATATAAAGCATTATACTATAGTCACAAACGACTTCACTTTAACAAGATTGAGGTAAGACAACGGTGACAAGAAGTACTGCTTTTGATTTCAGATGGCACAATTAATAGAAATGATTTACGATGGTTACCGAGACCTGATGTACAACAAGAGCGACCCGAGAGTCAACGATTGGCCGATGATGAGCGGCCCGTTCCCCACACTGGCGATCTGCTTGTTCTACGCCTATTTCGTTAAGGTCTTGGGACCAAAACTCATGGAGAATCGAAAGCCCTTCGATCTCAGAAGAGTGATGATATGGTACAATCTCTTTCAAGTAATATTCTCCTCGTGGTTGTTCAACGAGGTAAGTTTTGCCTTATAGTACGAGCCTGTGCTCACGCATACAGAGAGAAAAAAAGGCTCATCGAGATATTTTATCTTTTCTCTCGTGTTTTGCAGAGCGTGGTCGCAGGCTGGGGAGGACGATACTCCTTCAGGTGTCAGCCGGTCGATTACTCAAACGATCCGATCTCGCTGCGAATGGCACGAGGTTGCTGGTGGTATTACATCTCAAAGTTCGTCGAGTTCACGGACACAATCTTCTTTGTGTTGAGGAAAAAGAACGATCACATTAGCACTCTCCATGTCATCCATCACGGCTGCATGCCCATGTCCGTGTGGTTCGGAGTTAAATTTACCCCCGGTAAGCATGCAGTTCTCCTTGTGGACAATCGATTAAGATTAAATCTTTTTGAAATTCGAGTTTATGTATATAGAATCTTATTATTGTCGATATACAAAAAAAATCACATTTTATTTTGCATATAAAGAATATAAATTTAAATTCAGAGCAAGATAATTATTTAATTATAAAAAGCTTTTACTCTCTTTCACTGTTTAATCTATTTAAAATATGCTTTTTGTTTTCTTTGATAGTAACACATTCAATATGTAGTCTTGGATTTTTCCTATGCATCAATTAGCATAATAGATTTTTCAGGAAGTATTATATATTCAATTCTGCCGATAAGATTGGCAAGACGTAGCCTTTCCGTAACTAATTGGTGATCCTTATTTCATGCAGGTGGCCAAAGCACCTTCTTCGGTTTTCTGAACACCTTCGTACACATCGTGATGTATTCGTACTACCTCCTCGCGGCGCTCGGGCCGCAAATACAGCCATACCTGTGGTGGAAGAAATACCTGACCACTTTACAAATGGTCCAGTTCATTCTTGTCTTCATCCACGCGTTCCAATTACTTTTCATCGATTGCAACTATCCAAAGGTCTTCGTCTGGTGGATCGGCATGCACTCCATAATGTTCTACTTCCTCTTCCGCAACTTCTACAACGAAGCGTACAAGAAGAAGAATCTGAAGAACGCGAGCAAGCAGAAGAATGACAAGAAGGAGCGGAGTGTGCCCAAGGACGATGTCAAAAAGAACGGCAACGCGAAGGGCGTGATATACGCGAACCAGTACAAAATGGCCACTGGTTACATCTCGGACAGCGGCCTCAGGAATCGCGTGTTTATCGATAATCGAGGTTTCAATGAATAATCAACAAAGAAACCTCCGATTCAAAGGAGACTTCAATGTGTCGAGCATACATTCGACTGCAAATCATCATCATTTAGAGCACTCTGCCACGTTGTACCATAGCCGTTAGCTTCGCAAAGTGTGATCGATTAAAAAGCAGTCCGGTAAATAGACAGGAGACGTTAAAAGTAATGGGAAATAAAAGGAAAAACGCGTTAATCGGAATTTCTAAAAGTCTCGTCTTACAATTAGTGGCATATCCCAATCAAAACAATATATAGGTCACGATAATCAAAATGATGTTAAGGTGAATCGTGATTGCCGAAAAGTGAATTCTAATAATCACTTTAAAGTCGATTCGCCGTCGTTTTGATGTCGTGACTATTTGTTTCGCCTGGGATTCCTTCTAGATGCTTCGCGGTGGTGTATGTGGTTTTACGTGTATAAAAGATCGCACTTTCCGTATATGTATATTACATATATGTATGAACGGATGTATGATTGTGTATATATTGTATGTATATACACTTGTGTATATACGATAATTTGCGTGCATTTTGCTAATTTGTCGAGGAGCGAAAACAGACTGGATGAACTGCTGTAATGAAATTGCCAAAATGACAAAATATGTTATTCTTCCCAGTTAGGATACCAGTAGAAGTCGAAACGCATCCTTCTACAGATTGCCCTTTCCCGAAAGAGGTGACTTTTAAAGAGGTGGTTTTTATGAATATTTATAGACCGCGCTCGTAAGGATTAATTCCGTGTTTGCTCATGTCTTCCTCTTTCAAAAATAGAATAGTAACGAACTCTTGCCGTATTTCGTATCAAGAGGATAAAGAAAATACAATATTTATTTTGTATGAGTAAGAATATTTAGCGAAATTATGATTACTATTTCGAAGCGTTATTGACGTGAAACAGTCAAAGTTTCCAAAGCATATCTAAACGCAAAAAGGTTGCTGCAAATTGCCTAGATGACGATAATATAACACAAAATTCCAATAAGGCATAGACAGACAATTTATTAATTAAAAGTATGAATTTATATATTTACTGTTTGGAACTAGTATTTATTTATTATAGAACTAGTATTAATTTGCAGCAATAAATTTTTTTTAATTATTGAAGAATATTTTATTTTCATCTACAATCCTATTCTCTCAGAGAGCACATTTCGTTTTTATTTTAGATATTCTAATATTTCTTCTACTTTAAATATACTTATTGTGATAAAATACATATGTACATATATATACACACATATGTATATATATATATATATAGACATATTTTGATTTTAGAATTAACTATGTATATTAACGTCAATCTTTCATACATAAGAAACGTTTAATATAAAAACTAAAATTTTCCATTATTATATTTATAAAATAAAATAATAGAATAAGATGAGTACAATATGTTCAACAAATTATAAACGTTTCTCTCAAACTCTCCCAAAAATTTTTACGGCTTCCTTTCATCAATAAAATATAAAAATTTATAGCCGTTATTTGAACGAATTCGTCAATATAAAATCATTTGAGTTTTGAAAAATAATATCTATTTTTAAATATCTTTTCACCAAAATAAAATTTTAATAATGAAAAAATTATTTATTTTAAGATAAAAAGTCACATTCTTTAGATTAAACAATTTTTTTATACATTCCATATAAATATTCTATCTACATAAAAATCTTATTAAAACATTATAATATATAATATTGTAATATTGTGTGTGTGTGTGTGTGTGTGTGTGTGTGTGTGTGTGTGTATAATTTTATAAATGAAAGAGAAATCTAGACTATCTCACTCTTCCATTTATATTAACGTGTGCGTTTATACATGTTATGTTTTTTAGTTCCTATTGGCAAAGTGACAATTGAGTTTGTATTAAGAATTATATGTATAAAAATCGGTAAATGCTCAGTTGAATTTTGTAACAATTCCTCATAAAAATTATACAGTTATACAATAAAAATTTACCCATCGTGTCTTACAAAAAAATTTGATTAATTTTGTAAAAATTAAACGCTCACAAATAATTTGTATTTTTGTGACATAAGTTTAAGCATGTTTGTATCAATTAAAAGTGTACTGTTAATTTAACTAAAAATTATGATACTAATCTTGTTTTTTTACCTCATTTTATTTCTGTATTAAACTTATTTTTTGTATATAGGAGGGTTAACCCTAGATATACCCCAGCGAAATTTTCTCAGTTTGGCATTTTTGAAATTGGAAGGGGAGGGGTTTGGGATATTGCCGTAAAAAAAGTTTGAGATCTCCTCAATAGGAAGACGTGTTGACGCGCGTTCGTGCTGGAGATCGACCGATCAAATGAAAGTGCACGCGAGTAAATCAATAACGTATTTTTTAGTTGAAACAAAAAGAGGCATGCATCTGTTATTACATATGTCAGCGAATTAATAATATACGTGAAAAATCAAACAATTAACATTAATTAGAGCGAAAGTTTCAAGTACAAAAAATGAAACATTTCATACTATCTCGCGAAACGCCGAAAAATAAAAAGTTGAAAATTCGCCATTTTCGCTGCTTGCAGTTTTGTTAAAAAAATTAAAATATCGGATCGCCAAATTTTTTTGTTACTATTTGAAGTATGTCCTTTCAGAATTTTCAAGGATTTTTCAAAGCGGTTTATAAACAAAAGAGATATGATTTTTTGAAAAAAAAAGGTGCTAAATCGAGATTTTTTTTCGCGTTTTTGAACTTTTCTTTTTCTTTGAACCCGTATATCTCAGAGCTACTTAATTCTATCGACTTTTAAATATTATGAGCTTATTCCTTGGTCAATTCTCTATCAATTGAAAAAAAACATTAATTGAAATATGTCCATTTTACTAGAGTTACAGTAATAAATATGGATGGGGTCCCCGGGACCGCAGTGTGTATACGACGTCGTTAAAAAAACAGTGCGTATACCTAGAGTTAAGAAATGTTCAATAACACAGTGTTACAACAAAAATCTCTCCGAAGTATCGTTACATACAACAATATCGTTTTCCGAAGATTTCTTCCCTAAAACAATGCCGTTGACAGAATTTGCCTAGCACGTCAAGATTTTAAATTAGAATTTAATTTAAATTTAATTTAAATTAAAATGGTAATTTTGCAAAAAGGAAACTAAATAAACTCAATGGCATCTGAAAGTATAATTCAAGCGTCATCAAACAAACTTTGGTTCATAATTATACAATTTTTTTTCATCAAGTTATGATTATTTAACTTTTAGACTGTTTGTAAAATGTACAAAAAAGATAAAACGTACTTATACATGATGTGTGTGAGTGTGTGTCTGTTTTTTTTTATGAAGAGTCAGAGTACATATGCTATTATACTTTATTTAAAGTAATGGAATTATTGATTTCAAAGCACTTCTCAAGCAACTTTTATTAAGTCTATATCCGTGAGCTACGCCGACACGGAATGTTAACAGAAAGTCTAAGGTCCGAGCAGCCATAACTTGATAAAAAAAAGTCGTATAATCATGAACCAAAGTTCGGTTAAAGTTCGTACGGTTATAAATACGATTAATAAAGTTCGACAGCCATAACTTGATGAAAAAAAGCCGTACGATCATAAACTAAAGTTCATTTAAAAACTTTTGAATTATACTTTTAGACGCCGTTGAGTTTATTTAAAAACCAATTTCCTTTTTGCCACAAAAAATGTTTAAATTGACCAAAAACGATCCTTTCATTCCAATTTATTCAAAATTCTGACGTGCTAGGCAAATTCTGCCAACGGCATCGTTCAGCGCAAAAAGATCTTCGTATTATCGCACTTCAGAAAGAAGGTAACATATACTATATATATAATTCTTCAATTTAAAACAATAATCAAGAAATATTAAATCAGGCAATAATATTAATAATTTTATAATATTTACCTTTAAATATTATTTATATTTAAAATAAATATTAGAATAATTATATAGAATTATATAGAATAATTAATTATATTAAAATAAATATTAATTATACAGAATTATATAGAATAATTCATACATTAAAATAAATATTAGAATAATTAAAATTTAATTATGCAAGGAAATTAACAGAAATAAACTAATAAAAAATAACCGATTAGAGAACTTCTATTTGTAAATAGCCCACGCCATCTTTGACTAATTTAAAATATTCTTAGGCATCGAATTACTGCTGATATTTTTAAAAACTTTTCTTTTTGATCATCTGTAGATCAAGTTAAATCAACTGTAGCTCGCACAAAAATAAAGCAAATTATAAATTTCATATGTACCAACATCAGGTAACGAATTAATGTTAAAGAGACTGACACATTGCTGCAGATAATAGAAAATATTGTATATCTTCCAGAAAAATAATTGATCTAATATTATTATTTTTCTATTGTCAATTTATCATTTTATATTAAAGTAAAAATTAAAAATTGACAATTATTTCTTCATTGTGATAATCTTCTTATTTTAAAATACAAAATATGTTTGAATACAATTATAAATATTAACTAAGCAGCTTAGACAAAAAATTCCCGCACAGTACGAATATCCAAAATTAAGACATAAGGCGTCTTAATGATATCTTTTAAAAAGTTTTACATCCTGATTTTGGATGTGCATGCTATCTCGGAATTTTCTGTCTAAGCTGCTTAATCTGCTTAGTCTGGAATTTTTTACTGAGATTTTGTTGAATCTCTTTTTATTTCAATTTCTGAAAAGAAAACAGATGAAATTACATCTCAATTATACAATTAATTTTAATTAATATTTATGAAATTCTATAAAATAAAAATTGATTTTTTTAAAATTTGTTCGCATTCTCATTGTCAGTTGTATATAGTATCGTGGAGACTTCATTGTGTACGCGCACACTAGTAATTAATTTTAAATATGTTTTAAATTTATAATATAGTTTATTAGTCTATTTTAAATTTTCGCATTTAATCTATAGTTAAAATTTTGGAGAGATATTCAAGGTTAATTCTTAATTATATAAGGGAATGTTTAACGCAAAACTTATTAATGATACATATGTAAACCCAATCCAATAGTAATTATTATCTAAGCTAAATTTCACAACAATTACTAACAGATAAACTAATACAGTACCAATAATATGTTACAGAAAGAGTATGTAATTAATGCTGAAGTCAGAATGCTGTTTGTATATATATACGAATGTTCAGAAGTACGTACATCAGCTGATTAACGGTAAAAAAAAATAACTGGTTTTTAAAGTCGTTGGACGAGCGGGGCAATTCGGTGATCATTCCGGATCGCAGTATAACCGAATTCTCGCTCGAAACAGGGACAGCCTAATCGCGCGCACCTCTCCTGAGAATGGACGAAATAGACGGTGCTAATTTTCAATGGTGAAAGTACACGAATGGTGAAAGTCTCGCAAGACGCGACTTAAAACAGCCACCGAGTGTGTATGTAACCGGCCGCGTTCCGTATAAATAACTCATATGCATCGGTGTATATGTATATACGAGATGCCTCATCCGTAGATCGAGTTTTTGCCGCGCGGTGCATTCCGGTGCGTTAACGACAATAAATCGCTGTTGTGCCCAAAAAAGCACGCGGATCCGTTGCACGACAAAAATATGGAAGTCATTAAGCTCATAAAGTCATTAATATCATTAAACAATTAAGCTTTAATTATAAGCAAATATTACACAAATAAAATTATTGGGAAAGTATGCAATCTTGTTGCACAAAATTAAGATATATACATATATTGAGTATTGATTTCAGCAATTTTTTATAACAATTATCACTTGTTACAGGTGCGTTTTAATCTTGACAGTGATTGTAAAAGCATAAGTACCTGTAAATTAAATTCGTATCGCGTAAAAAAAAATAATTAAATTTTGCGAACCGTAACAAATGGTAGCCTAATAATGCCATATTATAAACACGTGTAATGTAGTAATCCTACTTTTCTCAGATTTCTAAAAAAAAATTTAATCTCGTCAATTTATAATGATTTTTATAACATTCAAAAGAATATAGAAAGCATGAACAAAAAACTCTAATCTAAATAAAAATTAGATAGCGAAGAAAAAGTAGAAGAAAGAAAAGAACTTCTCAGATAAAAATTTATCTTCATCGGAATAAATTTTGTTTTTATAAAAGGTACATGCGTATATCCTATTTTTACATTTTAGAAAAAATACACCTGTCGCCATCATTGAAATAGAAGCACATCACAAAAAGTAATTCTAGAAATGTATTTACGATATCAAACGGAAAACTAGCACATTTATGCTAACTTCAATTTCTCGATGTTATGAGTTCGTAAATGTTATAAATGCTACATAACTATTCATATTGTCAAACTATATAAATCAACTTTACATTGACAAGACTTTATTGAGTTTTATATATAGTAATATAGATAGACAAACGGTATTGTAATACATATAGATATATAGGTAAAAATAATAACGCACTTTTTGTGTTTACGAAGTATTTACAAAGTTTAGTGTTTCCTGAACTTTCGTGATATTCAGACGTCATATCATGGTGCACATTATATAAATTTACATAATGGAGCGGGATAAAACGTTAAAAAAAAAGAAATTTTTATTTTACTTTAGAAATGCTTAAAAAATAACCAAACGTCACTGTTTCAAAAATTGCAAAAATAATTAATAAAAGTCGAAAAAAAATTATAAGAAGATTCGAGGCCAGCAGCATCTGATTGTGACAAATTAATTATTTTACATGCTGCTTCAAATTTTTGTAGTAAAAAAAATTGTCTGTAAAAACTGGGATTTACACAACTTCGCCGAATTCTTAAGACATTTAGTAATGCAAATAGAACTAAAGTTACGAGAAGACCTTGGATAACAATAAAGCACAAAGAAAAGTATAATGGTTTAAGAGCATTAATTGGCTGTAATAGGAAAACAGACATTTATTTCATCCAGAACAGTATGTCAGTTGAAACTAATACAAGATCAAATTATTAAGTCGAACACATTGTTGACACAGAATACATTTTTTAACAAAATAATGCTGCTATTCATAAAGTAAGAACAGGACGTATTTTTCAAAAGAAGAAATTTCTAGAGTGTATAGTCCTTCTGATTTAAATGGAATTGTTGAAAACAACTCTTGTGAAAAGAAGGAGGACAATTTAAAAATATCAATAAAAAATTACATTAAAGTAAAAACTGGAGTAATTTATTTAAATAAAATTCAAGCCTTTTATAATATACTTTGTTGCTTAAACGGATGATTAAAGTCACAGAAAATAGAGGAAGCTCTAAACACTACCATAATTCTGAACTATATGTATATATATTTATATATAAATTTATTACACATCTTCCATGTAAATATATTTTCTAAGTACTTTTATTATATGTATATACATATTTATATTAATTATACAAAAAACATAAGTTATGTTAAACACGAAGTTAGGTTCATGTAAAATTAGCTAACATGTTTGACAGTACATACTTTTTATGTTAGCATTTATAAATCAATTTATAAAATCATAAGTATAACATAAAAAATTTATAAGAGTAAAATAAATATAAAAAAATTACAGATAGCCGACACGTATAAGATCTTTTTTTTCGATAGCGTAATAATTGCTGAATTGTAATACATTCATTGTGCGTCACAAAAGAAATATGTAATAATTCATAGTGATTTTGCAAATCCAAATCTGCACGTGTTTGCAATTTGCATATAATTTAAAAAATTATTTTTTGCGTTTTTTAAAAAGAAATGTTAACATTGTAAGATTTATTTCACTACACTAATTTTATAAGTACATTTCTATATTCCTATATAAAAAACAATCGATAAGACAAAAGTTTTTTAATATCACTTTAATATCGTTTACAATGTTATCTCAAAAATAAAGAAAGCAAGAATTATTTAAGAAATTTATAATAAGATTAAGAATCAATCGTGTAAAAAGTACTTTGTATAATTTCAATATGCACACATAGTAATAATAATATTATTTAATGTTACCGTTTTTAAACGATAATTTTAAATGACATTTCTTTTTCAAGTACGCACACATTTTTTAAGTCACATGCAAATTGTAAACATGCACAAATTTGGATTTTTAAAAATATAATATGGATAATAATAAATGAAAATTTATGAATGGAAGATAATAGCGCTATAAAAATTGATGTATTATACTTATGTTTAAAACAAGTACTATTTCGCACATGTCTAAAGTATTGAAGAAAATATAAAAAAGTGTTAAATAAGCTAAATGCTTTGTTTAAATAAGCCTGCATTATGTGATTATTACTTCTAACATCTTTCTCAAGAATACGTCTCTGATTTATAGATATGCTTTAACAGTTACACAGCGGTCATAAAACGTGCGTATATATTTCATTACAAAAAGATTTAATAGTCACTTAAAACTAGGTGAAATCGGGGAATTTTAACCGAGTTAAAAAGTACCGCTACCGGACTGTACGGTATATCGTCGGGCAGCTTCTGGAGGTAAGATCTTCCATCACGCTTAAATGTAGAGCGCGTAACGAGATTCTTTTTAAACGCAGAATTCTTTTTTCTTTATAGTAATATAATAACGTTGTTACAGTAATATAATCATAGATACTTCCTTTTAAAGTTTATTTAATAAAAATGATAAAAAATTTAAATAATTAAATTTAAAATATTCATTTTAATGTACATTTTAAAAACATCATAAGCAGCTTTAGTTTTAAATATAATATATTTTATATTAATTTGTGCTTCACTAAGATAAAAATTAAGATAATATTTTAATACTTTAAGCAATTTAATTATTCTTATTCATGAAACGTAATATAAATTATTTAACATTGTATAAAAGTTTTTACATCAAAGTTTTTACAAAGCTTCTGTCATTGATCATAATTGTAAATTCCCATAATTTTAAATTAGTCTTACAGAAAAATGCAAAAGGTTTGTAATAATTTTGACGTTAATACAAAAGAAATTATAAATAAATATGCTAAGTTTCTCAGAATTCTTGTATGTACATATTTTTTCAAACATTTGCTCGGTAAACAACATTCACAAGCACTGTGTTAATACTAATAAAAAAACGCAAATGCTGTGTAAAGGCTCCTCTCGTGTAGACTCATAAATAAAAAAATATTTTTTCTTAGACATACGTCATTTGAAAGTAACTATATACATGCTAAATCATACGAAACTCGCGCACTTTTCTGTTAAAATGCTATTAATATTCTAAAATTTTTACAAAACAATCCAGTTTTGCGTATCTTTCATCGTAATACCGATGCAATTTTATAAAAGTTCCATGCGAAATCTCAAATAATCATTAACAAATTACATGCTTCAATGTAATTGATAATTTGTAAATGTCATTTTTATTTTTACATATTTATAAAGATTTAATATTAGCGAATTTCGATGATCACATATATTCGCGATTTTTTTCATATTTACAATAAAAAACAATATAAAAAATTAAATTTACTGAAATTTTATTGTAAAATAACCGTATTTATTCACCTGTTTGTATACGAAGCTACATGAATATTATAAACATGCTATTATATTTATCCATCTTCAATTAAAAGAAACATGTAAAGTTAAATCAAATTTCATTTAAATTAATTTCAAAATCAATAAAAATACAATGCACAAGCATTGTCTCAAATAAGAAATATATAATGTAATATATATTGTGTTTTAATAATATAATATTTTTATAAATTCTAGCAATAAATATTAGCTTGTGTGTGTGTGTCCAAATATTAATTCCAAATTTTTTAATTATACAATCCTCGCGCGATTTATCTAATTCTTTTTCTCATTTTTCCTTTCCTATTTTTTCTTTTAAATAGACTCTATTTCTGTAACTGACTCTATGTAAAAGAATTTTTCTAAAAACAACCAATTGTTATTAGCATAACTGTTAATAACAATCGAATATATAATACTTAACTGTATTTCACTCAACGCTGTGAATAACAATTTATTCGCGCATTGTAAATGCGTGAAGTGTAAAGTTGTAAAATACAATTAGATTACCTAATGGCTTTTTGCACTTTTATATTGCATCTCGATACACAATTTACATTTGTTTATCCGCGCATTAGTAACATCCGGAAAGATTCCAAGGGTAGATTACGCCATGAAAAAAATACATACATGTTAAACGGAAAAACACACGAACGAATTACGTAGCAGACGGATAAATACTTAGAAAAAAATTTGACGCGTTACGTCAAGAGCTAGTGCAGTTAACAATACCGCGATACATCGTGATATATCGTGTCTGACGATGAGAAATATAAAATAAACGCGTACTTATTGTTACGTCTCGCCGACGTAAGCGGTCGTAAGTTTTCAAAGTTATAAATAGAGATACTATCATAATGATGTTAGATGCTATAGATATCAAAAATCTAATAAAATGCATAGATAAATGAGCCAATCAATTAGATTGAAATGTCAAGGAAAAACGAGAATATTATGGAAATTGGCAACAACTTTTTGTCTTTCTCGTTTCAGTAAAATATTAAAAAAATAAAGTAATCGACATAACACTTTAAATAACAGTTGCAAAGAAATCGTCTGCAATTAAAATAAAAAGTACCTAGCAAATAAATTATGCACATATTATTTGCACTATATCAAAATTTAAAAAAGTGATATTAAAATATTTTTTTTATTGATAAGAGCGGCAGGTTTTGCAAGCAGTTGTAACAAAAATTTGCAAGAGTGATATTTGTCAAAATAAAATAAATGCTTAGAACACAAAAATTCTGAAAAATTGTAAGCTTTAAAGTAAATCACTTTAAATCTTCGAAAGAGTATGAAGAAATATAAATGCAGCGTGTCATCTGCGTACACTATCATGCAAACATTATTAACGCGATTCTGAGGAACGCAATAGTGCGAATGCGCGTTTTAGCATGTGTAAAGATGATTGAGCGTCGAGCATTTATACGTGAAAAAATCTCCCGATCATTGTGTGAACACACAAGTGACGTTTCGTGCAAGCAAAAACGTCGCCGTTCCTTGAAATTATTGAAAATTTCATTATTCATGACGTCATCGAAAATATTGACAGCTTAAAGGCTGCCGCGTATTGTCCGCGTCGCAACGCCCCGTCATCTTCCATCAGCGCGAAAACAAAATTCAACAGGAAAAACGGCGCTCTTGCCTACACACGTCGCCGTTCACGGTTAATTTTCGTGTAGCAGGCAAGATCCCGGCGCGCGCGTCACCTCGTACTGTTAAAATCCACGGGTATGTAACACGTTGTTGCGCGAGACAGGCTAGGTCACGAAGAGAACGTGAGTTAAATCTGCAAAGTGCGCCAAAATATTTCAAAACGAAAGCGCACGAGAAAATGTTGAGGCGGGATTTGAGCGTGCAATCAGCCATCGCGTTCTTGTTCGTACATACAACTTAATTTGAAATACATATTTATACTTCTTGGTGTTTGCTTCTTAAACTGTGAACTAAATTTTACATGGAAAAGTATCCTGCGTAGAAAGGCATCACGAAAAAGTATAAAGGTGCGAATTCATGAGAATGCTCGTTTCAGCATTACACGTATAGTCACGTGACTTCGACTTTGACGCTAGCGTCAAAAAAAGAAGCTGGATTTTCTCAGCTTCAGCATCAAATGCTGTTATTATTTTATTCTTAACATTTTAGATACGAATGATATATACGATTGACGTTAAATTTGGATGCTGCCGCTTTTCGTGCAAGCCAACTATGATCACATAATTTTTTTCACGCTAAAAATGAGCGTCGAGTGTCAGTATGAAAAGGCACAAGAGTACATCCTTCTTTTGATTCGCTTATGTCATTTCTATATAAACATAGATTAACTTTAATCTTGATTTAATTTATTCTTTACCGTTTTCTAATTCTTAGAACTAGAAAAAGATAAAAGAAGTAAGTTAAGCCAAGATCAAAGTTAATCTACATTATTGGTACAGACGGGTATGAGAGAAATATAAAAAATCGATCTCTCTCAATGAGCCTTCATTTTAACATGCGGGAAAGGACTTATAAAAGTGCCCTTGTTTTTACAATACCGTATTATATACCTAACTGCGTTATACATCCAAGAGCTTGTCAAAATCGGAAAGAGACACTTGCACCTGTACACGTTAGAAATATCGAGATGTCGAATCGTTCGTGATATGAGAGAGCATTGCAAAAAATAAAGCAAGAATAAGAGATGTGTTAACGTGCAAGAAATACATTTACGGAAACTGGCCGCGGATCGAATCTCGTAATCGCGCGCGAGACGTACGAGAATCGGAATGAAAAATCGTCGTGCCTAAAGGAACGTGAGGAGGAAAAATCGATTTCCGTCGGAATAACGCGCGGAACGGTCGGCATCCCAGCGGCCGTACGAAGTGGACAACACAGCAACAGATCGCTTTCGCTGATCGCCGACCGTCGTCGCTATAACCGTCGTCGACATACGACCGGCACGCATCGTGACTTGCGTAACTTCGGGGGGATTGTTACGTGGAACGGCGACTCCAGGTACTTTTACCCCTCTCCCCCCCTTCCTCCCCCCCTCCCCGCCCTCGAGAGAAGATAACCGGAATCGCTCCCATTCCGGTCCATTTACTCACTTTCTTCTCTCCCGCGAACTCGCGGCGAACTTGACGCGCGCGAACTTGCGTACCTATAATACTCGTCGCCGCGCGCGCCGGTGAGGAAGAGAAGTCACATAGGCGCGTTACGAAGCCCCGGATTCGTGATTCCAGCTAGCGAGTCAGTCCGGAAAAATACAGCCGAGTCCGCGTGTCGAATAAATTAATCTTTTCCGACTACCGATTTTTGCCGCCGCGCTGGCGTGATATTTCATAATATTATATTAAATAAGCTATACATATATATAGGTTTCAATCGCGCATTCTGAAGATGAATCACGAAAATTCTCACGCGAGAATTATCGAAGCCGCGAGCATGACTTGAAGTTAAGCCATTTAATGAGTAATTTAATGAGTAAACTTCACACACCCGAGACTCGTATATAATTATACGCGTGCATAAGTACACGCGCGGCATACCGATCGTTTCATTAAGTGCATATCCGCTTTTAATTCCTGCTGCTGCATGGTTTTGCTGACCTTTTTTTTTTAGCTAATTACACACAAACCAATTGATTACATATTGAAACGAAATGAGATTTAAATTTTTAATTTCTGCCCATGTCTCTTTCTTATCGTTTACAAACGATTTACAGCGAAATTTACAGCGAATCATATCCCGCGAGTACAATTGTATCATGCTAGATAAGGAATACGCGACAGCGAAATATTTTCTGCGGAGAAAAAAAAATTTATGTATGAGCCCGATTATGAGTGTATACTGTATAATTAGTATAAAAAAAGATATATTAATCATCATTAGATTAGTACTTAGAGCGTCGTGTCTACTTAAATTTAAATTTTAAATCTTTGTCAAATAAAAACTTGTAATCCTGAAAAACTGAGATTCTGATCTTTCAGCGAATCAAGAGATATCTATCTTGACGTTGGCAACAGACTAGATGCGATAAAAAGAAAGCAGTTTTCTGTAGAACGCACATTTTATGTGATGCAATGATTGAACGAGAAAAAGAAATGGGAAAAAAACGGTTTCGCTCGGTGCACAAATCAGTATCGGTCCCGTTTACTAATTCCTTTTTTTTTTTCATAACATACCTTCCCCAGTGCAGAGTTGCAGAATGAATGATAATAATGTAATTATAATGTAGTGTGACATATATAGGAGCGTGTTGCAATGTAATGCATACACAGTGATCTCTGTATTGTCAAACGTTCTCCATGCGGAACATGGAGAACCGGATCGAAGTTCCGTACTTTTTTCCTCCAAATATTATATATTTATTTTTCTACATTGTCATAGACACTAAGGCTGTGCTCCAAAATTCACTAACAGCACCGAAACTCAGTCTAGAAAAATATAGGAAAAGAAAATCCATCTAGAAATCTAGAAAAATCTACATTTACGTTACGTGCATTATAGATTTTCAACATTGACATTGACAATTTTAGAACACTGCCTAAGATGAGTCTTGCGTCTGCATAAAAAATAATTGTCAGTTTCATCTAAATGAGTAGACTTTGAAGCTGAATTGTGCTTGAATTTTATTTTTAAGATTAAAATACGGAACTTGTTAACTGAAGTCAAAATCTTTTACGTTCTTTTAAAGAACCCAAAAAAAATACGAAATAATTATAAAATAATAATCATAAATCAGGATTATAAAGTAATAATCATAAAATAGAATAATAATTAAAAATTAGAAAATTAGAATTTATCTTATCAAATGGATAAGATAGTCTCGAAGGTAGTAATATAGAAGCTATATAATGAGCCGAGCTGGATGTTCGCGCATTTATGTTTTACAAATAACAAATATATTGTACAATGTTCGATCAATAAATAAAGTCACATACAATCAAATAAATTTAATAAATCAAACCTTTCGATTTTTTAATAATAGTCATCTGTATAGTAATTAGAAACAAATAAGAAATTTATATTACATTGAAAGAAAATCCCTGCAAAGGTTTTCAAACAATGTAATTTTTAATTCCTGTAATTTTCCTGTAATTTCAACGTAATTTTAAACTTTTCCACCAAGTGACATAATTGGAGAATACTTATTAAAACGGTTGAATTTCTCACGCACCAAGTATCGCGTTGATTCTCATTATTAACCTCTTTTTTTTCCTTATCTTCGTTTCTTTAAATTTCAGAGTCCGTTAATTTTATTAGTTAAACTTTTCATTATTGTTACATTAAAACCGTTATTAAAAGGGCAAAAATTTCACACTAATTGGCGTTCCATCGCCCGGGATGCTGTAAATGCTGTAAATCTATGGCAAAATTATGGGTTAAACGTCCCACCGTAGGATGGCGCCAGATTTGCGATGTGCCTCGCCGGTCCCCACTCCCCCGCCGCGACTGCCGCGAGCTGTCACACAACTGCTCCCGCGCCCGTGGCATTCGCCATCCGCGCCCGTTCCGTCGTTTCCCGTCATTTCCGTCTACGGCGATTACGTATCCGATTACCTATTAAATAAAGAAAGGCAGCGACGAGCGATTCGAGCGCGGAGCGACTTCGAACGAACATCATGGTATAATGTCGGAGCGGAGTAAAGTGGGAAGAAGGCACGGTATGCGCCGGTGAGAGAAGGAGAGAGAGAGAAGAGAGAGAGAGAGGGAGAGAAATAAACCGGTGCGGAAGTGCGCGCAGGTAGAGCGGGAGAACACGGGGGAGAGCAGAACGGAGGATGTAGATGTGTGGACGACGGGATTGCGCCGGTACCGAAGGGAGACGGAAGAGCGCGACGCGCGGCGACGACGACGGCGACGGCGACGGCGACGGTGGTGGCGACAGGCGACGGCGGCGGTGGCGATAGGCAGGACGCGGGTCGGGGGGGAAAGGCGATCGACGATTGTGCGTTCGCGGTTCGCCTGGCGGGCGGCGGGCGAGCGCGCGGCATAGGCGAGAGACTCGTCGGCGGCAGTGGACGGACGGCAGCGGACGGCGGCAGCGTCGGTGCTAAAAGGCGGGGACGGTCGTCGCTCGAGCGTGACCGCGTGTGTGAGCTTAGAGCAGCGCGGCGCCAGTCCCTCTCTCCCTTTCTCTCTTTCACCCGGCCTTTTTCTCCTCCTGGTCTCTCTCTCTCCTTCCGTCGTCGGTCTCTCCGTCGTCCCTCTTGTATTCCGCTTCGCCTCCCCCTTTCGTGCATCCACCGCCGGGCGACGTGTTAGTGGAAGAGGAGGAGAAGGAGGAAGACGACGCGCGCGTGCCGCTCGACGGTGAAGAAAACTTGCGGCCGACGGCGGGCAGACGGCAGTCGTTACTCGAGTTTACCGAGCCGCGACGGCGAGAGGTGACGGCCGCCGCACAGCCAGCGCGCGTAATTTCTCGTCATTCACCCGTTTTGCCTCGTTCGCGTATAATACGCGGCATACTTCATCACGAGGTCGCGCGGCCGCGCGGGAAGGAGTCGACCGACCGACCGACTGCCGGCGCCGAGGGGAGATATATAACGACGGTCACGGAAGAAGAAGAAGAGGCGCCGAGGTTGTTGCCTCCGCGCTTACCGTACTCGAGTAACTCGAGGCGCGAAAGGTGGTGCATCGCGTGCCGTGCTGCGTTTATGTGCGCGGTCAGGTGACAGAAGGAGACGACGACAACGACGAACGCGGGGTGCTGTCGCTGCCGCTTATTGCTGCCACTGCTGCTGTTGTCGCTCTGCAAGATTCACATAGTCGCCGACGAGCTGCTGCTGCTGCTGCTGCTGCCGCCGGCTACGTGGTGCTCGCGGACGAAGGGTGCTCGGTGGTGGCGACGACGACAACGGACGGAAGTGGACGGGCAGGAGAACCATCGCGCGCGCGGGGAGAAGACAGGGACGTGGAATAGCAGGTGGGTGTAACCCGCGCGTAGTAATCCGTGCGGCCGCGCGTTAACCGCCCGGCGCGGCGGCGGCGGCGGCGGCGGCGGTGACGGCCGGGGCGGGCCGGGCCGCGCCGCGTGTGTGATCGAGGAGCGTGGCCTTATACGCGCGCGTGTACCGGCGTCTCGCCTAACGCGTTATTTTGAGGTTAAGTGACGCACCTGCGATCGATCCGCGCCGCGGAGAGGAATCCCCCGAGCGACGTGGGGAGAGCGCCAGGAACGCCCGGAACGGGACGGTGGGGAACTGCGGGGAACCCGGCGCGCGCGGCGGCACCACGTTTCTTC
Source organism: Wasmannia auropunctata (assembly GCF_000956235.1). Taxonomy (NCBI): domain Eukaryota; kingdom Metazoa; phylum Arthropoda; class Insecta; order Hymenoptera; family Formicidae; genus Wasmannia; species Wasmannia auropunctata. The sequence continues at coordinate 597,582 of NW_012026841.1, read as the reverse complement.
GACGCCCGCCGCGCTCGGGAAACCGGCCCCGCCGGGACACACGGGGAATCCCCCGACCTCATTTCTCGCGAGCCGCGCGAAATCCTCGTCATCGAGATCAACGTTCTCCCGATTAGACTATACGAGCGTTTCACTTGGCGTATCTTGGTTTATCTTTCTCTCCTAACCACAACGGATTGTTGTAACCAGCTAAAAAAAAAAAAAAAAACACTTTCTAACCTCCCCAAATTCTTTCTAACTCGCGATTCAAGAAGATAGAAAAGATAATCTGACATGGAGTAGCAATAACGTAGGAGTTATATAGCTTAAAATATTGCATTGGATATATATACGATAAAAGGCGTCGTACAAGAGGCTTCGAGAAGAGGCTGAGGAGGTTGAGGGAACAAATCCGATAGAATCCAACCGGTACAGCACATACCAAAACTCTCCTCGTAATTTATGACTCGTCTGAAATTTCGAGATGCGAGACTTAATTTTGTGCGTTATCCTTGTGCGATATTCTTGGATGTAAAAAGAATTAACGATGGAGAAATTTGAGATTCACTCGATGATCACTTTTCACTCGTTGACGTTGCATTCAAGTACTCTCGATAATCATTGATCATTTTATGTCAGCACAATTTATTAAGCTTGCATCTCGATAAGACGTCCTTACGAAGGAATAAGAAGTTTATGTGTATACTGTTCGTGATTTAAAAAGATAGAGTTGTTTGACACGCCGAAAAATCAATTGATAATTTTTATGATACATATTGTACACGTGATTTTATGAATAACATTGTGTCTATAAAAGATAATAAAAAAAATTAATAAATTACTGCCGCGTAAAATGATCCGGAATTGATCTTTTTCCTCGAAAATAAATAATACAGGCGTAATCTGTCCACTATATTTCGAATTCTGTTACCCTTCGATGTAAAAAAAAGTAGAATTTTAAGATTTACTCGATGAATTATTACCTAGCAATTTGTCAGATAAAATCTTGTGGAGAATATTTGTCTTTTTATCAGTAAACTTTATTAACTTTTTTTTGCATTTCTTATATCGATAAAATGTGAAGGCATGTGAAAGTTACACATATATTCTGAATATTATCAAAAATATTAAGTCATAAAATGTATTGGAAAAAATCCGTATTTTCTATAACATACACGTTAATTTTACGTATTTTATCTATTAAAATAATCTAAAAATATATTATCGTTTGCATGGCAAATTAAAAATATGCTTGTAATTAAAAATACTTTGCAATGCTAGAATTAATTGTTCTCCTTGAAAATGGATAATGTCACCTTTCTAACATATAAAATACATTACGAATGATGGTGATTCTCGTGTTTCGCAATCGTGAAAAAACCAATTACGCATAAATGTCGATCAATTTATGTATTCCGTCATCTTGAACATGTACTTGCAATTAAAAGCACTTGCAATACTAGAATTAAATGTTTTTCTTGAGAATGGATAATGTCACCGTTGCAATACATTACGAATGATGATGATTCTCGTGACGCGCGATTGCGAAAAAAAATAATCGTGCGTAGAGTGCCGATCAATTTGTATTTTCTTAAAAGATTTCATCTTCTTAAAAATACACTTTTAAGAGGTCTCATCCACCCCTGAGGCCAAATGATACCTAAGTTTGGGATTTTTTATGGGTAAATAAATAACTTTATTTAAAAGCTGTTTAGAGGACATTGTTGTACATATATAAGAAACTAAAGAAATATTTTTTTATTTTTTTGTGTACAAAATGGCGGCTTACTTGCGAAATCCCTTTTTTCTGTTTTTTCAAATCGGTGTACAGGATTCCAGACACACGGTTTGATCTTAAGCAAAACACAAAGAATTTTCATTATTTACATATTAAAGACTATAGAAGTACGTAGGTGTTTTTTAAAATATTGATTTTTCTCGAAATGGCAGCTATTTTTACGAAAAGTATTTTTGTCAATACAAGTCTCGTAAAATAGCTGCCATTTTAAAAAAAATCAATATTTTGAAAAACCCTTACGTACTTCTCTAATCTTTAATATGTAGATAATGAAAATTCTTTATGTTTTGTTCAAGGCCAAACCGTGTGCCTGGAATCCTGTACACCGATAGAAAAAAGGGATTTCGCAAGTGTAGGCCAGTGCGCCATCATTTTGGACATAAGAAAAATAAAAAAATATTTTTTTTTGTTTCTTATGTATGTACAATAATGTCCTCTAAGCATATTTTAAATAAAGTTATCCATTTACCTACAAAAAAATCCCAAACTTAAGGTATCATTTTAAAACCTCAGGAGTGGTGAGACCCCTTAATTAAAACTACTTGCAATGCTAGAATTAAATGTTCTCCTTGAAAATGGATAATGTCACCTTTCTAATACATTATGAATGATGACGATTCTCGTATTTCGTAATCGTGAAAAAAACAATCACGCATGAATGTCAATCAACTTGTGTATTTCGTCATCTTAAAAATACACTTTTAATTAAAACTACTTGCAATGCTAGAATTAAATGTTTTCCTTGAGAATGGACAATGTCACCTTTCCAACACATTACGAATTTTGATTTTTGTGACGCGCGATCGTGAGAAAAACAATCACGCATAGAATATCGATCAATTTGTGTATTTCGTCATCTTAAAAATATTGTAATTAAAATACTTGTAATACTAAATACTTATCATTAAAAGTGCATTGCTAGAATTAAATGTTTTTCTTGACGATAATGTTACCTTTCCAACATATTACGAATGATTATAATTCTCGTGATGAGTGATCGCGAAAAAAAACAATCGTCCATAGAATGTCGATCAATTTATTCCGTCATCTCTTATTTCACAAGTTGTGCATATTCATGCTCGAAATCGTCCCTAAGTCGAAGAACAAGAAAGAAAACGAAGAATAACGCAAGGCGACAAACAAGATTGAGTAACGTCGGTAGCGTTTAAATAATAAAAAAATTAAAAAAAACTCGTTTGTTCTTTCTCCCGCGCGCGTCCGCCGCGGCCGCCGCAACGCGTAATGATTCAATCAGCGTTTTCGATAAAGCTGCGCCGTAATCATACGCTTTACGCAAAATTTACTTTCGTTGTAATCGCCGAGTCTCCGCTACTGGCGGCTCCGAGCGGCTTCGTTCGGGCGCTTTCTCTCTTACGTTTCAAACGGCGCACGTTGCTGAAACGTTCTATTAGTTGATAACCAATAATCATAACTCGCTGTGAACTTGTTGATGTCTCCGTGCTTTTATTATATCTTAATTTCCCTCGTTCCCGAGCTGCGCAAATAACCGACGGTTAAACTATCATTACAACGATTATTCGACTTCCGCTTTTAATAAAGTTTCCCCGTTGGAAAATTCCTCCGACCGGAATTTTATCGTGCGTATACCCAAATGTTAAAGTTGACCTCTTTACATGTTAGTTAAAAGGTAAATTGCACGAGAAGGGTCCGCGGGCTACCTCGTAACCCATGCAACGAGCTTCGCGAATCTCGCGTGTGTCGTCGTCTTCGCGTTGCCGGTGTCCACCAACCATGTCGAAAATGTTGCTCGGAGCAAATAAATGTCGCGACCAGGCAGCACCGCGGCACATTATACCAGAGGAGAGTAAACTTTGTAATTTGAAACACTGCAAACGGCTGCGAAGTTGAAACTTCACGGAGGCAATAATGTTGCATCATCGCGAGTATTGTCACGTTGTAATTCTACCCGAATGTTTAATTAAACACCTGGAAAAATACTAACCATGCTGATTGACCTCGCATAGAATATGCAAACTCGAATGTACTTAAAATTTTTCTCTTTTTGCTTTGAAATATTTCAATATTCAAATATTCAAATATAATCAAAGAGAATTTTATTACAGTTTTTACCATTTTGAAATATTCATTAATGTCAGTACGTTTTTATGTAATTATATATACAAATCTCGAAAACAAGTAAGTTTCATAAGATGTTTTTCTGCTTGATAATTTCAATTAAGCCTTGTTTCTTCGCCGATTTCGATCTTGATGACTATGGTTATTGATTAACGCGTTCAACGAAGTCCTCCGCGATTAAATGTACGAAAATTGGCACTTACTTTTTTTTACTTGTGTATATAAAAATCCATTCCGCCACAAAAAGTATCATAAGGTACGAAAGATTTAAATCGAGACCCTAATGAAAATGAGTTGTACATCGCGTTTCGATTTCAGCATTCGTGATGTGATGAATCTTTCAGGAAGTTGTTTAAAGAATTAGCGACATACACAATTACATCGGTCTTATTATACAGTCAATTCAAATCGTAATAAAGAAGACCTGAGCCGTAATGAAGGAAAATATATACTAATAATTACGTTTTTTTCTAATACGATAACATCACAAGCTTACGTGAAGAAAAGTGTTACATGAACGTTGTTACCTGAGTTTTCAGATTTCTAATTAATTACTTAGAAACTAATTAAATCGCGTCTCATGACTGTACAAAAATATGCATCTTTATTGCGGCAATTTGTTTCATAATACCGACTGTCAAATACCGTCAAATATCACCGTTCGGAGAATTGCGGGTTGTCATTAATGATGCGCGCTGCGAATAAATTTAGGTAATATCGCACGGAGTTGCTGCTCCATATTTATCAAATAAATATTATAAATAAATATCGCGTACGTGTACGATCACCTAGAGTACATCGGAAAACGCAACCCGGCGCGGCGGCGTGTTCTTTTGCTTTTCGACTCCGCGGAGCATCTGTTGTTGGTTAGTTATTCAATATTTATGCAAATCCGTTCGAATGGGATCACGCCCTCACACACGCCCGCGACTACGCCACCGCCGGCCGGCCGGATTAATCGAAACGGTCTCGAGCACGGCCCGGAAAAAAAAAACGCAAAGCACACTGTGTAAATATAGAATACACGCGCTTTGACCGCATAGTCGCGTGCTTGCGGAGGGCTATCGATAAAAGTCTCGTTCCTGCGTTCGATCGTTGTATTCTTATACACGACGTTTAATCCCTCGTCGCGTTTCGACTCTCTATTATGGAATTTTTCCATTTTACGACTGACGTGTGGAAAATTTTCGGATTTTCGCCGGTGTCTGAAGCTAATCGATATGTGTAAACCGATTGCCGCGTGACTGCCGCGTATATTGTATGATTACCGACATTATACCTTGTACCAATATTGTGCGATATTGCAACGAGACATTCTTTCGAAGAATTTGCTTACGAAAGAATTAAGAGAAAGTGCGACTTGCATGGCTGATTACGTACGCAAGTTTCAAACGATTCCTGCGTATGGCGTATTTTGGCTAGGGAACCGATTGAATCGATTACCGATCAATTACCGATTAATTGAACCATTAAGTTCAATTCTATTTTAAGTAAAAAAAAAAAATAAAACAAAAAACGAAACGTTGGTAAACAAAAGAGGAACGTGACTCACGTGTAGCTTACGTTTTCCAAAGTTTCCTCCGTGCGTCCAACGCGCCAACGTGAATATCTGCTGTTCGAGGAACACGTATCGCTAGATATTCGTATAATCAAGAAAGTTCAGGTATCAAATTATCGCTTCGCACGCCTCGTTTTCGTACGCGAACTCTTCCTCGATCGTGATCGTCGCGGCCGAACGTGACGACTCTTATCTCGCGAGCTTTTTCACGTTGTCATGTCGTCGCGATAACCTTATCCTCCGTTGCGATTAGTCGAAAATGAGGAAATTCGCGATAATTGTTGTAATCAAAATTCATGGTTATTGTTCTTAATTGCGACGGCTTGACGGCAACATTCCGTCGGCGGGTATAAAAAAACGTATGGAGCAGTAATTACGCTCACCGGTATTATTTAATCTTTATTACGTGTCGTTCGTATAATCGGCTGTATTACTGCAAGACAGTATAAGCGAATACAACTTTCTACTCTCGTAGAACGCTATAAATAACACGAAATTACGTTCACTTAAAAAACTGTAAAGTAAAACTATCGTTTTTTCCGATTGAATTCGCGCTACAAATCGTAGACGCGTTGCCGTTTTCTCTGCTTTCTTATTCCCATTGTTTACACCTTTTGCGGAACACAACTTGTAACACATGTACGGAATGTATGTGTTACATGTATGTATGTAACACATACATTCCGTATGCGAAATCTCGTTACACTCAATTATCCGTCAATCGATTCATATTCTATACAGTTTATCGGTTAGATAAATAAAATATAATGTGATGTGTATTTGTTATTATTTATGTAAATTTATTTAATATATGTATTTTTTAATATTAGATTTATTGTTTAATCTATATAATTCTCTTATAGATATTTTTAAATTTAGAGTTATAACTGAGTGAATTTTCCTTTTTTTTTTTTAAATTAAAGTCTAAGTTAAATTAAAATATTAAAAATTATATTCATAAATGTAACTAAACACTGTACACTTGCATTGAAATTGCGTTAAAACGTAATTTGCATTACTTTTTTGTATGTCTTTATATTATATTTATGACTGCGAAAGTAAGTGCAATTTTACTTTGTACTGCCAGTAACACGGATATTACGGATATTAATACGATTTGATTGACTGTTACGAGATATCGCTATAAATTAGTAATATTGAAATATTGATCAAACGCACGATTCTATTCAATTCTATGACACGTAATTCGATGATTCACAGATGGCATTCGCGGTAGAGAATTTGATAATTTAATAGATAACATTTAATCGATAACACATCGCGATGCGAATCGTGAATAAGAATGACTTAATCGCTTGACGCGATTAACCGTATTACGAGCGATGTTAGAATCCCTCCAGGAACCACTAAGAACTGAACTCTTTTTTTTTAACCGATATACTACAGAATATTTCAAGATAACACATATACATTTTATATTGCGAACTTTTATTAGGTTGTAATAATCCGGAAGGTTCTTTTGAGCAGTCGAAAGAAAGAATAAAACGCAATTTAGGTATTTTTCGGATGAAGTATTCCAATGTTAAATAGTGTTTTGTATTGTATTATTTTGTAACTAGATATTTTTTTTTCTTAATTAATGTTTACATAACCTTTAGTCAATCATAGTCGTTGATAGCTTTAAGATATCACAGATTATTATTGTACATCTTAAGTATACTACGTATAAAATGTTATGTAAATATTGAAATGAAAGCATCCAGATGAACAATATCCAGACGTAGTTGTGCAGCGCAAAGAAATTATTATTCATTTTATATACAAAACAATTCATAATTGCGCGCGATTTACATCTAAATCTCACAATTTAACTATTTGCAACAACTTTAACACTTTGAAAAGCTGACTTTGTGCGTAATAAATCGAGTAATTATTAACGAGGCATTGAAACTTCCGCGAAAACACAGCGAAAACACAGTGAAGAAAAATCTACAGAGCGATTAGATCAGATGAGTCATTATCCTTGCATTGTATACTTGCAGAATTTAAACGTCATACATATTTTTTCGTGATTTCTAATATGATATGTAATATTCGACATGAAATATTTAATATATTTTAATTTAATATTTTTAGAAATCAATGTTTGTTTGAAATTAAGAAGTAATGTTTTTTTTTTAATAAATCTTTTGTATATGAATCTTTTCTTAAGATTAAGCATTACTTGAATATTATTAACATCTCAAAAACTTCATTTAAAAAACATTGAAATTAAATAAAAAGTAATATTTTTTTTATAAATATTTTTTTATAAATCTTTTGCATGTGAATCTTTTCTTTCTCAAAAACTTCAACGTTAAAAAATTAACGTTTAAAAAACATTTATTCCTAAATTAATCAAAATATATATCTGAAAAACTTTACTACTTATTTTAATACTAATTAACTTAATCGATTTATCATGTGTCCATTCATATTTGCGTAAAATTCGTAAGAATTCTGTTATTCAGTTATGAGCGGTCTTATTTATCTGATTAAAAATAATTTTACTAATTATCTAAATATTAAAAATATACCTTATGTTAAATTATATTTAAGAAACAAAATATTAAAATAATTACTCGATTTATTACGCTCAATGTTGAAATCAGCTCGTCAGTTAAAGTGTTAAAATTCCTTCAAACAGTTTCTTTGTGAGACTTAGGTTAAAATTATACACGCAATTACGTATTTAGTGTACAAAATGAATAATATGTTTTTTACGCTGCACATTACATCTGGAATTACATCTGATTATATCGTTTACATGCTATTATTGCAATAATTACATAACATTTTTTTGTGGAACTCTCTAAATCTGAATCAGTGGAAAAATACTGAAAAATCACTGATTAAGTCAGTACTTATAATCTAACTATAATTTCACTGATTACTAGTGAAATACTTGGGACTGATGCATTCAATGAATAATCATTGATAGTTAGTAACTATGCACTAATTCAGATTTAGAGAGTATACTTAAGGTGTGCAATAATAACCTATGAAATCTTAAAGCTGTCAGCGATTGTGTAAATGTAAATATTGTGCTTAAGAAAAAAAAATTAACATCAAAACACTATTTGAAATAGGATAACAAGGTATCCAGCGATCCTTGAATATCCTTGAATCCGGGAATTATTATGAAATTTAATGTGTTCTGGAAAATTCCTGGAAAACCCCTGGAATTTTTTAATTGACTTTAAATTCTTGTCATTCTTTTATTCTAAAAAAAATTAAATTGTAAAATAAGAAAAAAATAAATATTTCTTGCGTGTGTCAAGAACTATGTTGATAACATTGGTAATATTATTTTTGGAAAAGTTTAGTTATATAAGATAACTATATAAGATAATACTATATAAGATAACTATATAAGATAACTCTCGTTTAAAGATAAAATAAGGCAAGCAATTTGTAAAGCAATAAATAATATTGCTCTAAATTTGTTCGCATTTTAATCAAAATTTGTCATATAGAATTCTAATTTGTATATAAAACATATGATATTGCGCAAATCAATAAAAACTAATTGACCTGGGAAAAACCAGGATTTTTATCTGAAATTTCCTGGAATTATCCTTGAATTGGCTAGCCAGATATCGCTGGATAAATACTTGATCTAATCAAATAATATCAGAATTGCGTTTTATTCTTTCTTTTGCGTTTTATCGTTACGTAACTCAAAACACATTTGTTTAAAATTCTAATACTTAATCTGAAAAAACTTAATTGCGTTTTATCATTACGTTATAACATAATACGACAGTAAGAAATGAAAACTAATTCCTACTACTCATGTGGCAGCAAAAATTATTTTACGACATAAATTGCGCAATTAAAATAGCAATAATTGCTTAGAAGTCAAACAAAATTGTTGAACGATGCTTAACAGGGACCTATCGCGCAAAATAAACTGAACGATAATATTTAAACGTTCGCGTATATACGCGTATCTAAGGTGCGAAAGAGTTAAGAAAAAAATTTTCGTCGCACCGTTGCGGTAATTGAACGGAGTGTTTGCGATTTGTGTGCAAAATTGATTTATTAGAAACACGCGCGAAGTGCACGCCCGTAAAAGGAATATCAGACTGATTAATCTGGATTTGCGCCGCTGATAAGCTGACCGTGCCGATGACAAACCATGAGTCTTGTACCGTAGAAACGCTCAAATGTCATATTCTCTTAGCGAATTAATTTCATAGAATTAATTTCTTAATTTTGCAACACAGGTAGATAACACACAAGGGTCGAGTAAATTGCTACTGGATTCTAATGTAATCAAATTTTTACGAATGCTAGAAATCACAGACGCTATTTAACTATTTATTCTTTACTTCTAACAACGCATACAATTACATTGTATTACATTAATCCCCTTGATACGCACAACTGTCAAAATATACGATGACAGTCGTTCACGAAGTAAACACAGTGAAAAAACCAATTAGCATGCGTAAAAAACAACAAACAATATTATAAATTTCAGGACTTTCAAAACACTTTGACAGATTCGAGTATCAATTTAACATGTTTTTTTTTAATATATAAGAATTATGTCACTTAGTAATTTATACTATGAAAGATGATGGATTTAAGACATTATTTTTTGTTTCCCATTGTCAATCGCGTTGACATAAAAATACAATATAGTTTTTATTGTTCAAGCCAAATATTTATTGTAATTTTATGCACGTATCCTTTTTTTCTCAATTTATAGTATTCATCATATACATCGTATTGATAGTATACATCGTAAACAAGCGATAAAAAAAAAAAACATGAATATATTAAAGGACTAAGGCAGAGTCCAATTGTGTAATACTTGTAATTTAATACAATATACGTCACACATTTACGCTACCTAACTCTGGTGCAATTGTTTCTGACGCGCCGTAATCGTGTATTTAGTAACTTTCTCGCGGCACACTTTGCGGTGCCGAAGATGGCCTCTGTCGTGTCACTTTTCCGTCTCCCCTTTTTCTCTTTTCCCTTTTTGTTTCGAAGGCCTGCCACCGACGTCTACTCACCTGTCTGTTTACGTAATACGCGTAATCGACCGGGGAAGCTACGCCACGTCGTCGAGAGAGCGGGAGAGAAATTTACGCGACTCGATAAGTCTCGGCTAAATCCCGATTTGCACCGACGGCAAACGCTTTGTCGCTATCGGCATTATCTCTCTTAGCCATTCAACGGTGACACATACAGCAAAGCATGAAAAGCATTTCGATATAAAATTTCAGCGATAAGAAGGCGAGATCAATAAAAATAAAATCGCAAATGTCGATATGATGAATATTCTTGCAATGACTTCTATAACAGTCAGATATATTTTTCTAATCGAAAGTCAGATTTTTTTTTCCAAATTAAATCGGACGCAAAAGAAAATCTGATACGATTTTTTTGGATAAAAAAATTTCTATCAAACATTTTATATAATATAATGTTTTTTGCTATATGTATCTGTATATTATCTAGAAAAACCAAAATTTATATTTGAATGTTTGTCCGCTTGTTAATCATCCCAATAGACGCGAACGTTACGTTTGCGTATCTATAGTTTATTTTTCTCTCATCTTTCATACTTATATAGTTTATCTTTCTTATTATCAAAGCGACACACGATAAGATCGACATCTGAGAAGTGCAAAAATAAATTTAAAGTTAACCAAAGATGGAAAATAGGATATTAAATAAATTAATATATTGAATTGTTTGGAAAGTTCGGACGGTATTCAGATAGATCTTCAGTAGATGACGATCACAAATTGCAGCACTAATTTAAAATAATTCACGCTACACGACACGAGACATCGCGGAAATACTTCGCATATGTAGTTGATTAAATGTATGTATGAATATATAAAAAATTTGTTTAAACTTTAATTGAAAAACCGCACGAATTTTGCGAACCACCTTACTTATATTTTACTTTGGAAATACTTATATTTTACATTGAAAATTTCGTAATATAGCTGATTATAATATGATTTTTGAGAGAGAGAGAGAGAGAGAGAGAGAATGTAATGTGGCAATGCTAATAATATAATTAATCATTCAGATATATTGAGTATAATTCACATACACACGCACGCACACACACACGCAAAAAGAGTTGACATGAAAGATGACGTCTAAATAAAGCTATGCCGCAGCTATATACGAGATAATTAATTGAATAAGATATCTTGTCACTGAAAGTAATTATAAATTTATGAGAATCTATGCATAATTTTCAAATCACATAACCGTAAGAAGCCTAGAAACTTTAACCTAGAAATGTTTACGCAATAAACAAAAATTTCTTGCTGAAGAACAAATTTCCATTAGGAGAGAATATTGGCAGATAATAAATGACGTATACATAATGACCATATCGATCACTTCGGCGTACGAGAATAATTCTTTACCCTGCACGGCACGGCGCGCGAAGAGTCAATCTCGGCGCCGTCTTTACACCGCGCTTGAACAATCATCGTGTGCCTGATTCGCATGCACTAAGTGCACTTTATCAAATATGAATTAACTACGTAACCGTATGTAGGTCCGTATATATTCTCTCACTTTAACGCGATCGAGCGCGTAAATACGCCCACACATACATATACGACCGGTCGCATACTCGACTACGCCTACCTTCCTTACCACCGAGATTAGAGCTCAGTGTGTCAATGGCAACGTCATCGCGGTCGTCGTCGTTTCAATGAAGAGATTCGACGAAATGTTAGCCGCCCGAACACATTCTGCGGGTGACCGTTATTTCGACCTACTAAACGGACGACGTATACCCACACCGATATTTGACATACGAAATCGGGACGGGGCGTGAGCGTATTAAGAAAATCACGCGCGTGAAACGGCTGAAAGGAAATTGGGCTGTTGGGAATAGGATCGGTCAATTCTTACACACAAGACAAAAATTCAAAAGAAAAAGTAATATGTTATAGCTTCCTTTCAGAATCGTGTCACGATTTGTATTTGCGCTGTGTCCTTTATTGTCGTATCACATAAAAGGGTGCCTCATTCTCTTTCTCTCTAATCCGTTTTACAAAAGTTAAACAATTCTCATGTATGAAAGCACTTTTGGAGCATATATAGTTTTGACGGAGTATCTTCGGATGACAATTACTTACTATTTGCAAAGATTATACAATACGCGGGAGATATAAGAGGCCGTGAGACAAAAGTCGCAAACGAATGTATTCTTTCATCAATTTGGAGTCGATTTTTTCAATTTATTTCAGTATTGCATGACAACAAAAACAATGAAATAGAGGAGAGCTTTTCTTCTTTGTCGCCAGTATCTATACTGATGATTATATGATCAAAATATGTTTCTGATGTGCGGCCGTAAAGGTCGCCGAGTTATTCAAATTTTCAGCGATTATACTCTCGGCGAAACCTCTGCCTCCCCTTCCCTTTCTCCCCGCGCGTTTTTTATGGAGCTTTCTCTTAACAATGTATACTGTTTACCCCAATAGGTCTCATTCAGAACCGTTATTAACACGCACGAGAGAAATAAGAAGTTCATCGTTTTCTATTGAATGAAAGCACCGCACCGAGAATGATGTAAATGTATAGGTATACTCGGGAGGAATGTGGAACCGACTTCATTAGCATTATACTAATCCGATCTTAACATACATATATGATATCGGATACGTGTTGCTTCAAACGTCCTCGATCGTGCTTCGCGTCATAGGGACACCCAGTGCCGTTCTAGCAGGAAGTACAACACAAGCAGAAAGTAATTCTTACTATATTTCACTTTCAGATTCTATTCAAGATGACGAGCGCAGTGACGGGCCTGATGGATAGGTACACGGATCTTATGGAAAATCAATCCGGTAAGTCCAGACGTTTCAGTCGTATTTTGACATATCCAAATTTCCCTAGCATCCTTTAACTATTCCACGTACACCAATTCTATTTTATATATATATATATAGGATATATATATATATATATATATATATATATATATAAACTCATAAAGGCTAATAAAAAAGTGAATTGAGATTATAAAGTATATCAATTCTCTTTATCTAAACTGGGATAAATCATTATAAGCACACGTTATCATTCCGAAATTCGATTCTTCGAACATTCATTTTACTGTCATCATTCCAAAATGGCTATTATGGAGAAGTGGATATCGAAAATTACAGTCGCGTAATCGTAAAGATAGATTCTTTTGCTTGTGACTTGATTGGTTTCGTTTATTCTGTTGATCTAAATAATAATATGGTGTGTATTAATATGATAACAATTAAATCCATAATTAATTTGTTATTGAGCGCGATGTCCGGCATCATATCGCGACGATATTCAAACTATATTTTTATCATAAGATATCTGCGATCTCACTTAAATCTCCGGATGTGATATTCTTGGCCTTTTCTCTGTGAAAAGATCTCGCACAAAGCTGCTAAATTATTAAAGCGAAAGAAACACCGTGACCGACATCTTCGGGAAAAAAATATTGACAGAACTTGAGTATCGTCTTAATACGTTAGGCACAAATATAGAAATTTTTATAACGGTCCCTCGCAGTATGTAGCTCGTGCTAATATTTCGTCAAATTTCTTCACCGCACACGATTCGATTGCGATAACGTTGGCACGCCGAGTTCTAATTTTGCGGCACAGGGAAGTATCGCGTATTAAAAAGCTCTTTAAGAATCATAGATTCGAATGGCGATGTAAAAATTGTTCGCACGGCCTTCGGGACTTGGCATAAATTAATGAGATTGAAAAGCAACTCGTAAATACGTTCCGTCTGTTGACACGTCGCGTCAATTCACGTGAATTAATGTAATCGGTGAAATGTTTATGCACACTCTTTTCTTTACCGGTATTGCGTAATACACCAGTCGTATAGTAGTTTCGTAAATATGCTAATAGAGGAAATAAAGTGGAGGACACTTACGTAACGCGGTTCCATTAAATAGTCCGGTATTAGATGTTTAATTAAATGACACAACGATCGCGATGTTGGCGGATGAAAGGGAAAAAAAAATATTTAAAAAATCTCGCGCCCGATGTTTTCGTCGATCCTGATGGTGAGTGACCGTCATACGCGCGAGAGAAGCCCGCGTACTGCAAATTTATTCAAGGTGGTCGAGAGGACGAGGAGCGCTCTTATCGCCGGAAATCCCACGCGCGCCGTATTACAACCGAAATTTCAACGATTCCGCCGAGAGTCTGTTTACCGCGCGTATTTTCACGGCGACGAGAGACCCTCTCCCGCCTCTCTGCTGCCCCTCTTTTCGGAATCCTTCCGGCACGACGCGGCGCGCGAGTCAATATCGTGTCGTAACGCCCGGCAAAAGCGTTCCGTTTCTCTAATTTCTCCGAGAACCATTCGGAATCCTTGACCCCTCCCCCTCCCCTAACCCTCCCTTCTGTTTTCCATACGGGAGTGTCAATTCAGCCGTGATTCCTGTTCCGATATCTTTCGCGATATCCGCGTGGCGAGAGTGAAAACGAACTCATTAATTTGCACAGGTTCCCATTCGTACACCTTCTTGGAGTTTGATTCTAGAAGAAATCTATTTTTAGCCACCGGTAACTTAAGAACCGTCGATCCTCCAACGTCAAAAGGAAAAAAATTTTATTCACAAGTTAATCAATTAAAGAATGTGAATAACTTGCGAGAGGATAGCTTGTGTAAGAGTAGATAATTTACGAAAAGATATTTGCAAAATTTATATTCTCGACTATTTCGCACATCCGCTTAACTTTCTCGCGAGCGAATTTTGCTGAAAAAAAGAGAGATCAGGGAGGGAGTATAGAAACATGGGATGAACTTCGGAGCAGAAGCCGAGTAAACGGAAGGTAACTTATTAACGGACTCCTTTAGCTGTACACCTTTATTAACGTGACTGAAACGCGGAAAATTGTGTTAAAGATAATTAAAAGATCGACGCCGAAATCTCGTAACGAACAGCACGTGCAATTTACCGGCTAATTGCGGGGGAAGGGGGAGGCATCCTGTTACACGCCTATCCCGAGAGAATCGAGAGAGCTAAATAATGGACGTTCGTCTGCGGCGTCAATAAGGCGTTGACGGGGTAAGATCGGCGTCATCTTTAATTGGGGCGTGACGAGAACAAGAAAATTGCACAGTCGTTGGACGTTTCGCCGCGTTTGCCTGTCTTGAAATCGATGAAAGCAGCAATCCGCTGGTGTCCGGATGGCGACCGATATATATTTATTTTTTTTTTCCGCCCCATCAACGCGGCGCGGGAGGGGAGAGGAGCTCTCGTGTCGCGCGGAAAAAACAGACGTAACTCCGACGAAGCGGCGTCGACATGTACTCGGAATCGGTAGATACGTGGCGGCGGCGGCGGCGGCTCTCGCTATTTTCCGCTAATCGTATAGGCCGTGCACAGACACGGAGGCGCCCGCCGTTTGCCCGATCGTTGCGCGACGACGGCCGGCCCTTTGCCGCATTGTTGATTTCGTCAAAGTCCTCGGCGAAGGCATTACGTAACGCGCCGAGTGCACCGCGGGCATAGACGAAATTCGATGCAATATTCACCGTCGCCTAAGCGCCTTCGCCTTTGTCATTACAGTTGCGTGCCTCGTAACTCGCCCGCTCGCGCCCACTTTCCTTTCCGATACCAGCCGGCATGCGCTCGTTATTGGGACATCGTTCTCGGCGTCGCTTTTTTTTTTCTCCTCTCATCGATTAGCAGCGGACCCCCTCCGTCGTGCAGCGGCATCCGACTTTCCTATACGCCGATCTGTGCCGGTGTAAATCTTTTGTATACATACAAGACTCAACATCCGGATGTTTTCAACGCTTTGTAACCGTGAATTAAACGATTAAATTGACGCGATTTAATTAATAATAGCGTACTAAAAACGTACGAAGCGGTAATATATCGATGACGAGCAGCCGTCGGTGTCGCATCGTCAGCTTGTAATCGAGTCGTCGGTCAATTGTGTGTTGACCAAGAGCCCGAGCGTTTCGCTGAGAATGTTGAAAAAAAAAAGAAGCAGAGGGAAAGCAAGAGAGGGAAGAGAGAGAAAGAGAGAGAGGGAAAAAAATCGTTCCGCGTATCGGTCTCGTATATATCCGTCGGGTCGCACGAGTGCGAGGGTAATTTAGCGGAAGGCGACTGCTCACTCATTCGCGCCTCGAGTGCACGCACTCGCGCCTCTTTCCGCTTCCTTCCTCTCTCTCGTCGAGGGTGGATATAGAAAAATGGCGATGGCGCTCTTTCTAGGGTGCTCGGAAGACCGAACACATGCTGTCGCTTGAAAATCGCTCGGGATAATAATCCTCTTTTTTTCTTCTTTTTCTTTTAGGCGCGCGTATTTGAAAATCTCCGAAACTCTCCTCGGAGAAGGAAACGCGCGGAATTTTAATCGACGGCCGCGATTTGACTCTCCGTTCCCCCGTAAGTCTCGTTTGCGGCCGGGGTACCGGCGACGTCGTCGGCAATGGTGTAATAAATTCTTAACGCTCGCAACGGTACTTCTTGTCGCCAGTTACGAATTTTCGACCCCGTTACAGGTGCGCGGTCGTGCGCGAGATATTGTGTAACGCGGAGACGACTTTTAAATTGTCATCGCGCGCTCCACTTTCCAACGTGCATATGTATGATATGGCGTTGCGAAACGTCGTATACTCGTTTGCGCGAAATTTCGTTTTGTTTTTCCGCGTCTCGGTCCACCCACTGAAATCACCACCTTCCTTTTTAAATGTCTCTCCAACGCAACGGAACGTTCCGTCGACGAGATTCCGTCTCCTGTTTTTCTAACGTTCTCTTTTCTCTGTTTGTTTCCAGATCCCAGGGTGAACGATTGGGCGATGATGAGCAGCCCCTTCCCGACTCTGGGGATATGCCTGTCGTACGTTGTCTTCAGCAAGGTTCTGGGACCGAAGCTGATGGAAAACAGAAAGCCTTTAGATCTTCGGGGAGTCCTCATCATGTATAATTTGATACAGACCCTCTTCTCCTTGTGGATATTCTGCGAGGTTCGTTTATCTTATGTATTTCTGTAACGCCGGATTTACCGTCGCTGAAGGGGATTAGCACACATGGGGAGGG
>NW_012026841.1:543381-580072 GCF_000956235.1 Wasmannia auropunctata | reverse complement strand
GGGGGGGTTTACTATAACATGTGACAGCAAAATTCCTAAACAGAAACCACACACATACACAGAGAGAATTTTCTTTTGAAATTTATTCTGAAAATCATATTAATCGTGAGACAGCATAGTATTTCGACAAATTTTGTGATTTTTTTTCTGTTTTTTTTTTACTATACACTACAATAAATTATAGTATATATTTAAAAAAAAATAGTGAAATTCACATAAAATTCGTCGAAATACCATGTTGTTCCGATTAACATGATTTTCAGGGTAAATTTTAAAATAAAATTCTCTCCGTGTATAGATATGCCAGTTCTATTGATAAAATCAAAATCAAATGCCGTAGGTAATCGAAAGATACGAAATCTTTTAAATCAAATTGAAGATAGAAATCGGATATCTTCTCAGATTTGTTCACGCCCAAGTATAATTCGTTTTATCCGTTAATAAACATTGACGGCGTAACAACTTCCGTCAAAATTCACGACCCACGGTCGTTCGCGTCGAACGGGGGACTCGGCAAGATTACTCCTTTTATAAATTCGTAATCACGGCGATTTGACCGCGATTGTCTTCCCGCGCGGCGATCGACGGGGAATTGCCTTCAATTATTTCTCCTCCGCCTTTTGTTTCGACATGGTCAATAACTGCCGTTGGCTCGGACAGGCAATAGCATGCGGTTCCGCGGGATTATTTCAAGGGAAATCGCGATCTCTCCCGAGAGTTAAAACGATCCTACCGAGAAGATACCTCGCCGAGTCCATTTATGATAATTGTGTCAGAGGCACTTCGAGATGAAATACCGAGATAAATTTACTCTTCCGAAACATTAAGAAATTTTTTACTTTATTAATTTTTAACTTTTTCCAATTCTTAATTTGCTTGTATTTACGAATATCTAGAATATCTAGATTATAGAGTAGCGTGCACGAAGTGACATATTTTGATCTAAACGACTACCATGAGACTATTTCATAAACACGTATCTTGATCGCGATTCTTTATTGTTGTCTTTATTGAATATAGTAACATTGAACTAACAAGCTAATAGAATTCACAAATATAATTTGAGAGCGCCTTCTTCGATCGAGGCTCGATCTTGGTGTCTAATATTTCTATATGAATTTTAAATCCAAATTATTCAGTCATTTAAACGCCGATTTAATGTCGGATTTGCAACGCAAATCACAGGTTGAAGCTGAAATAGTGAGGTCACAATTAGATTAATCTTCAATTTTTTTTAATAATACGATAAATGCGAATAAGCATTTTAAAATACTAGGAAGAAAGTAGAAGGCGCTCTCAAATTTTATTTGTGGTATTTTTCTACAAGATCTAGTTCAATTTATTATTGATTATAATGGAATTCTAGTTAGAAAGAAATACGTCAATTCGCGATATCGATTGCTAATATATGTGAATACAAACAAAAATTACAATTGCCCGATCGAATATCTATTGTTATATCACGTGTTAATCGATATGCATTATGCACATTTTAATAGAAATATACATATTTATTAATATTATAATTTGATCGTGGCATATTTCCTGCAACCGGGTCAATATCTAGATTTCCAGTATCATATTCTACTTCGAATGAATTTTTAATAGTATTAAATACTGCGATCTATAATCGCGAATAATTTGAAGATAAAAATAATAGTTTTTAATACGACATAAAAAAATTTAATTTGGTTGAAAAATTAGAATTTACGTCAATGAAAAGAAGTTATATTTTTGCAATGTTTTGTTATATTTACTATTATGATAAATTAGTTATTTGTATTTGTTTCCCGTTATATACGTATATAAAATATGAGAATGTATGTATGTGTCTTTCACAGCCGGACTTGATTGATCCGCGTGCATATTTAAAGAGATACTAATCGTAATCTGGGTCCTCTAGTCAATATTGTGTACACATATCGGAGTACAGTTACACGCTTGCGAACACGTAATCGATGCTACGCGGAAACGATCAAAATCTTATCACATTTGAAAAGAGATAGGTCACGGCAATAATTAAAACAGTACTTGTCTTTGATTTTTGTTTTAGTAGATATTAAGAAGAGATATGTCACGAAACACGTGTCAATGTGTCATGTCAACAGTACTTGTCTTTGATTTTTGTTTTAGTAGATATTAAGAAGAGATATGTCACGAAACGCGCATTACGTGATGATTACAAAACAGCAAATGCAGTTCACTTCCACATAAATTTAAAAAAAAGAAAAAAAATTTTGTACAATATTACTTTCAATATTATTTTAAATTATTTTTTTAAATGTATACTTTTTTTACTTTTTAAAAAATATTAGTAGAGAGTACTCAAATGCTGGAAGTTTTATATTTAATATTTTTTAGAAATTCTCACGAAATGCGAAAGAAGCATTAATTTTTTTCTTTTGATCTTTTTATAAATTATAAATTTTTTATCAATTTTCTTGTGTATATATATATATATAAATTAATATATTTTGCAATATATATCTATTAATATTTTTTATTTTATATCTTGAACTTTCCGTCAAATTGGATCTTCTATATAATTTACAAACTGCTTTTAAACTCTCGCAATCTTCTACAATATCTAATTCTAATTTGTTGAAATATTTTTGAATTTTCGCAATTTTTTTCATTGCGAAGCCATTCTAGAGTTAATTTAAAATCAAACGTTTGAGTTATAGCATTATTATAGTTACGACATAATTTATAGAATGTGATACAGTATTTTTTAACCGATGTTGCAAATGATTGTATAAAACGCAGTTTCTTCATGCATTTTAAAATTGATTGTTCTATTGTTTTTTTTTAGGTATTTTCCATTCGAACGAATGTTACCATCAAGTCGACTTTTCCGACCCCCCCGGTCGTCTCGATACGACCAGTCGATTATGCTAACGGATTCTCTAATTTATTCACGACGTTCGTAGTTCAATCGAAGTGATATTAGTCCTTCGTGTCGGCCTAAGTATAAAGTTTCATTGAATTTAAAATGAAACGTCTAAGCACATATCACGCACAGTGTTTATGACATTAACCCGACATTAATTAAAGCCTTTTGTATACAATACGGTCTATTTACTGACGGCTTATTTACTGCAAATTATACGTGGAATCTAATTACAGTTAATTTTTTATTTTTCCTGGGACACTTTTTTGCATGTATAAGCAACTTCTTTAATTACTTCGGAAAGTAATGTTTAATATACAAAAAAAAATCTCTCGATTAGCAGCATGAGCCTCGTTTTATCACAATTAAGGGGTTACGCCACCTTTGAGGTTTTAGAACGATACGTAAAGTTTGGGATTTTTTGTGGATAAATGGATAACTTTATTTAAAATCTGTTTAGAGAACATTATTGTATAAAACATATATAAGAAACTAAAAAAATATTTTTTTATTTGTCTTATGTTTAAAATAGCGGCGCACTGGCCTACACTTGAAAAATCCCTTTTTTTTCTATCGGTGTACAGGATTCCAGGTACACGGTTTAATCTTGAACAAAACACAAAAAATTTTCATTATCTACATATTAAAGACTAATGAAGTACGTAGGGATTTTTCATAGTATTGATTTTTCTCAAAATGGCAGCTATTTTTTAAAAAAACTTGTACTGGCGAAAAATATACATTTTTCGTAAAAAAAAGCTGCCATTTTGAGAAAAATCAATATATTGAAAAACATATTTTAAAAAACCCCTACGTACTTTATTAGTCCTTAATATGTAGATAATGAAAATTCTTTGTATTTTGTTCAAGGTCAAACCGTGTGCCTGGAATCTTATACACCGATTTGAAAATACAGAAAAAAAGGATTCCGCAAGTGGGCCAGTGCGCCGCCATTTTGGACATTAAAAAAATAAAATCTTTTTTTGCTTCTTACATATATACAATAATGTCCTCTAAATAGATTTTTAATAAAGTTATCTATTTACTCACAAAAAGATCCTAAACTTAGGTATCTTTTAAAGCCTCAAAGGTAGCCTCTAACCCCTTAAGCGTTCGATGCAATTAACATGAACATTTAACCTATTTCAATTATACATTAATACGTGACCTATATTAGATATGGACAGAGAGGATGTTTGACGCACGCATAATTTTACATATTAGCGGGTTTTTTATCGCTATAAATCGGATGAATAATTGAACTGCCTGCGCGATAAACTAATTTTGACGCTGCGAATACGGATAATCGCTCATAACATCGTCGACGTTGCGAAATTTTTTTTGCGTAGTCTTTCGATTAACGGCAACCAATTAATCTTTCAATGTCAATTTGTATACAGCAATGTGCAACAATCGATGAACAAAATGTCAAGTTGTATCTTGATAAGAAAAATTCATAGCTTCATGAACAACAGATATTTTGCGTGGCATAAAATTGCGTTTAATAATGCCATAATTCTCATCGCTTAACGATAAGTATAACTTGACATAATCATTATACATGTGTCATAAGCTACGAGAGAATGTCCTGTAAGGCAATAAATATAAATTGAACTTTCCAGCTCTGCCAGTAAATTATGGAAAAAAAGAAACCAATAAAGAACAAAAAGATTCAATCACTGTCCATTATTTTTTTATAAATGGCACAAAAATATGTTCATATATTTATGTAATGTTGAATTTTAATTAATGCAGTGTTAAGAAACGTCCGTATTATTTATGTAGTAATATAATATTACTGTTGACACATCTATATATAAATTTTTATTACGCAATTGTATTCAATGGTAATCATTTTACGTTCAAACATTTTTTATTTACGATATACTGGCAATCGTCAACTCTTTTACTACACCACAATCTCTCTCTCGGTTTATCATTTCCATTCAGCGCAAACTCGATAAGTCCAAGAGCATGACGTGACACTCCGCTTAGATACGTGTTATCGCGTTAGATCAAAAATACGTGTGAAAAATTTATTATAAAAAAAAAAGTATTGAAAATCCATTCGCTCGGGTGGAAAGTGTGCCGAGTGAAGACGCGATATAATAGACGAATAACGTAATCACGACTAACAAACCAACAATTTATTTGCAATTTTCAAACAAACTGCCAATCCTTGATAACAATCGATGTCTACTTGAAACACCGTAAATATTATCAATTTTGTATTGCTGACAGATAAAAAAATATATATGTATAAGTGGAGCATAAAAAAGTACGTACGAGGATCTTGACATCCATGTTGCAATTATTTTTTTTTTTTACTTTGAGTGTTTATACATATTTTTCGATTATTTAATTTTTCCAATATTTCCGCATTTAAATCTCTTGGTTAAAAATAGATTGTGATTCGGCAGTTATGTAATGAATGATGCGACTAATCGTTATAAATGGGAGAAGTAGGGAGTGTAAGATAATTTAACTCCGCAAACATAATAATCGTCTTTTCGACGCGTTATAACAGATTATAACGGTATTGCAACTCCTGAGTATAATTAGAGCCATTTAGCGAATTAATTCCACGCTCGCGACGACCTCGTAAATGCCCAACGCCTTTCAACCACGCGAATCCATTCTTAAATTCAATGAAATTCAGTTGAGAACAGGTTGTTAACTCAAAAATTACATACGTTCGCCTAGCGGAAATGTAAACATGCACTCGTTCGCATTTCAGTCTTTTGCACGTTCTTAAACACGATTTTGCGAAATCGTTGAAATCTAACGCATAATTTGGAGACCAATTAATCATCTAAAAAACTTTTTTTCAACTCACTTGATTTGCATTTCATAATTTTAAAATATGGCATACAAAAACTTAATATCACATAAATTTTTAAGTATTTTTTATACCATATGTAAATTTCGTGTCCTATTTTAAAAAAGCGTAAAATCACATAAATCATGTATAAAAGTTAAAAATAGTTAAAATAGTTTGAAAAATCAAACTTGGTTGTGCCTTCATTATGTTTTTTTTTATCGCATAATTTGCTAGCATAGTGAAGGACGATTTTAATTATTTTAAGTGCGATTGTTAATTGATAATTTTCCAGGATATCCTCTCGCATAATACATTAATGATCATGTCAAGAACTCGCACATGGAAAAAAGACTCGATCATCGTTACTCAATTTTGATAAGGTGGGTCAAGCGGCGTAATCAAATGGCTCGAATATTATTGTTTCAGTATCTTAAGAGCGGTTGGGCGCAAGGTTACAGCTTCCGATGCCAACCGGTGGATTATTCGTACAGCGAGATGGCCATCAGAATGGCAGAAACATGCTGGTGGTACTATTTTAGCAAATTTACCGAGTTCTTCGATACGGTGAGTATCAGTTTTCGCTTGACTCATCGATTAGAGTGTAAGATTGGAGCACGAAAAATTCCGTTCGATAAATTCATTTGTATCTTCAGCATGGAATCTACAAGTATCTTCGAGATCTGAAATACTTGTCCCTAAAACTCTTTCAGTAACTTGTAAAAACACGAAAAATTCCGTTTGATAAATTCATTTGTAACTTTATAAAATCGACAAGTATCTTGGAGATCTGAAGTACTTGTCTTTAAAACTTTTTTGATAACTTGTAGAAAAATAGCCGACTCTTCTTTATATCTATTGGTTTATTTAAAGTTTGTGTTTTTAAAGATATATTGAAACTCCTCCCGTTTGCGGTTCGTTCTATTTCTTTTTTCTATTCTCGTTATTTATCAGTATTTTACATCTATATAAATATTTTATAAGGACATAGAATTTCTTGAATTTTTGATGTCATTTATTACTATTATTGGAGAATTGACGAAATAGCTTGTTGTGGAAAATGCTTCATTCAAGCAAAATTACTGAAATATCGAGAAAGATGAAGAGATTGATTGAAAAATTTACATGATTCTTCTAGCTGTTCTTCATTCTGAGAAAGAAGAACCAACACGTCTCAACGCTTCACGTAATTCATCACGGGATAATGCCCTTCTCCGTGTGGATGGGGGTGAAATTTGCACCGGGCGGCCACAGCACGTTTTTCGCCCTTCTAAACACCTTGGTACACATCGTGATGTACTTCTATTACATGTTAGCCGCTATGGGACCGCAGTTTCAGAAGTACCTCTGGTGGAAGAGGTATCTGACTACCTTTCAAATGGTGAGTTCGACGTTACCGCCGCGTTGTTACGAATTTAGTAGCGACAATTGCAGCTATTACAGAAATTGCACTCATTAAAAGTGGCGATTGTAGCTATACTCGACTTTACGTGCAGATATCCTTTGCAATAGCAAATCCGTGTTCGATATTTTGTTTGACAATTATTTTACACTATTTCTTATAAAACGTTTCCGCATTTAAGAGATAAATAGTGCAATACTTAATTTATATTACTCTTGGAACACAATAATGGATATGAGAGACGGGGGAGGGGGACGATTTAGGATACAGTTAAAAATTCATACTTGCAGATGTAAAACTCTTAATCGTAAAAATGACCGTTTCCATTGTCCAATTAATATAATTAAATAAATGGAATTGACAAAGCGGATTAAAATGAATCGCTGACCGAGTTCTCAATTTGAAATCCCCATTCACTCTTGTAATCCCATCCATCTGTCGGTATTACCGCTGGTTTCTCTAGCCTTTATAGTACATCGATATATTTCGATATATTTACACATTGAAGCCACAGCGATTCGGCGCAAATTTTGTACGCACACACAGAGGTTTTATATTCGTCGCTTTCATTGTTACTTACCCGACAGTTTATCCTTCTGCTTTCAGGTACAATTCGTGCTGATCATGTGCCATCAGTTCCAATTGCTCTTCACCGAGTGCAACTATCCGCGCGGCTTTATGGTCTGGATCGCCCTGCACGGTGTCCTATTCTTCGCGCTGTTCTCGGACTTCTACAAGACGAAGTACACGGGCAGCATGAAGGAGAAGAAGTCGAAGAACATGCAAAACGGCACTTCCGGTGGCGCCTGCATGCCGATTCTGGACGACAACGACAGCGCGACGCACAACGGCGTGTCCTCGTACGCCACCATCTACAACAAGGAATACAACAGCTGTTACAGCAACGGCACGAACAACGGCTACGTCGCCAACAATAACGTCACGGAGAAGAAGCTCGCTTAGGACACCCGGGGAGGCGCGCGAGTATCTCTTTCGGTGTGCGCTGGTCAGCCGCTCGTCTTATCGTACCTACTACCGTTCGTCTGAATCGTGAAAAAAATTATTTCGCAACATGTCCACAAACTTAAGCGTGAGAATGCAAAAGAGCCAAGTTACACACGCAAACTTGTGTAAGAAGAAGAACATGGATTCTCGGACGAAAGAACTGGCGTGTTTTAAAAGCGAGACGTCTCGTTAAATATTCTGCGTTGTTAGCAGAGCAGTAGTTGTGTTCACTAACATAGTATCATCGACGACAGGGCTGTTACGATGTTCGACGTTAAAAATAAATAGAAAGAGAAAGAAGAAGAAAAATAACGCGGTACAACTGATCGCTAGAAAAAAAAAAATGTGAAATCTTCATTTTCGAGTCTTTGTGAGAGATATAACGTGATCTCTAAATTAGATTCGTAACATCTGCCATATGAAAATGAAACATCGATAATATTATCGGAAATTGTTAATAGTAAGATAAGAACATTAGGGGGAAAAAAACGAAAGGACTGCACTTGTGGTCGTTTCCGGTTTTTTTTTTTTTTGGTGTTATGGAAACTGTGCTGCGATTTATTAAATCTCTAAAATTGCGACTAGTTTGGCAAAGCTATAATTAGAACAGAGAGATCACATTCGACGAGACAGACGCGTGAATGTGAGAACAAGCTGGGTAACGTTAAAACGCACACATACGCGACGAGGAATATGATTCATCGTCGATAACGATATCTATACTTGGCAAGAGCGGCGTGTTCGCTGTGCGTGTAATTTTCTTTCTTTTTTTTTTTGTACTGATTGTGTACGTATCGAATTACGAGTGTGGATGTTTCTTAGTCGTACGTAATTTTTCAAGGCATCTCCCACTGAGGCACACTGCTGGAACTAAATCCTTTCCCTCCTCCTCGTACCATCATCACCGACTCTGTCTCTTTCTAGCTCCGACTGTGTTCAAAACTCCAGTGTTCTTAAAAATTAGCGTACAGCATCAATTCGCCCAAAATATCATACGGCAGAGTTGGCTATGTAATTATATTGGCAGTTATAAGCTAATGATTCGTAAAAATGATCGCCAGTAAGAATTATTAATTATAAATTTCTCGTATGTTTCTTTTTTTTTTTTTTTAATGACTCGTTATCGATATCGAGTTTTTCTCAAGATAAATATATAACTTACCATATCTATCTTGAATAATTGCCATTATTTAATCAATTAGTGTGGCCTAATTTATTACATTATTATTATTATTTAATCAGTTTTTCAAACATGACGATTTACGATCTTATCTAAATTTGCCCTGTTTGCCCCTAAATCTTTTTATTTTGGTCTTTAGATTTATTCTATTTATAAAATGTATTTGATTTGTATTTTATTCTATATTGCCGAAAATATAGCGATAATTTCAATGTTGACAATTTCTACACATTTTACCGCTTATTTACATTGAAAATTTTTACTTCTTATCACCCGTCGTTCCGTTTAGCTTTACGGAAACTTTACGAATCATTAGCAGTACATGCCAATCTCATCGGCTATACCCACACGATTTCCCACATATTTAATTCACCGCGTGGCTTGATTCTACTACCAAACGGTACGGTGATGTCTATAGTAAGCTGCCGAAAAGAATTTGTTCGTCGCTTTGATCGCTTTGTCTTCAAATACGAACGGCAATGTAAGCCGCACTGCGGCCTGTTATTATCGTGCACGAGCGCTTTAATCGATCGGAAAAAGGTATACACACGGCACGATCGCGAGAATCACGAAGCCCCTATGTAGCGGTAGAATCAAGCTTTGAAGAAAGGGAGCCGAGCACTGTGAGTTAACGAGCCTCTCTTACACACGCAAGTTTTTGATCACGCGGTCGCGAAGGAGAGTCGAACGAGTGCGAATGTGTCTCAAGTTATGTATACATACACATACACACGCGAATAAAATAACTATATTTCGAGGGGAAGGGAAAATGTTTTAGAGATCGTAATAGTCGCACTATAAGATTAATATATTTGTACACACTTCCTATTTTTATGAATATATTATTTATGGTGACCCAGACATATAAAATAAAAATCTCATGATGAAAAACGTTTCTCTGGACTGTAATAAATTCAAACCTCGGCTATTTTTACAGGCGGATTAAGCTATATATAGCTTTAGCGAACGAAAGAGAGAGTGAGAAAATAATTAAACGTAATAGTCGTAACATCGTGTTCGTCATAATGAGCTTCCTCATATGAAAGTATACATACAATTTTTTTGGTGACGATCAGTTCGCGCGAGAAACAATATCGGACACACAAATATCGTCGCCGAAGAGCGTTCGCGAATCCTTTTCTCTTATTTATGCGTACAACGAGGATATTTCGTACTTGTGAAAAACGTCTCCTTGCTTCATCCGAACGCGGTGAACTTTCAATTGAAACTCAGAAGCGCATGTAGAACGTAACTTACGCATAAGCCCACAGATGTGAATCATAAAAATGTTAGACGGCGAAAACCATGTATATTTCCATAGACTTATACGCATAGAATTAATTTGTCTAACGCAAACGTGCGTTCTCTTGTGTTTCCGAATCACTACATCGCAATGCATTTTCGGAATTGACATCGCCGACCTTCGCGTCGTCAGTTCAATTCGTTCCGCCGTTCGTTTGTCGAAGCTTTTTGCCTTGTCACTCCCGCTGGTTCAGCGTAAGCGTAATAGAGGAACATTATCGTGTCTCCCATTTATTAACGAAATACGAATGACAACGCATACGCATAATCTTGAAGAACTGCCGTAATAAGAATAAGAGCGTGCGCGAAATTTCGTTAAGAGGCTTGAATTATAGAGAAAAAAAAAAGCGGAAACCTAAACTAAGAGGGGCATATAACGCTGAAATACTTAGCGAGTTCTCTCGAGCGTTTGAAGATAGAGCTTTATGCAACTTTTTTTATCTTACGCACAATAAGAGATGCGATAAAAAGAAGTAAAGTTACTTCCTAAGTAGTTAGACGTCTAGATGATAGTTAGACGTACTGTGTTATGTTTACCTTAGTCTTGTTTAAGTTGTGATATTGCGGTATTGCGGTATAACAGTACTAATTAAATACGTTTAAGAAGAGAAAAAAAAAGTTAGACGACGCGGCGTAAGTTATAATTTTTTTTTTATGGGTGTCTTCGTAAGATAATTATTTTTAGCGGAAAAAATAAATCGTACTAGGACTGGAGTCTAGGTCAGATCAGAGGGAGATCCTGTTGCTTAAGGTGGTTCTTTAATAAAGTGCCGAAATTTTTCTTTTTTTTTTGTTTGTCTATTCTTGTCTCGAGTCAAGAAATAATGGATTACAAAATCCCTCGGTTGTATGTAGAGCAGGCAAAGGATACGAATAACTCGATTTACTAGAAAAAAAAACTACTTTAACGAAACGCACTGCAGAGCTGAATAGCCAAAGGATTGCGCAAAGCGTTTGAAACTTGCGTTTCTCACCAAATGACCGATTATAAAACCCAAGAAAATCTTTCAATTTTTTTTCCCCCCTGACGGACGCAATACTTTCTCTAGAATATCATTGCCATTGCATTTTGTACTTCGACTGTACTTTAATAACTTAAGTAAGCGAGCAAGGACTTTTTTTTTATCACGCATTGACCGCACAATATTTTTCTAACGAGAAAACCAGCTTAACAAGACGATAGCTGTCTGCGGTGATTTCGCAGTGTAGCCTTAATCTCTTGTAAATCCAGTTATTTATGAAGGAAATGACTATCATTACTTGCGACGGGATAATTACTAATATTAATGTCTTGTTCTTCTTGTATGTGCAGCAACGTTCATACGAAACAAATTCCGGAAGTTTGTATGGAATAAAACAGCCGTATATTTTACGTTTTTTTTTTTTCAAATTTAGACTTTTAATTTTTGAAGTTAAAACTTACATGTTTGAATCGGTTTGTTTTTCTGAAATAATTCTTTATATATTGCTTGTTCTTCAACGTTAAGTTATTCTATGTAAAACGCAAAGATCCATATAGAATCTTAAGGCATGTAGAGCTGGATAATAAAAGCGATACTTTCACGTGTACATAGAAAAAACGAGCGATCTGCGTATGGTGTGTTAAACCACGTTTCACTGTATCTCATGTTTTTAAGGCGCACTCGCCGAGATCTAACCAAAAGTACGAGAAAAAAAAAACTGCGACAATGAGAGAGCGTATCGCGTCATGTACCTAAACGTTACGAGCTCTGTAATGATTCTCATTATATTTTTGTACATAATTGGGGAGAATTACGAGAGAATAATAAAAATAAAAAGATTGAAACGAAAGATACTCGGTGTACTCGAATACTGCGAAGGAGTTAATGCGGCAGGCACACAATGCGAAATTTGCCCAATTTAAAAGTAAATTTGCTACATACGAGTTCTTTTTTTTTTTTTAAAAAAAGGACGATACGTATACATATATACAATTAACGTGATATAATTTGTATAATAAATTAATGTTTTAATTAATGTAAACGAAAATCTTTGCGTTCTAAACTTCTTATGTACGTGAAAAATTTTTATGAATTTCAAATGAATTTCATAACAAAGATTATCTTTGAGACAAATAAAATATATGAAAATATACAAGATAGCTTGATACATAAATTATTAATACATTCGATACATTATTACTGGCTAACAATAAGTTGATTTACATGTGTGTAAAATTATTTAATATTAATATTTTTACGTATGCAAAACACATTTTTAATGCGGGGATTTTTGAAAATTCGTTTTGTCTGAGCATTGCGAAAGTTTTAATCAGAATATATCAATATCGCAAGATTATTTTTAGTAATAAGTGATTATCCTTTAAATCTGCAAAAAAATTGACTTTTTTATTTATCAATTAGTATTAATAATAATAAAACATCTATAAAATAAATAATATTAAACAATGTTTTGCAAATAATAATTACGACTTTTGATAGCCCGCAGTGCTGCTACAGCAAAAAATGACATTATTTCAGATATTTATTAATATTTAGATACTGTGAAAAGTGCAATCGATGCAACTAATTACGAAAATACTAATTACGACAATAATCAATTCATCCATTTCTATGCGATTGGGCAAAAAAAAGTAACGCGAAATATATTTTTCATATTTCGAAATTATATTTCATATATACAATATATATTTTTTATATATATTGTATATTATATATATATTTCATATATACAATATATATTTTATATATACTCTTAATTTTTTTATCTTGTATTTTCCTTCTATACAATCATTTATTATTTTCAATTTCGATTTCTCTCGATTCATACTTTTTATTCGATCCTTTAACGAGCGGAAACAATTAAGTTCGCAAAAAGCCATAATTATGAAATAACGAATGATAAATAGATAATATATATTATTCACCTTGCACTCGCTTCGCCCGACGCGCGACGCCACCCCGCGCTTCTCTCTCTCTCTCTCCTCCATCGACAACAAGGCCGTTCGTCCGCGGAACTCGACGCATATATATTGACGCGACATTCGCGAAAGCGCTCGCGAAAATACAATGGTCGCGCGACACTCTATACGGCCGTCACGACGTTGATCGCGCGCCACGGGCATTTATTCGCGGCGGAGGATCGACGCGATTAAAAGTTGCAATCGGCCAGACGAATTGCTACGATCCGCTCGACCGCGCGACTTCTCTCAAGTTGGCGCACGAATAACGGAGGCAATTCGAAAGATGCAGTCGCCAACTTCACGACTCATCGGACGCGACGATGCTGCTGTATACTTTGATGTGCACGCATCTTAATAATTTGCTCGATCTCCACACTTACGCGAGATGTAACGCGTGAATCGCGCGATGCGAACTCGAATCTTGATTCTCGTCCCGATCTCTTTAATTGCCTATCCTCAGTAATCAAACGCGTCGCGACGCCGCCGCGCTTGGAATTGAGTTTCGCCTCGCTCGTCCGCGTCCCGAAGCTTCGTTAAAGCGACTGAAAAATTCGGCGGTAACTTCGCCCTTCGCACGACGCGAGTCAGTTTAGCGACCATAATTGGCCATCGATCCAGAAAATATGCGATTACCGAAATTCAATATCGTTGCATGAATAGATATAAAAACGCGACACTTATTTCTGCTTGTTTACCAGCGATTCCAAATAGCTCAATAAAACTACGGTGCTTCGATGTAAACGAAACATCCGACGAGAAATATTATATTCGACAGCAGGACATTCCGTTTTACGCGACAATCGCACACGAATATTCTCTCCTCGGCGAAGAGCCCGCTCGTGTTGCTCTATCTCGTTTCCGATACGCGCGTTGTTCTCCACGATCAGGCGACGACCGGAAGCGGGCGACCGAGCACTTCCGGTCTCGGCCGCGCCGCGCCGCTCGAGACCGACACGGTCGCGACTGTCGCGCGAGAGACGCCGCAACGACTCGCGTAGTCGCGCGCAGTAGTACGTCCCGAAAACATGGCGCCCGAATGAAGGACGCCGTGCGTTGCGTGAGTGAGCCGCCAGATCCGCCGTCGCGTTTCGCACACATCCGCACACAGCCGGACCCGAACGTGGTCGGCCCGTCCGTACACGCAGAATGAGCAATCTGTCGCCGTTCGGCGGCGGCAAGAACCCACCGTGGGTCCGCAATGCAGGTGAGCAAGGCCCGACGCGCGTTTTTTCGCCCCCTCCTCCCCCGAAACGGAGCGAAACTGGTGACGACGAGCGGACCGGAGCGGATCCCCCTCGTGCGCGCGCGTGTGTGTCTCACCCTCGTCGCTTGTGCAACGTGACGCTGCCAGAATGCTTTTCTTTTTCTTTTGTTTACCGCGGCGGCCGAGCGCACGATGTTCGACCGCGCGACGAAGGTCGGTCGCGGCCCGTTACGCAAGCCCGACGCTCGGCTCTGCCCTCGGCCGCGAGGACAGGTTCCGTCCCAGAGCGACCGGAGCACGCGAGACTCGCCCTCCCCCCCCCCCCGATCATGCGATGACCTCTTAACTTAGCTCGCCGCCGGTGAAACGGTGCTCCGCAGGAACGGCTTGTCTTTTTCTCTTGTTTACCCTCTCGCGCGATGCTCCCCCGATTACCTTCCGCGAAGCCTCGTGCAAAATCAGTTTTACTCGATGATCTCTCCGGGGCAACGTCCATACATACCGTCGTCGCAAAGCGGAGCAATATTTCGGAACGTCGTCGGAAGTATTCGTCGCTCCTCCCCGTAGCGCGTTAGTCGCGTGGTGGGGAATATGATAAAGAATGCAGAAATATGTAAATTTAAACGTCATCGTACAAAAGTTTAGATCATAATAATGATTTTTGATAATGTTTTTTTCCATGAAAGGACAAGGTATACAGAATATCCAGCAGCAGATGCTGGGGCAAGCCATGGGCGGTATCGGAGGGCAGCCTATGGTGCAGTATCAGCAGCAAACCCAACAAGTTTATCAGCAGAGTCTGGGACTGCAGCAGGTAGAATATCTGGAGCTCTACCGCTCTGTTCTTTTTTTTTCCTTGCTTGTCCTCTCTCGCTGTCTCGCTCGCGTAGACGAGAGGAGGAGGAGGAGAAGCTCGCGAGCTGAATTTTGGACCTGACTTGAAATGATTCTGCGTAGCCCAACATCACCATGGCGTCCATGGCGACCCTTGGCTCCAATCTGCCGTCGGGAATAGCGGGACAGTTGTATCCGCAAGTCGCCACGGTTTCTTATCCGACGCCGCGTGCGTTGAACACAAACGCTTTTCAACCCAACGTAGCTGGCGTTCCGCAACAGGTGCAACAAAACGTACCTTCGTCGTCGACGAAACAGAGGGTGTTCACGGGCACCGTTACTAAAGTGCACGATAACTTCGGCTTTGTAGATGAAGATGTATTTTTTCAAACTAGGTGAGTACGTTTAAGCTCTGGATAAAAGAAAATACATGTTTCTTATGCTTTTTACATCTCCGCATATTTCTAACGAGTCTCTCTCTCTCTTTCTCTCTCTTTTCCTCCTGTCTTTTTCAGTGCTTGCGTGAAGGGATCTAATCCCATAGTAGGAGATCGCGTGCTGGTAGAGGCCTCGTACAATCCTTCAATGCCGTTCAAATGGAATGCCACTAGAATACAAGTGTTGCCGATGGGTAACAATAGCAACAATGCAAACACCCAGCAAACTAATCAGCCGAACCGCCAGCAGCAGCAGCAGCAGCAACAGCCGAATAGGACATCAGGCAATTACAACGCCGTACCTCCCCCCGCGGAAAATCCTAATAACAGGTGAAAATAATTGTTGATTAATTATATTATTGTCGTTTTCCTAAGTAAAATTATTTACTTCAGCATTCTTTCGCCAAGAGGGGACTTGGTTTGCAAACGGCTCCTTAATCCACATTCATCCATCCGTACCTCTTGTTTCGTGACTGTACATTTTTCGAAACAAATTTTTCTAAACCTGATCTAACTCTCGTATCTTTAAATTTATATCTTTTTAACTTTACAACTGTAACTACAGCCTTACCTTTTACTCACATACATACATCTCTTCTATTTTTACAATGGTTTTATTTATGTTTATATCTTAACCTGTATCATACATTTATTTATCATGTTTATTATCACATTTATTTTGACGCACATCTGTCACATTCCTATCGCGTTCTATACTTTCAGTACGCTCCAGTTATTCTTTCTTGTACTTTACTTTACGCTCACATACTTTACATACTTTCCCTGTGTTTTTTCCTATATCTTTCTATACATAACCTAACCTAACTTTCTTACGTCGTTTTTATACACTACTCTATACTAATATGTTATCCACGTTTCTGTCCATGTAAATTAATGCTGTTTGAATCTGGATATCGACATATTAAATATTCGAACCACTTTCATACAAATATTAATATCAAATAATTCAAATTTGCCAGCTATTTATTCTCTCAGTAGATATTCGAAGATTTGAAAACATTATTTAAGTATTGAGTTTGAATCAATATCCGCGTTTCATTTTAGCATTTCGGATATGCGCGATTTTATCGATGGAACTCTTGTGTATTGCAGTAGATTCACAACAAGTACGACAAATTCCAACACCACCAGCAACCGTAACAAAGTCAGTAGAGTAAGGGAGAGATCTCCCCGTGAGCGGCGAAATGACGACGAGGAGATAGAGAGGAAGAGACGTCGCGAGGAGAGAATAAGGGAGCGCGAGAAGAAGGAGGACCGCAGCCCGTCGCGGACCAGAAGGAGCAAATCACCGAGACCACGCCGGCGTACGCGGGTCGTGCCGCGTTACATGGTGCAAATACCGAAAATCGCACTCGACCTGTAAGTGCAATTTTATCAATCCTACGAAAACGTGTGCACACCACGCTGGCGGAGTTTTATTGCTACTTATATTATCACAGGCCTGAAGCAGACGTTCTTGAGATAAGAAGACGCTATCAAAATATGTACATTCCTAGCGACTTCTTTTCCACTAACTTCAGATGGGTGGATGCCTTTCCGCCGCATATGCCATTTACCCTTAATAAACCGTGCTCCTTCCATGTTATGCATAAAGACGTCGATCCGTGTAACGAAAATACAGCGGTACTAGAACCATCGGATGCTGATTATCTGTTCTCTGCGAAGGTCTGTCAAGAAGTTGTGTGTCACGGTCGTCATTTGACGAGAGTTACTGCGGGCAATTTGAAAATTTCGTAATGAGGCGCGCCCGGTATACATGCGTAGCGCGATAGAGATATCGGAATATCGCAGACACAATATCGCATGCCGAAATCACACATTTCACGCACTGAATGTCTCTTAATTATTTTTAGGTCATGCTCATATCCATGCCCGCCATGGAAGAGATATACAAAAGGTGTTGTGGCGTTTCCGAGGACCGGGATCCCGATCGCGATTACGTTCACCCTACACGCCTTATAAATTTCTTAGTAGGCTTGCGGGGCAAAAACGAGACGATGGCCATAGGTGGGCCGTGGAGTCCCTCGTTGGACGGTCCTAATCCTGAAAAGGATCCGTCTGTGTTAATCAGGACGGCCGTGAGGACCTGTAAAGCGCTCACCGGCATAGATTTGTCCAGTTGCACACAGTGGTACGTCTTTTCACGTAGAAATACGTTTTTTTTGTTTTTTTTTTTTTTCTCGTTGAATGTACACATCTCTGGAGCACTTTCATAGACAGCTTTTTTTTAAAGCCCCGAATTCTCGTTACAAAGAGCAATGTGATATCACCGAATTTTTCTGCCCGTTAAATATTGCACATTCTGTGTTTCCGTCGATACTACTACTTTCACAAACCGAAGGTCACAATTACGGAACTCCACATTTTTTTTTATATAAATTCCATCCTTCCTCTTCTCAATTGTCTAGGACTACATCTTCTAGAGCTATCTCTCACGACGTAAAAAAAAAACCGAGTTATTCGAGAAACGAAAAAAAAAGTCAGGATAGAAACACACTGTGACGTTTTATAAGATATATGACCCCGATAGGTGTTACTATCTACGGATCTCGACGGAGAGTAACTTCTAATATCAGTTCTCTGACTTCTGATAAGCTAAGATTGTAGCTCGATTTCTCTGCAGTGGGAGGTATGTATTTATTCTAAACACGAGCGACCCGAGATGGAGATTGCTGCACTGGATCCCGGTTTCGAGCACACCCTTCCCCCGGTCGACGACGATACACGAGCAGTCGCGAGCAGACAAATCATCACTATTGTTCTATTTATCATATGATTGTGACCCACTGAGTTGTGCTTTCTCTCTCTGAAATGGTTCTCTACGTTGTACGCTGTACGTGGCTTTGTATGCAGTGCGTGGGCTTTACGAACAAGCAAAGCGAAACACTTAGCATATAAGGCAACGCTAAGCGGCATTAATCTGAGTTGACGTTTGGGTATTGTTTTTCCTTGCGGCACAGGTACCGCTTCCTGGAGCTCTACTACAGACGCGCGGAAACGACCCACAAGTCCGGGCGAGTGGTACCCTCTCGCGTTGAAACCGTCATACTATTTCTCCCAGATGTTTGGAGCTGTGTACCTACCAGATTGGAATGGGACGGGCTGCAACTCAACTATAAGAAACAACTGGAGCGAAAGTTGCTGCGTGCCGCCTCTAATCCCGACGATTTGGATGCCGCCAATGAGACTGATGAGGCTGCCGCCGCTGATCAAAAGGCACTGCCAACATCATCCCATATTACTTTTATAACTTTTTATTACATTATTATATATTTATATATATATTTATATATATATTCGTGCCACCGTTTCTCCCCATTACTAAACTGGATTTTCAATAGGCTATACTTGTCCATCGATCCTATTAGTAAGTTAATCTATCCCGGATACTGTGTATCTCACCTTCGTTTTTTTTTTTTCATGCAACAGACCGCACTCATCGGTTTAAAAAAAAAAAAGATTATAATTTAGGTGTGTGTTTAACGGGATATGTTTCATCGATAAGCAACAGTAAAATTATTTCGAAATGCGAGTTTATTTGTTATTAATAGTAGATGATTAGATTCTAGTCTTTCAATGAAATACAATGTCTATGACTTCTTCCGTAAGATGAGATGTTCTTATTTTATGGAATAAGTCATTTACTTATATCGCGAAACTAAAGCGTCGTTTGTATTTGTACAACTTTTCATAAGACAAAGTTTGTATTGTACATAATTGTATTAAGATTGCTGTTTTAATTGTTATATGTGTTAAATTAACAAGATCTCTCAAAACACTTTTAAATGTCGCAAAAAATGAGGATCGACGGGTAACGTATCGCTCCCTTAGCCAATGGCAGTCACATTGCATTAACAAGAGAAGCAAGCAAGCCTAGCTCGGAGAAGAGCGCAGCTGAGCCATTCCCTTTCCTGTTAAACCTTCACCAACATTGAAAAGTCATTCAAAAGTTTTTCATTTTAATCATCGTTTTTTATACTACAACATTATTGATATTATCCATAACCTACCGATCACACAGACACCAGAGCCAGGACACTATGAGATTTCTAGCAGTTACTTGAGTCATACCTTGACGGTCATCGTGAATGAAGATATGTGCATATCGTTACAATGTGAGAGAGTGTTGAAAAAAAGTAGAGAGTGATGAAAGAATGAAGAGGGAGTGGTTTCGTTTCGTTATAGGGGCTGCTTCTGTTTTGTAGTTTTCTCTCTGGGCTTTTTACTTCTCGCTGACTAACGTGCGCTCTCTTCTTCCAGGACGATTCGATGCCCGAGAAGAAGGACCCCACGCATTATTCCGAGCTAGATCCAAAATCGATGAACGTTAGTATTTAAATGTGGAAACTCAACTTTTTTTTCTATGTATATCTCTTATTCTCTGATGCCTTAAAATTCAAATGTTTCAATCAATCACAGGTGAATGAGTTACGTCAAGAACTAGCAGCTCGCAATTTGAGCTCGAAAGGCTTGAAGTCGCAGTTGTCAGCTAGACTTCTGAAGGCCGTCAAGTCCGAGCAAGCCAAAGAGGAAGGTCGGCAGGACGAGGCGGATGAAAACGAAGAAGACGTCTCGCCGCCGTCAAAGGAAGAAGACGATAAAAAATTCAGAGATAAAGATGTAAGCAATAAATGCACCAATACATTGTTTCTTGAGAATATACCAGGTAGAATACCAGAATATAACAGGTCTTTAATATATATATTCATTTGCATTTGTTTACAGCATGATGAAGATAAGAGGAAACTTTACGAACGCGAACGTACTGTACTCGAAAAGAGATACACCCTGCCTGATTCATCGCACATTATCGTTCATCCGTCTAGAATGGCCAAGAGTGGGAAGTTCGACTGTACAGTGATGTCTTTGAGCGTGTTGTTGGACTACAGACCAGAGGATACCAAGGTATCTTACACTTTAGAAATTATTCTTTCACTTATTTAAAAAAAAAAACAATTTGTACGTAAATTTTTTTTGAATATGTAGGAACATTCGTTTGAAGTATCTCTCTTTGCGGAGCTGTTCAACGAAATGTTGATACGTGATTATGGTTTTCGCATTTATCGTGCATTATCCAGCCTCCCTGAGAAAACTAAGGAAAAAGACGAAGATAAGAAGAAAGATAAGAAAGATGATAAGAGAGACGACAAGAAAGACGACAAGAGAAAGGAAGACGAGAAGAAATCTAGTAAAAAGGATGAGAAACGGGACGATAAGAAAAGAGATGAAATCAAGGATAAGAAGGACGACAAAGATGCAAAATGTAAGGATGACAAAGACAGAGAAAAGGAGAAAAATGATGATGAAGAAGAAGATGAAGACGATGAATCAGATGTAAGGAAGAAAATATTTGTTTCACATTTTCAATTTTTTTTTTTACGTTTTGCTGACGAAAAATATGCAATATTATTTTGCAAATGAATAGCATTTATATAACATATAATGTAGATAAGTACATTTTGTAATGTAAACGTTATTATTACTTATGCAGGATGACGATTCTGTGAAAGACGGTAGGAGGGACAGGGATAAAGATGGAAAGAAGAGAAAGACGAAATTATACACCCACGATCCTTATCTTTTGCTCTCTTTTGTATATTTCGATCAGACGCATTGCGGATATATATTTGATAAGGATATCGAGGAACTTATCTATACCCTGGGATTGAATTTGTCGAGAGCTCAAGTACGGAAACTAGTACAAAAAGTTGTGACGAGAGATTCTCTGCACTATCGCAAATTAACGGACAAATCGAAGGAGGACGACTTAAAGGACGAGAAGAAAGACGACAAAGAGAGCGACAAAGGCGAATCGGCCAAAGCGGATAACGAGGAGGACGTTATATTACGTTCGCTTGCGCTTGGTAATGCATCTCTTCTCACATTTTTTCTTAATACGGCAAACATCCATCCAACACGATCAAGTTTAATTATTGCTATATGCATTTATGTTTACAGGAAATAAGAAACTGTTACCTGTATTTGTGGGTAGCGGGCCGCCCTCGAAAAGAGCACGACGAGAGGATTGTATTGTAGAAAGGACTAACGAAGAAACGATTCCGGAAGGTATCGTTATGTATAAAGGCTCTTTACTAGATGTAGAAAAGCTTGTCAGTCAGTTGAAAAGATCTGAGAAAGCGCGCTTAGATACCGAGGATCGCATGATGGAGTTGCAGCACGAGCTAGGTGTAGTCAACGAGAAATCGGCGAAGCAAACTAATAATATAAAGGGCCTTTCGGAAGACTTGAAAATGTACAAAGATAAATTACGGAGTTCGGACGAAAAGCTCAAGAAAACCTCTGTGAGTATAATAAGGCCTCTTTTTCGTCGCAATTTGCAATATTCAGGGTTGTGTCACAGACTTGGAAAACCGGGAAAACCTGGAAAAGTCAGGGAAAAATGTAAAAACTTGGAATTTTGAACTTTGCTCATAATTTACTTAAAGGGATGATTTGTTTCACCGACGAAACTCAATAATTTTTGTATGTAATTTTTGCTTTTTCTGATTTAAAAAACCCTTTTCCAAAATTGAACAATAGACAGTAACAGAATGAAATGATTTTGTATGAAAATCGAAAAAATTTTCGAAAATTACGATTTTGTTCGAGATTTCTCTCTGTTATCACAATCAAAAATATTCTGAATATTTAGCGATATTAAAGAAATCTCTACAGAAATCTTTCTGCTTTTAACACTGAGTTTTTGTCTGGTTCCCAAGGAAAATTCAGTTATACCAAAGAAATTTTTTTTCTGTAGTTTGATGCATAACATCAATGTCAAAGCAATGTTATAATTTGTTGGCCTAAATTTGCATTTGGGATTATATTATGTTATTAAACTTCTAAATTCAT
The DNA here is from genome assembly GCF_000956235.1 of Wasmannia auropunctata. Taxonomy (NCBI): domain Eukaryota; kingdom Metazoa; phylum Arthropoda; class Insecta; order Hymenoptera; family Formicidae; genus Wasmannia; species Wasmannia auropunctata. The sequence continues at coordinate 557,183 of NW_012026841.1, read as the reverse complement.
GTTGCTTCTAATAATATAAGTTACCTTTCTTGTAGTATGTATCTTCTAAGCATTAAAATTTAGAATTATGTATTTGATACTGATCATAGAAAATTTTACACTGTTGTCTGGAAATTGGAAATCATGGAAAAGTCAGGGAATTTCAAAATTCTTTTTTTTTGTGGCAACCCTGAATATTTATTTCGTAAGAAAAACACAATGACAGATAGAATGACGAAAAAATATCATCTTTACATTTCTTCCAGACGGATTGCCATAGTTATTTGGCTGCGATCAAGAACATGTACCATTTAGCGACCAAAGTGTTGGAGCGTGAGAGAAAAGTAGAGATAGTAGAGATTCAGGATGAAAAGGTCAGCGGGGAGATAAACGGCTCCGAGATGGAGAGCAAGTTTAAAACTGACACCAGGTGGGGCGACAACAAGGTCCAAGTGAAGAAGGAACCCGCCGACGTAGACAAGAAATCTGACAATAAAACTTCTGTCAAGCGAGAAATTGCCGAGGCGGACAAGGAGAAGAAATAAATCGCATTACCTATTTATTATAGTAGACGATATATGCACCGACACACGAGTAAAAAGGAGTCTAATCTTATTTCACGCGCACGTGTGCGTGCACGTGTGCTGTTAGTGACACAAAAAAGAAAAAAAAAGAAAAGCAAAGCAAAGCAGATGCAACTAGCAAAAGATTTATCCGACACCAAAACTCTGAAGTGATCAGGATTCGATTTTGTAACTTTTTCCACTCGAGTGATACATGTGGTGGCATCCTTATAGTAATAAAAAAAAAGAGCACTTGAAATCATGCATAACAGTTTACGAGAGATCGCCGTAAAAAAAAAAATATCTTACGTTACAATTTTTCGCATCATTCAGGATAAATGGATGAATTTAAAAAGGGCTTATGAAATACCATTAATCTGCCATCAAGTGCCAGATATTGACATACCATTATTATCAAGAATATGTTAACATCACAGTTATTTGGTTCAGATGAAAAGCACGTGAAGGCTTTTTATTGGAAGTGAATAGTAACGCAAAAACGTGAGATGTATTGCGTTTTCATCGTTGTTCCATCACTTGTCCACGTTGTGTTGTATGCAAAATAATATCTGAAATGAAACTCACCTATCTGTAAGAGCATAGGAGCTGATTTGTGTATTTTAAACATAAGTTATAATTAATATAATATCAATTATATTACGATATTAAATTTTGTTATCAGATCATTCATCAAGTTTTTTTTTTTAATTATATATGTTTCTTAGTCAAAACGGATCGATAATTTTTAATTGCTCTAATACACGATACATCATTTGATGCAATAAATGTAATACTAATAGCAGTTACACATCAATATTTGGTTTCAAGCATATCCGGTATTATTGCGTTTTTATTGAATTTTGCAGAATTCTCTCTTATTTCGCGCGCTGCTAATCGATATTATAAATATAGTTAGCGCAGCACGTAGTACTTGAAAAATCCTTCTTTTGGAATACGTTTATGAATGAAAATTTATAACAGAATTGTCCAAAGAGTAATGAAACGTTTATTATCATGCAGCAATAAAAATAATTTCCTTCCGTACCAAGATGAAGAAAAAATATGTGTACAGTTTCAAAGCAATTCGAGTCGATCAGCGTTTTCTTTCCGTAGCCTAAGCTAGTAATAAATACGATAAAAATTCATGATATCTCTTAAGTTACGCATTGTACGTCCACCGAAATGTCAGACCCAAAAATTATACTATACAAAAACGTGTTCTCGAACGTGTGCGGTCGTGCGTGATCGCCCGTTCCATCTCCCAGACTTGCAGTTTGCAACTCACGATGCCAAGGATACTATTTTGTACATAGTTTATCTCTTATATAGAAATTTTTTGTAGTTAATAGAAAGCCACATTCTTGTCAAAAAAAAAAAGGGAGTAAAAAGTAGCATCATGCGAGAGTAATAAAGAGCATAAAATGCGCGAACAATTCTGAATCTGTGTATGTCAACGTTATACAAATCTTATAAAAAAAAAACTGTAATTATCTCCTTGGGCACATGGTAGTCAAGAATACAACGGTAATAATAAAAATTGTTTAAGCAGTGACGTGTATCTGTGTGTGACAATTTATGACGTATACCGATTCGCTCTCGAATACAAATCAAAAATTCTTTTTACTTATTCGGATTCTTGAAATTTTTAACGTACAATTGCGTATTTAAACTCTAACGAATATTAATTTGCAATCGAATTCAATACTGTCACTTTATACGCTGGAATTCGAGATAGAAGTACAGAAAAGATTTTTCTATTTCGTCTATCTTTTATTCATAATATATGAAAAATTATATTATAATTTATATACGTAGAAAATTTTTTCGAAATGTAATTTCGTCGTATTTATTTTAATCGTACTATGTGGAATACGTGCAAAGTTCTTTTTAAGATACGCATGAATTAAGAAAATAGAGTGAGTAGGATAAAGTTAAAAGAACAGTTTGTATTCCCAATGTCGTCTACGCAAATCTTCAAATTTTACACAAATTTGAAGATATATTTGAAGGTACATATAAACTCCACTGTAGGTGACATTGAGAATCAGACATTTCAGAGATTCATGCATACGAAAATTATCTTTTATTTGCAGAAAATAGGTAAATTCATGTATTAATATTTACATGATGTAGAAAGCATTAGACCCCGAGATAATAATTTTATATCTTTAATCTCCTCGTGAAACGATAAGAGGGAGAGAGAATTATGTCATTCTGGACATTTCTCTCCCATCCTCTCGAGCAATCCCTTGTTGTCGCGAATCAACTTCTCCAGACGTTCCTTCGTTGCCTGAGTCTGCCTCTGCTCCAGTTTGCGTTTAGCAGACTCTATTGCGGTGCGGTATCCGGTGACGTTGCGGAAAATCTTGATGTGCTTATCGCCCGCGGCCAGCAGATATTCCCCCATAGCGTCGAATGCCAGGCACGTTATGGGCCCTGCAAAAAAAAAAATATTGATAGGATTCTCATCGAGTTTTTTAAATCCACTTCGCATGAATCAACGTGTATTATTATTTGAAATTATCCGTGTAATTTTTACCAAGGAAGATATCTTCTATGGTGGTATCCAGAGCACCGGTAATGGTGGAGTAGAAAGATACAGACGATCCATGGGCGATCACGAGGACCTCCGCGTTCGGGGACAGGACGAGGCTCGCTGGCGCGGTGGTGTTCCAGGTGCCGGTCATCAAAACGTGCGGATCCTCCCCCTTTTCGAACTCGACTGGAAAGAAACGGACGCGTGAGAAATCACATTTGCACACATTTTCACGCTTAAATCCTACATTTCGCCGGCGATACTGTTACGCTACTTTTTGTATTGTAGAAGCGATACGTCCCGTCCTTGGACACGGTAGCCATGTGACTGGTGTCGGCGCTGAAGCCGAAGTCGTGGACCCCGGACGTGTGCCCGGCGAGGTCGAACGCTTTCGCCACCGTCTTGAACTCCCCGGTCTTGCTGAAGACCACCTCCCACACGTTCACGTCCGGTGTAAAGCCTTGCGAATTGGATTGATCTCGTTTAGAGAGTCTCTATATTATACTTTTCTCGTAGCCTAGCGAAAAGTCTATTTAACGTCATCCTTACCCGAGGCAGCGACGAATCGGCCGCAAGGTGATATGCGCGCCCGATAGGTAGACCCTAGATGCATCTCCACTGTCGCCAGCGTCTGTCCCTTCAAGTCCCATATAATAAGATCGTTCACTTTACTGCACGTGATGATGTACTTCCCGGTGCACGCGATATCCATTCCGACGACATCCTCGGTGTGACGCTACGGCAATAAAAAAAAAATTGATATATAAGGCACAAGTAGATTCCATAAATCAATACGAGAAAATATTGAATAGTAGAATGTATTAATATTATAATATTAATATTGAAGGGACCGAGACAAATAAAGTAGATTTATAACAGTAACAGAGTGAGTAATATTAAATCGAGCACAAAGTAAAATCATATGACACAATTATATTATTCGTATTATTTTTAAAAGATCTCTCCGAGAGAAATATAGACAATAAGAAAAAAATATCTTAATAGGTTGAGACGAGATCGCAATTACCCGTGGAAACTCCAGTGCCTTGGTCGCAGAGGCCAAGTGACCGTCCGGTTTCTTCGCGATCTTGTACACCTCGATGGTATTGGCCACGGCTTTGTGAATAATGAATGCCTTTCCGTCCGGGGACCAGCGTATCAAAGTCGCGTGATCGAATTCTATGTTGACGCGCAGAGATTTGCGATCCTTCGACGTGAAGTCCTTCGTGTACCACAACAACACGGTACGATCTGCAATAATGCAAAACGTGCAAGGTAATTAGAACTTAATTTGAACCACATAAAAGGATTCTTAATTACATAATCTTAACTGCCGGTCTGCAATAATGCAAAATATGCAAGGTAATTAGAATTAAGTTTGAACCACATAAAAGGATTCTTAATTACATAATCTTAACTAAGCCGATATCTTTCGACGCTTTCAATTTTCAAAATTATTTTTCTCGGAGGTAAAGAAAAGCCTGTAAACAAATTTTACTTTTTTTATGAGGAATTTTTGTTTTCAATTGTACTGTCAAATATTGTCACGGGAAAATATTGAACAGCAGAAATGTATTAATATAATATTAATCTTAAAGGCATCGATGAGTAAAAAAATTAAATAATTATATAATTGAAATTTTACTATATTAATTCGACGAGATGGGATAAATAATTATAAAATTGTTATTACAAAGTCTTTTTATTCAACAATTAATAATCTCAATTCAAAATATGATACAAATGTATGTTGGAACATTGAAATAACCCGATGAAAAACAATCCTGATTAAGAACGACATATTTATCACAAAATTAGACGCTCGAATTCATAAAGTAAACTCGTAAAATTCTGTTCTTTTACATGCTTTACAATTTATTCTGTAGACAAGATATCATGCTCTTGTTCAATCCATTCCCTGCAAAATTACAATTTCATATTACATTTAACATTCCTTTAAGAAAAAAATTGATCGTAGCTATAATCATATAGCTGCCTAAAATTAAATGAACGTTGAGCTTTAAACTGCTCGCATTCTAATTAAATAAATATAAATCGCGTTCTAAGTCTTCATTTGTCGAACAATTATTGATACGTAAAAATTGTTATATATTTATGATTAATAATAATAATAACATGATAAAACATATCTAAGGTTTTTTGTGCTTATTTGGTGGTGGCATAAGGTCCGCGTCGTCACGCGCGAATCTGTACTTTTCGATATAATCCAAAAGCCGCTCTTTCGTAACCGGCTTGTTGATGCTCTTGCATACAGACTCGGCGGTCGTGACGGAATTGGGAAACGACTTGTCTATCCGCTGACGCATGAAGACCCACTGGCCGTTCTCGAATTTACACTCGACAATCGCGTTGTCCAGGTCGCTTATAGGCTTGGTGATCTTCATCATGCCGTACGGCGTCTTCAGCCCGCCAACGTAAAGATGACCGATCTTCCGCGGCAGAATCCCCACGCCCGACTCCGTGACGATCTTCAGCTTAAAGTCCACGGAGTTCAGCGACAACGGTTTCCATTTCAGCACCTCCGTGGATATCCCCGTGCAGTACTTCTCCTTGGCGGGCTGAAATATCAGGCCGTCCGGCTCGTGCGAGAGCTGCTTGGCGAACTTCTCGCCCAGCAGATTCTTGCTCTGCGTCACGTCCCAGAAGTACTTGAGTCGCACCGAGAACGGCTCTCGCTCCTTTATCAGCCGTCTCTCCTGCATGGCTCTCAGCCTGCCGGCAATTATCTGCTTCTCGATAATGCAATAACGGTCGGGATCGAACGGTAATTTACTAACGTCCTGCCCGTCGTACATAATAACGTCGTACACCAAGTATCGAGGAATATTCTTGTCCCTATCTTTGTCGATCACCATTTCCTGCAAAATTACATAGGATTTCATAGACGGTACAATTTCTCATTATTCAACTTCGCGGTTCTACAAAAGCTGTTTGGTGCAATTACGACTTACACCGTCCATCAGAGTGTCTCTCAAATATCGGTTCTCTCGCAAATGTGGAAATGTCAAACCGCTCACTTCGAAGACGCTGTTTTCCCTGTCTATAAAGAACACCTCCCCGTCACCTTGTACTAACATCATGTACCTAAACAAAAAAAAAACACAGCGGATGAGTTACAATGCTTTTTTGATATTCAATGTATGTATGGAATAGTGATATAAAAAGTGACACAAATAAATTCCCGGCTGACCTTGTGCCATCCGCTTTCCAGGACACCCTGTACGGCTTTGTGTGCAGCAGCATTATATTGTCACAATCCATGGATACGGGCTGAGAGCCGGGGAATCCCGAGTCCTTCCACCCGCAGATCTCCTGGACTCGCCTCTGGATACCAAACAGCCTCTTTTTCTCCAGGACAGGAGTGACGCCAGGTACGCCGGCCATGAACACCGGATTCTTGTTAAAAACGTTCTCGCGCCTCTTCCTCTTGCCCTTCTCCTCCTGACAGTTGTCGCTCTCCGTGCTCGGTCCCTCGTCCGTGTCCGCGACGCCGGACTCATCGTACTCGAGGCACCAAGCCGGTCTCGCGGGCGGCGGCGGGGCGTCCGCCTCGTCGTCGTACCGTTTGTACAGTTCCTTTATGTAATCGGCCTTGTAAATTCCAGGTGGCCTCGCGGTGGCGAACTCCGCGATGCCCGCGTCGACGCTGGTACCGTCCACCTCGACCAGGTAGCTGATGATGAGGAAGCCGGTCCTGTTGAAGCCGTGCGTGCAGTGCACGCCGATGATCTCCAGCGGATTGTGGGCGATAAAGTTGCTGCAGAGCTGCACGAAGGCGCGGATCTGCTCCTCGGACGGGGTCTCGCCGTGGCCGCGGCATTGCAGCTTCACGTATCTACAGTCGTAATCCTCTATACAGTCCTTGTCGTAGAACCTCGACGTGTTGGTCAGGTCTATCCACAGGCCCATCTTCAGCTTCTGGCTCTTCAGATTCGCGAAGAACATGTCGACGGTGAAGCGACAGCTCTCGGGCACCTCGCCGTCGTAGGCCGAGGACAGGGGCGTCTTGAAGGCGAGAAACTTGCCCTGGATCAGCCTCATCGCCTTGCGCGGGCAGTTGAGCCAACGAGGTGGCACCCCGCCGCGTGAACCCTTGTTGTCGCTCGACATTTTTTTCCTCTTCTTTCTGGCTCGAGCTTCGGCGAGTTAACGACGGGGTGTGCGACAATGTGGAAAGGTGCGTCGAGGCTGGAGATCCTTCGACGAGCAGTCCAGCATGTCACTGGTTTTAAGTGCCGAGGAACAGAGTCAAGTCACCCGAGGATCAGGGATGTCTCTAACCTACTTCCTCACGCCTTCCGAGCGTTTGTCGCCCGCGGCGGGACTTACCCGGGCGCCTCCGCAACGCCACGTGGTCGCGCTTGGCCCGAAATTGGAAGCGATCCTTGGAATCACGAGAGCGGGCGAGAGGATGTCAATCCATGATCGAACGGGATCACCGAAACATGCGGTAAGCAACGACATCAACCACGGCGTCCGCCATTGCGTGTGTATTTGTGTAACTGCGCGTCTGACGTCTCTCGATTTTCCTATCGATGAATTCTCGACAATTCTCGATCCGGGGAAACGTCATCGCGATTGCGGCGCGCGAGAGGTAAAAATAGCGATAGAATTTCGAGAGGGAGAATCGAAGCGTCCAATCTTTCGAATTGTCAAAATTATTTATCTCGACGAGAGGAGAACGCGAATTAATTTAGATTCTACGCCGAAGGTCAGTCGGTCGGAAGGAAGTAAATTGAAGCGAGCTGTTCGAGAGCTCAAGAATTTCAACAGGGTTTTGAGCTTCGACAGAAAATTCGGTTGGCTGCGCTGCTCCGCACCAGCGCGCTCTAGAGATCGCACGTAAATGTATGCACTTAAAACACACGTGCACTTTTCGATCGGTAAAACATCAAAAATACGATGTCAAAATTTCTGTCGAGACATTGCATATTTATGTGTATAATATAATATATAATATTAATTATACAACTGAAATTTATACTATATATAAAATACACAAAAATTTATAAAGTCGTGTCTAATATAGCATGAGATATATAATATATATATATACATATATATATATATATATATATGTATATATATATACACGTATTATTATATATATACACATCGCCAAAGAAGTCTTTTTACTTGTACATACAGTCGTGAACACATCGGTTGCGACATGTTTTTTTTATAGATTTCTAATATATACATATTTAATATAGATAATATATATTTTATAGATAATTAATTTTTGCAAATGCGAACCACGATGTACTATCTTTAGTCTAGAGACAGTATAACACCAATCGTGGTACGCATTTGCAAAATATTAATGCGTTTTGAAACTTATAAAAAAGAAAGTGTCGCAACCGATGTGTTCATGACTGTACACTCATCAAAGGTCCCAACATCTTTTATTTTGATGTTTTGGAATGCAGTTTTGCTCGTGGGGCGGTTAAACGTAATTGATTAGATTTATTGGTGTAGGAATCAATCGCTCGGTGAGCAGACTGTGTTCCGAAAATGATTTAAAAAAAAAGTGTTGCAACCTTTTAGTTGATGACATACATACATACATTACAAGTCAAAGAGAAGATAAGTTTCGAAGGGGTGGAGGGGGAGCACTAGAGAATGACGAAGATATCGGGCGAAGAATAATGTAAGAATTTTTAAATCGAGCCTCAGACGCGCGTTCAAATTCTCAGTAAACATATATATATTAACCGTAAAGCTCCCTTCAGACATTAGTCATGATCACGGTCATTATCGGCAAAAATAGAAAGCACGAGGGGGCAAAGAACGAGGCGAACGCTGCATAAATACAGCGGCAAGGAAAATGACTGCGCGGGGTCGTCGGCGAAGAAAAATATTCCGGCCTTGAAGGCGGCCCGGCGTGTGTCATCGGCGCCACGGCCGTGTCGCCGATCCCCTTTATGTATTTCGCGCCGCGCGCGAATTTAGCCGCGTTAAAAGCTGCATCGGCGCGGCGCGATATAATGCGCGAGGCCGCAGCTTCGTAGAATTTACATATATGTGACTCATTGTCGATTCGGGCGAACGGAAGCCGCGGCGAGCCGCGCCGCTCGAAAGGCACGCTCGATTATCCGAGGCGTGATCTTTTTCAGGCCGAGGAACTCTTTTTCGGGCGCGTCGCATTCGGGATCGTGACGGCAGTAAAAACCTCGGCGGAAACCAGCAATATATAGTTTTCGCCCCCCCCCCCCTCATCTTCGGAGAGATTTAGAGAGAGACTCGTCCGAGGCTCGGCCGTTCAGCCGCTCAAATTATTTTTTATTTACTTTCTTTATGAATCTCTTTTCGGATGATCCTCGAAGATGTGCATACAATAGACTCTCGCATTCAGAACGCTTATAAGCGACCCAAGTAACAAGATGACGTCAAATGACGTTTCAATAACGTCCTATCGACATTATTATAAGACACCTTGTTAGCGCGCTAACAAGTCTAAAATTTCCATATAATATAACATAACGTAAGCTATATATATATATATATGCGTAAACTAAATATCGCGCTAAACAAGCGCGTTTTGAATACGGGCCATAATGAACGATTTAAATCTCTCGGATACACACAAGCGGATCCCGGGACGCGACGCGGAATCGCGCGGGACGAATTGACAGGCGGCGGCGCGAATGGAAAAGCTGCATCAGAGATCTCCGTGCGCGGCGCGTTATGACACACGTATACGCGCGCGCGGACGGAGAAAGCGCGGCGCGACCGCGCGCGTCTTTCTATTTGACGTCTCGTTAAGAGAAGAGCTCCGGACGAGCCGATATACCGGCGTGTACCGGCGGGTACCACCGGCCGCCGCTTATCGCCTAGCCGCCGGATTTAATACCGGGTTCACAATATACGAGCGACCTGTGTGTGTCCCCCTTCGAAAGCCGCGCGTATAGCGGATACGTAGATACTTTAATTGGAGATAGACTTCCTGCGGAAACCCGTTTATGCGGATGGCGCGCGAGACCCACGACGACAACGTCGGATAAAAATCGGTCGAACTTCCATAAACGCGAAACCGAAAGGAAATTCGCGACGGTGTAAACACCTTATCTTGCGGTGTGCTACATACGAACGCTATACTTGCGGCTTTTTAGAACAGAGAGAGAGAGAGAGAGAGAGAGAGAGAGAGAGAGAGAGGAAGAAAGAAAGAAGGAGAAAGAGAGAGCTCCGTTTAGTCACCGCAATTTCGAGAACGGGAGAGACGCAAAAGTATAGATGCGACAGAATAAAAAAAATTTGAGAAATAAATCTTACACTTTACGTATTAATTATATGCGACAAGACTGATATGAGAGGTTTGCATTTTATTAACACACCGTTCAGACCTCTTAAATTTCGTATCTCAACGATTTATTACGATTTCAAGCGGAATTATCTATGGCAGGCTTAAAGGTCATCATAAATTCACGAATTATTGGAGACAATCTGTTATATCTCGTCGTAAAAGTCTCCTGATCCTGACCGGATCGGCCGTTTACACAAATGAGGCGACGAAAGCTTACGAGGATCTTTCGTTTCCTTTTTAAGGCACCAAATATATTTCCCTCTTTTCTCGAGCTCGCAAAACGACGCGCGAGTATCCGAATTTTCAGCGATTCAACATAATTGAATCGTCAATCAATTTTACACGTCTCTCTCTCTCTCTCTTTCTTTCTCTCTTTTCTTTTTCAATCGGTCGGACGATCAAATCCGGCCAGGGTTCAATCGTTAAACATTCCGGAGGCGGAACGCCGATGGATGATTGGGAAATCTTCTCCGACGGGAAAACACGTGGCCCCGCCGCTTTTGTTTGCGGATTGCGACACACGCGGACCGCGCTGGTCGTCGTCGCCGATCTCCGGGGCTCCTTCTTGTTCGTCCCCTTTGTGGCCGCGAAGGAGAAACGGGAAACGTGGGCCCGCGGCAAAATACGCGGCGCGCCACGCCGGCGCGGGCACGTATACGACCGGATATCAAAATACAATTATCCACGGTACGTGTCGCTCGTCATCGATAAAATCCATTTTCGCCTCTTACGTCGTATTTTCGTTATAGTGCAGCGAAACGTGCTGATCGATCGCCGCTAACGTCTACTCCGTCCTACGTCAGATTAATTATTCCGAAGGCGCAAAGAGATATAACGCCATTGTCATTTAACAACCGAAACGAATACGAAGCGAAACATCTGCCCGGTCAGGAAATTCCAACGATTTAATACGCGTTCAGAAGCGTTCGTTTGAGAATCACTTCCATCGCGTGGTTTGATTGCTTTCTCGACAATCCTACACGGAAAAAAAAAACGGATTTGCTGAAGTACCCGAAGAGCTAATTAGACACAGATCTGAAAGTATATAATAATTGACATAAATAAAAATTAATGACCTTTTTTCGAAATTTTAGTTTTAATAAAATCGCGGCAACTTTTAAAAAGAAAAAAAAAGGATGCTTAAAAAACGAGAGAAAAGTAGTTGAAAGTCAAAGGGAACTTTAAAAGTTCCCATTTCTTCAGTCAATTAATCATTCTAACAATAGATCTGTTTTCGCACTTCCTGCCTATTATGCGCTTAAAACGAAGCAGAAATAGCGCGCGACTTGATGAGAACTTTGTTGAACCATCGAAATAATTATGTAAGGAAATTGGAAGCATGACATTGCAAAAAATTTTTTAGTTTAGCAACCAGCTTGTGCGTCCTACACAATTATTTCGACAGTCTGATAAAATTATTTTTTCAGATCTGTATTCAATTAAATTTTCAGGTATTTCAGCAATTCCGTTCTTTCTGATATATAGATACATGTATCGTCTCTATCTTTACTCTGATTGCTTTCATTTTACACTAGCAATAAATAAAATAGACAATTTTTTCTATGTTCTAATAGCATCACCAGTAGATATTATTTTTACGTCGCTTCGTTAAATTCAATGAGTACGCAGAGTCTTCTTGCTAAATAAACGCGCTGCGCGTTAATTTTAAAATTTTATACTTCCTCGGATGAACGTTGCTTCCTCGAATCCTCTCCAAGTCTTATCATGGCAATTACATTTTCATTATCTCGGCGATAGATCAATTGACCCGTTTTCACGGCTTTCATGTGAAACTTGTGCGCGAGCAGTTTTAATATATATAGAGGGGAAAAACATTCAAGAGATTAACGAAGGATCTCAACGAGAGAAGTTTCGATTTTCGCTTGAAACTTTTAATCCTATTATATTTTCTACTATACTATTTTTCTTAATTATAATATAATGAGCACTTAAAAAGATATATTTCGCTGAGCACGCAAGACTAGAAAAACGCTAACAATAAGAGCAGCAATTGTGAATAATGAAGTTCTGCAATATTTCACTAATGAAATATTCCGTAAAATGTATACGAATAAAGTACACATAATAATGGTGTACACCAGTGATGCGCAAATTTTTTTAAATTGAAGACCTATTTTCAGAAATAGGCAAAATTTTGCGAGCCGCATAAGTTTTATCTCATCAATAAGGAAATTAATTAAATCAATTAAAAAATCAAAATAATTTTTATAAAATCAAATATTTTGCAAACATGTCATTTAGCTGAAATGAATTTGTTCATTTACGAAATAAGTTACATTTTCAAATATAGAAAATTTCTTTTAAAAATACATTCAAATAAAACTGCAAAACTGTGAATATTTATTACATGTTAGTGTAACATTTGAGCTGCTCGTAAGAGTATTTGTATGTAATAATTAGAAAAACAAATGTAAAAACAAAATGGTATTATCTTCAAAATGACCAAGGCTTGCGAACTGCATAATTTACTGTTTCTATAATAGGTTAAAATAGCGTAAAATTGAAAAAGGCACTTTTCACTTACAGCGATACAAAAAAGTTAACACCAAAAGTCAACCAACACCTTTTTTTGAAATTCAATGAAGACAGAATGACTTGTAGATACTCTTAATACATCCTAAAATTTTTTAATTTCATCTCTAACGTGTCGTCCGACCGCAAAAGGTTCACAGATAAGGGCCGCACGCGTTCCGCAGATTTGTTACCAGTAGTGTATTATGTCATTATTGTCACTAAATATATTGACGTCCCTATACACTCTTTGTATTTGTCATTGAGACAGATACAAATAGGTTCCGTCTGCCCTGGTCAGAAATTAGATAATCCATTAGAATCGTTGCCCTAATCAACATACCTTTTTTCCCCGTTATTTCTCAATACAATTTATAAGGCAAATTTTCTAGATTTTTTTAGAAAATATTTCAATTATACGGTCAGAAAATAAAAAAAGAAGATTCTAACCTTTTCCCATTCTTTAGACTAAATAGATTCATAAAATATAATAACTTAATTGTGTCTATTGTAATCATACGTGATCGATGAAGATGTCCTTGGTGACCATTAGTCACGCTAGAAATTTCTTAAAACGTTTTTAGAAAATGAGTGCTTTCTAATTTTGCGATAAATAACTAGGTAATAAAATAAAGTAAAAAAAATGTGATATTTAACACATTTCTATGGCAATATTTAAGCCGTATTTAATTTATTATATTATGTAATATGTTATTATTTTATATATTTTATATATATATACATATATATATATATATATATATATATAGTATACAATAAATGTATAAGGCTATACTCCCATAAAAAACCAAATAGCGTATTTTTTACTTTATATTACTATAGGTGTGTGTGTGTGTGTGTGTGTGTG
>NW_012026841.1:518629-542558 GCF_000956235.1 Wasmannia auropunctata | reverse complement strand
ATATATATATATATATATATATATTTAATCCATTCGTTATCTTCCACCACGAGACTCCGCGCGAAAAAAAAAGTGGCAGAGCGCGCGAGAACATTCCGACGTTTTCAGAATCGAAATTTCAAATCGGCGCTTATCGTCGATAATTTCAATTGAATCGACACCCGCGGTCAACGCGGTAGCGTGAACGCGATCGGGCGTACGCATTAATTCGCCGGCAACTGCGAGCGGATCGGCGCGCGAAAGGAGGCCAGACGTGGCGGAGGAACAATGCGATTTATCTCGCACGTTACAAGTTCAATGCTGATTACTCATCCCGCGCGCCTCGCGCAGACGTCTGGATTATCATCCTCTCACGGCACACTTTCTAAATGCGTTGGCGCTCGCCGGCCTCCCGCCGTGACGAGAGTCCGTGTCGCGGGCCCGGAACGTGCCCGGGATCGTGACTGCACCGAAGCCTAAAAGTCGAGCACGTGGTGCCATGAACGTATCTGGGACATCGTCAGAATTCAAATTCAGCAACACGACGAGATCCATCCGAGAGAGAGAGAGAGAGAGAGAGAGAGAATTTAAATGTAAAAGATAAAATGCCGTTATGTCTATTCTTTAAGAAGTCACGTCTTCCGGTTTTGATAACTTTGCCACTCAGAAATTGTTGTTGTCGAGAAGAAATCCGCTTCCAGCCTGGCCGATCAAAATTTAACGTCATGCGATATGCGTCAAACAGATCTGCTTAATCAATTCTGATAAAACGTGAGTTCGCAACAATTTGACGTAATCAGTTCTACGCAGCGATCTAAATCGCTTCCAGCGGAATCGTACGCGCGCATTGCTGATAACGAGTCACCCGTTATCAATAAGAATATTTCGTGATCAGACGATGACTGTGAGATCTTTATACGTTTGACCCGCGACTAGATGCACGCGGCGTTAGAAGCAAAGGAGACACAAGTATACCAGCCACGTTATGCATAACAACTTATCACGTGAAACGGAAATCATACAGCACATGAAACAAGATCATTCACTTGCGCTTGCAGATAAGCCAGCGAACGTTGCTTGCGAGCGATAGGAAAAGCCAGGAAGAAGCTACGTAAAATTAATTTCAGTATCACGATTTCGAGTCGTGCAAACTTATTCCTTTTACTCTTTCCGGCGTGCGCCACGCAATCAGATCGATCAATTACGATTCATCAGCGATTTCGTGACGGTTATTGTTAATCATGATGTTATCGTTACATTAAAAAAATTTATCCTTATTGTTGAAAATTACAATCAAAGCTAAATCAAGCGGTAACATAATGGTATAATACCAATCGCAGCGTTGACTATCAGTTCATTTTCTGCCTGTTGCCATGCGGGGGCGGGTTGTAAGAGTCAGTTTTAAAGCGCTCTCCTTCAATTGAAATATAAGTGCGAAATTCATCCCTGCAGGTTTAATTTATAAAAAATTCAAATCTGGAATATCATGCTCCCTGATTTAGCCAGCGTCAGGAGGCGGGACAGACGTCGCGACGTCCAAGGTGGAGTATCGTTGACTAGCGCGAACGCGAAGAGAAAGTTTAACGCCTCCGCGTCACGTCCTTCTTCTCTTTGCCACGGGACTCGCCACAGTCCTTTCTATCGCGGAAAATAAAATGTGCTTGTCGAGAAAAAGAGAGAGAAAGAGAGGGGGAGGGGGAAAGAGAGAGAGAGAGAGAGAAAGAATCGACGCCAAAAGAAAGTTGTTCAGTTTGCATCGTTATCGCGCCACGATGGTTTTCACCTTCATATAGCCTGGCTTGCCCTGATAAACTAAGCTAATAAAAAAACGTCAAACTATAAACGAACTTCAAATCATATTGTATCACGATGAAAGCACGATTTTGCTGAAGTATCTAAAAATTTAACTTTAGATTCAGATCTAAAAATAATTTTATTAGACTATCAAAATAATTATAAAGAACGCTTAGGGGATAATGCTGTAAAAAGTTCTGACACAACCAGCCACCAGCTTGAGCGTTCTACATATTTATTTTGGTAGCGTATAACAAAATTATTTTCAGATTATCTGCAGATTGATACAGATTGATGTGTATTCTGGTTAAATTTTTAAATATAGATTTTAAAGTATATCTAAATTTCTTTCCGTCTACGAACTGTGCCATAATGTCATATTTTATCATGTAAATCGAATGTTAGTAAACTATTATATACTGCGAAGATAACGTTATATATGAAGAAGTAAAAAAAAAACAAATACGATTGCGAAATATAATATAGAAATCCTGACGTCTGCCTTCTTCTAATTCTTTCTTTGAGACACGCCGGATCAATCATTCAATTTTACAAAGCGGAATAATCTCGCTGTCTAAAACGCGAGTAAAAAAAAACCGTTGAGTCGTCGAGAATCTGAATTGCATCTACAATAATATTATTTGTCCCGCGCGCTATGTATATCCCGCGAGTTTCGTTCGCGGCAAAAATTTGTAAACAATCATTTCGGATAATTCCTAAAGTTCACGTGAGTCACCAAGCAAAAGGCAGAAAACATCAACTATGACGAATTGGGAGACAAGCTAAATCGAGATAAAATTTGCATGGGCCGCCGCATATAGGTATGGATATGATTGAATCGGCAAAAGCGATCGACGATAAGCCGATATTCCATGGGAAAACCCGTTCTACACCCGATCGAACGCTGCGTTTGTGCAAATTTGAGCAACAAACGTTGCGCCATTGCTTATACTTCACTCCGTGTATCAGCGCGCGTGCAAAGTACCGGTTGTTAACAAACAAACAGCTCGGCCCAGACAAGCGTGTACGACGCCACCGATTATTGAGCAATAAACGGCAGCCGCCCTGACGTACATACGTCAATGTCATTAAAACGGATGCGCGCACGCGACGATCGATGACGATTTTTGCATGCATGCACACGTGGCTTTTTACGCAACTTATGCCAATTTCGACCAGTTTTATCTGCGACAAACAAGCCTGCATGCGCGTCGATCGGTTTTCCGGCGAAATTCCGGATCCTCCGATAACGACGGCGCCTATACACAAACGCGCGCTCGCGCTCGGCCGTCATTATCATTAATATAAAGTATAAATAAATTGCAAACTATGAATATATGCATACGCGCGTGCGTGCGTGCGCGCGCGATTGCGTCAATGCGCCCGCGGCATCGCGGCGTCGTGACGCACCATCTCTCGCATTTTAAAAATATGTACGCACGCTCGTATAATCCGAGTTGCAGCGGCGAGAAATCGAAAGCGTTATCCTTTAAGCGCAACAATTGACATTTCTGTACGTCGAGAGTAATTGGAAAATAATCTTCGCTTCGTATTGCGCTGAATTGCAGACGCGGTGCAACGCATGTATGTATACGCACTGCAGTTTGCCGATATCGAAAGGGGAAGGAAAAAGTGTTGATCGAAACAATTTATATATAGGCACACTTTATTATTACGATTTCCTCCGCGGGTTGCGGTATCGCTTGTACCACTGTTTATATAGTTTATACCCGCGCTGCGTTTAGTATTTTTATTACGTATTTCGCAACGCTTTCTAAATCCGATTTCATTCATTCCCGAGGTCCGGACGCTTCAATTAGGAAACTTTAAGATCGTCGAATAAATATAAGAATGCAGAGAAATAACAATAAGTCAGCCGACAGTTTCTTCCGCGGTGTGTTTACGTAAGATGAGCCCGCTGCAGGGCACTTCTAATACGATTAATGGTGCATTCGGATACTGTAGAGGCTGTCGGATCGTTACGGGGTCGTTGCGAAATTTCTATGATTCATATCGCCGTGCGACATGTACCATTGTGTCCGATTAACGGGGAAGAAAGGCGCACGGATCGGGGCGTAATCTCGTCGAATCAACTCTCACGCGACGACGACGAGGCTAACAGGCGTGCGGTGTATACACGTCCCAAACATATGTCGCTCATTTCGCGGGATCCTCGCGGCCGATCGTTCACCTCGAATCTCCTCGTATCTCGGGGGCACATTCAATCAAGTTGAACGACCCCGGCGGCCGCTCCGCATACGCGAAGACCGTTAATAAGAGGCGACCGTGAAAGATAAATTTAAAACCGACCGGCGTCCATGACCCGCGTAAAAATCTCCCGTGTCCGTCAGTCGGCCGGTGAACCGACGTCGAACGAGCCCGTTGATAAGCCGTCGACGGCCAAGGTCCTGTCAGCCTAATTTTCTTGCTGAATTTTTTTCCGAAACGCGTTTCTTCTTTTTTTTATTTTTTACCTGACCCGGAGAAAGTTTTTCTAAAACGTTCTAAAATGAAATATTCCCATTTCTATAAGATGAAAGATTCCGGTTTCTTATAATTGCGTGCTACACTTTCACAAAGAATTCTGGCTTAAGATCACAAAAGACACCCTTGTCAAACAATATATATATCATCTTGCACCTGCTCTTCAGGTAGTACTCAGTGGGCACGCATGCCGCGCACGTGCTTGCTCCTGGACAGTAATTTTTCGATCGCTCCGCTTTTCGACGACACTTTTCTATACGAACCTAATAATAGATACTCCGCCGATGAATCTCTCGCATTAATTACGCTTACGGATGATCGCGCGCGTGTCATTGGCAGCTATGAAAGTAGATTTTGAATAAAATGGCAGACCTTTTGTATAGTTAGATATGTAAAAATATGTTAACAGTCCCAGTGTCGAAGGTCTCGCGTTTACATCTGAGGATTCCCCTCGGCCGTCGGTTTTAACGTCGTGGGTCAAAGGTCAGCTCAAGTGTGTCCAGAGTCTAGCGAATACATTTCGACATCTGATCGCTCAAGCGATATATACTGCCACGACACGCCTTGATCTTGCTCGCGGTTCGTGGTATTTCCACTAATAAATCGGTGAAGTAGCTTCGATCGCGTGGCCAGCATATTCGCGAATAAGAAAACATAAGGCCAATTAAAAAAATATGAATCCATTTAAAATCGGCCATCGATAAAAACCTTGTTTCTGCCTTTGAAAGTGTCTCGTTCGGAACTTTCTCCTTTTTAAGAAGTTTTTTCTGCATTTCGTACCGGCGTCATTTGCAAAGTACCTACGTTTGTTCACGGTACAGAAAAAAATATTAGGAAAAAAAACATAAAGAAAAGTAAAAACACTTTACTTCCTCAATATTCTAAGCAAAATTTTTTAACTCTTTCTTAAAATTTGGTTTCCTAACTTATTTCTCTAAACCACACGTTACGTTACGGTTTTTTTTCCCACTTTGACTCAGCATTTGTGAAGAGAAAGTGCGTGACTGCTGAAGAGATAATATACACATATATATATATATATATATATATATATATATATATATATATCAAATCGTTCGTGACCGTATGCGACGATCGCTTAACAATTTCGTTTTCTAAACATAATCGCAAACGACGATATCAGGCTGGCTCCAATTATCGATCGCAACATAAAAATTTGCATCTCTCAAATACTTTGCTCTTTTTGAGAATCAGAATCTTAATTTGAATATCATTTGAGATTTTCTTTAATTGATTCAAACGCGCGCAGAAAGCGTGTCGAATTAAGTTTTTTCCAATATGGAAATTTTCATGACTTTGTTGCAAAACTACCTGGTATGTAAAATAGCGCTTGTTATTTCTTAGTCATATGATTACTTAATATACGCAGTTTCGAAACGTAATTATTGAAAAATTTAGCTAAGTGAATTCCTGGACTCATTGTTAACATGAATAATAAATAATGTACCCAGTGATAAGGCTTACTTGCAAGTGCCGAATATAATGCACGATACGTTTTTGGATGGACAGACAAATGATCGTTAATAATTCGCGACAATTTTTCTCACTTCAGCGAGAAAATTTGCAATAAAATTTCGAGACACTTCAGCGCACGCTTAAAATGACGCAACAGAAAATATCGTAATTAAAAATGACTCATTTCGCGTAGAAAAACTGAATTTTAACTTGGCACGTTGGAAAATAAAAAAAAATGAGGAAAATTAAAACGTGTAGAAACATAGCTCTTATTGTCTCCCCGGCGGAAACGTCTCCATTCGTTTTATTCTGTCCTTGAAAAAAAGAGCAACGGTGAGACGATGTATTGCGAAAGCTTCTGCGAAGATTTATTACAATTAGGTAACGCTTTCGATTTTCCAGACTATGGCTATCGCCGATTTCTCCCAGCCCCGTATTCTTCTCTTTAATCCGACGTGGGCGTGGGCATTGCATCAACGGGAAGTATTTATCAATATATAAATTAAAATGAAATGGATACGTCGCAGGTTCGGATTCTCGTTAAAATACACACGCGCAGCTGACGCCGTCAATAATCGAATAGATTTATAGATTTGTTGTCATTACTGGTACATTCCTAATGAACGACGGCTAAATCGACGTAATATCGTATATTGCGAACTTCCGCGGGCCGGTCACTCGCGAGCGAGATTACTAATCGTGATTTGATGACAATAATCCGATCCACCATACCTACTCGATGCGATAACGTTTTGTTATCTCTTATCTTTGGATAAATCGTCCCAACCTAAATTTCTTATCTAATCTAATCCGCGGACGAGCCGCAAAGTACATCCTACCAAAATCACCCGCCGGTTGTTTACAAACTCAGCAAATGCATATCGCAGCGTGTTTCGGGCTATCGCGAAATGGAATTTCCGGAGGTCGCGCCTCCGTAAAGAAAATCGCATTTAAATTTATAATTATTGAAATAATATATTAATGAGAACGAGGAGAAATAAGATCGAGAATCGATCGGAAAAATCGACTTGAATAAATTGAAAGTGAAAATAATGGCGCGATAATTATTACGTCTACTATGCACTTCATTACGTTGCAACGAGAAAAAAAAAGAGTGGAATAAATCAGAGGTAAGAGCGTAATGATATCTCTAGAGCATATCATTAACATGTAATTGCCATGGTGGTCATCCGTGACTGCCGCCTGATTTTTCAATGTCTTCCAATGACTTTCAGTGGAAGTCACTGGCGACTCCAGTCCTATAAGTCCCCGTTATCGCGATTTCTTAAAACATTTGTAAATAGATAAACGCCACATAATATAAAATTTTTGTTTAGGCAATAGCCTAAACAGCCAATAGATAACAATGTAAAGTAAAAAGTGTGCTATTCAACGCATTACTACGAGAATGTAGTCTCATTTAATCGCATTACACGCAATATCTTATCAGCTCATGAAAATTCCACCGCGATGCGCGCAATAAGACGTGCAAAACTCGCCGGGCGGACAACGTGTTAAATAACTATCAGGGATATTTTCAGCGAGCGCTGAAAGAGAAATTTCGCGACAGCCACAGCGAAGTGCGCCTCGAACCTTGTTCGTAAAAAAAAAATTTCATCTTCGAAATTGGAGCAGGGAGGACGAGTCGAGGAGGTTTTATCCGGGTTTATCCTTTCTTAATATATAATCCCTCTGGCCGATAAAAACGGCGATCTTCGACGTTGTATTTTCTCGCTGACGACGAACAATTCGGGAATAGAACAACGTGAGGAACGGCAGCACTTAATCAAACCCCCCGCGGACGTTAATTCGGCAAGTGGAGCGCTTAAACGCTTAATCGTACGTCTTTTCTTCTTTTAAGAGAGAGAGAGTGCTCGAGGATTGAAAAAATTCCGAAGCTCGAAACGAATCTGCCTAACATCCCCCCTCCCTTCCCCCCGTCCAAAAGGTGCCTTCCAATTACCAACACCCACCGAATCCCCCCGCTCATTATCCGAACGAAGAACCTCATTTAACGGTTGCTGTCCGTATAACGGTTTCTCTCTTCTCTCTTCTCCGACATTCGCTCCGTCGCGTCGCTCGTTTTCTCCTCCGGTAACGTTATTGCGTAACCTCCTTTATGCATACGCACGGTGCCATTTTTTTTTAAATACAGCCAGCCTCGTATATCTGACGACATTATAACTACCATGAGAGGCAGGGGGCGGGAGAGAGAGAGAGAAAACTACTGCGGAGAGCTCTCTGCGGTAGTTTTTACGTCTATCGCGTGCGTAACGGGAACACGGAAGAAAAGGAAAAATGCTAATCCGGCGAGACTTGAATCGTATCTTTTTATCAGGGACTTGGGTAGTCGTGCCGTCATTCACGACACTGTTTCCGGCGCTTATTGATTCGTTCGATTAATTTTTAATCTTTCCCTCGGGAAATGTCAACCATAATTTTTCACGCTTGTCGAGCTCATCGTCACCCGACAATCTTCCGAGGATCGAGGCGACTTGAAGACGGCTGATTGTGAGAGACACGTGGAGAGCGTTTGGCAGCGAGCGCGCGGGAACTGACAACGAGAAAATTTATCGCGGGTCACGCGTCACAGCTGCCAGTACAATACAGTCATCGACGCGTTTACCGATGAGCGCATTGCACCTCCGGATCAGATCCGATCGTTATCGGCCACACAACACGCGCGGCTTTTGGGCGGCAAGCAAACGGGCTGATGAAAACACGCGTTCGCCATTGTTCGCCGCGGCCTCGTGCGAAGCGGAAATGCGCGTGTCAATGTTTACGGTCGTTGGTTCGCGGACTTTTGACCGACGAAGGAGACAACAATATGCTTTTTACGGCGACGTGTGCCGACGCGCAGCGTGTGTTGCGGGCAAAACGCCACTGAAATTCCTGTCATTCACCTATAATTGCCTAACAGGTCTCTCATGGTCTAACTGTCGATATAAACAACGTTGCGACGTCTCACTGCTGACTGCATGAATGGTCAATAATTATTAATTACGACGGTATTCGAATTTTGATAACTTTTTTTCTTCCCCCCCCCGACGTTCGATATAAACAAGCTGAAGAAGCGCGGCCCGACAGTCAGACGACGCGCGTTCTTTATCCGCGTCCTTCCTCTGATCTCTCTCTCTCTCTCTCTCTCTCGTCCGAGGAGAAAAACGACGCACAAGACGGATTAATAGCGTAGCGCAAAAGCTGTCAGCATCGCCGAGACCAAGGAATGTCATTATCCAGGATGGACAGGCAGCCTCGCTTGAGCGCAATTTTGAACAAACACACCGCTATTTACGGGACAGTTACACGTGGCTCGTAAAAGCGTCATCGTAATGTTCGTGAGATGGGACGGGATGGACAAGGAGGGATGGGCCTTCGACTTTCCATGTGAAAAATCCCAACGCTTCCCAACGATCTCATTCGCATCGCAATGCCGCATTTTCCTTCGCGCGCAAAGACCTTCGAATCGGGCCGATTGCCGTGATCTTTCGCATTTAGACCAAGAGTCAGCAAATTGCGGCTCGCAATGAGCTAAGAATGATTGGAAAATAAAACAAAAGAAGAGCAATATCTCGTAACGCGTGAAATTATATAAAATTATATTAAATTTCAATACCTTTCAGCCTCAAAGCTTAAAATATATGTTTTATTTTTAAAAATATAGATTATTAATATTAGATTTAGAGATATTAAATTAAAAATAATTTAAATATTAGATTTAGAGATATTAAATGAAATATTATCTAGCTGTTTACAGAAGATAAGATTTGCCGATTCCTGATTCAGACGACGGTTCTCTCAACCACCTCGAGAGAGACGGATTTGTAAGCCGAGGTATACATATACAAACGTAGTTGGGAGTGGGGGAGAGATATTCCAAATAAAAGCACACAACACACACAGAAACAAATGCTGCGTATATTTAATCAACATGTGTTTACGTTCACAGCTGTATGACAATATCTTTAATCCTGAAAAAGAAAGGGCGTTCGTTGGACACTCCTCCCGTATTGTGCGGGACGCTTCTCTTCGTTGCTTTGCGAAAGTCTTAAGATTGTATACCATTTTAAGACTGATGTAAATCACTGGAAGAAATGGAACGTTGAAATTTGAGATTATCAGATTTCACTCGGCCAGGCTGAGTGTCCAATGGGCTCCCCTGATCCTCGCCAGGCTGAACAACAAACTGTGACCTTTCAGGATTAAACTGTATTACTACGGCTATGTCGGGATTACTTAGTAAAAAGTCATAACGCGCGTGCGTGCGCTGCGTTACTGTGTATACGATAAGACGATTCTGTACGGAATCTGTATAGTGAGATCATAATCAGCTGGCGCGAGTGCGCGCCTCATACCATCTCTCGCTTCGTCACCTCTCGTCACTCAATCACGCCGTTAATCTGTCCGTCCGAAGAAACGCTCTAAGAACTAATGGCGATGAGTAAAACTTACTGACCCTCCCCCGCAGGTCCATCTCCAGCCGCTGTTTCTCTGCCGTTAATTTTAAAGAATCGCTTAGCGATTTTCACGTTAAAATTAAAAAAAAAAAGACATTAGCGCCTGAAAGTAATTTTACTCATCGCTATATGTATAAAATTACGGTATGCGAGGATAATAGAAAAATATATATAAATATATATATATATATTGTACAAGGTAATACTATCGTTACAAAAATTCGCCAGGTCTCCACGTTACTCAGGCGCGAAGATATATTTACACTTAAATATTACATTCGTTGTCGCAACAGACGATTTTGCCGTTACACATATATATGACTTATTGAACTGAGACGGGATGATTGCGGGCGATGTGGGGCGTGAAGATTGTCGATAAAAGCGCTGGCAATCCCTCTCTACGTGAGAGAGTATTATCGGTATACGTATACGTCTATTATTATTATTATTATCATCAACACACGTGTGAGCGTCGATCGTTCAAGACGACTCACCGTGTTTCTCGTCGAAAAACTGATAATAAGGTACGCGCGTGTATTACACGCGCGGCGCGCTGAGCTGATATGCGTAATAACAGTTACGTGGCTCGCGAACTTTTGTTTGCCGGAAACATCGCACTTGGTGTTACAGCACGTATAATGGGAAAACCTTGCGGCCCGATAACGCCTAGAATATCTACTCGCGCGTGTATAATTGCGCCTGTGTCCTTCTGCGTCTATTCGTGCACGGGAATGCAACAATTCGGTCGTAATCCATCAACCGCGTGAATATGCATCGCGCGCGTGGCGTGCACGAGGAAGAATGCCGTTCTTGCAAGGAGAGAAATAACACTGTTTCTCTTTAACTTTCAATCGGTTTTAATGAATTTTCAGCAACGCGATTAAACGCGATTAAACGCGATTAAACGCGACAAGGACAATTTTAATCGGAGGATAAAACGGATGAATCAATTTAAATTAATTAAGCCCACGAGCTAAGAGTATTTTCCTTTTTTGCCATTTGCAGTCGGCGAGCCACGTGAACGCGTATAGTATCTCGACGACATGACCTCGTTCGAAGAAGAATCCACGGTCCTCTCGAGCGGAATTTTAAATCAGCGGATCATCGGTGGAAATCAAACAAGAGGCACTTACCAACCAGCCCGCTCAATGACGCCGCTCGTTCTCCTCGCGGAAAAAAAAAAATAACGGTGATGTCAAATGAAGTATGCATGACGATAGGATATGCATGACAGGATGGATGTGATACATTATATTACTGAATAACGAAGGCAATACGTATCCATGTTAAATACGTAGATTTTTACGAATACACATATTTTTTTGCGAGTACAAAATTGCGATCCAATATGCGACATAATAATATGTACAAAGTATAAAACGCTATGAAAATTACGTATATACAACACAAAACACATACGAATATCTTATTAAAAAAAAAAAATGCACATCGGAGAAAGATAAAAATTCAAAGGAGGCTCCGATTAATTAGTCGAACATAATTAATTGAAATATAAAATTTGAAATATATAAAGTGCTCAATCAATAAACCGATCGTCGTTCAATTCGAAAGTTAAAAGTAACGAGTGTTCGAGATAAAGTATTAAAGTAATCAGATCGATAGTAGTAGTCAGGTAAAAGGCGTATAGTACATATAGCGATATATAGCACAGACAGTAGAGCGTAGAGTAGTATGAAAGGTACAAAGAGTACGAAAAAAAAAAAATAGAGTACAGATTTAAAAGTCTCCGAGAAATGTTCGACGTTTTGCGCGTGATCTGTTGTAAACTTCTCTCCGTGATGATTGTCAGTTACATGTATATTCGCGCTGTTTGTTTTACGTCTGTGTTATGTATTGTGTGCGAGAGTACAATCGCGACCCCCTCTTCTCGTCGGTAGGCGAGAGCAGGAGCGGAACGCGGGAACGCACGTGAGGAACGCATTGCACTATATGTGTAATATCACAGATTTCACCCCTGGAAACAAACACTAGGAAAAAAAAAGAACGCGGTTTTCCCCTGGCTTCTCACACGAATTAATCATTATATCAATTATACGGGCACGCGCGCTTCCAGTCGCGACATGATCTCACCGTGAATCCTTCTGTCAAATAAGTTCTTTACTTTTTTTTTTTAAACGCAGATGACCTCCCTTCTCGAGGTGTATCGCACGATTTTATCTATGATTCATCTGCCATAAAAGAGACTCGTTCCATTCGTAATGGGCCTTCCGCAGCACGAGATCCTTGACGACCAGGGCGTCCTCGATCGAGTTGTGCGTCTCCTCCTGTATCTTCTGGTTGAGCACCCTGCGCGCCAGCGTCTTGAGGCCGTTGCGGTACGGCAGGCCGAGGTAATGCGGGAACATCACACAGGTGTCGACCACGTTTTTGTGAATCAGGCGCAGCGCTTTGAGATCGTTCCCGAGACCGTGGCCCATTAGTATCGTCTCGGCGTGGATGAAATTCAGCAGGTCGGTCTGCACCTCCGGTAGGGTCTTGGTGACGTTGTACAACATATCCGCTTCCGTGAGGCCGCTGAATTTCGTGTTGTAATCGATTATCTCGGCGCTCGGATTGACAAGCGTGTCGTACACCGTCTGGCCGTATATGTCGACGAGGCTCACCCGGGCGAGCTCGAGACCCTGCAGCGTGAAGCACATCTCGCAGTCCAACGCGTAGACGCCGTAGTTGTTGTTGTGCGAGAATACCGGGGACGGCCTGGTTTGCACGTAACCGGGGAACGGCCCGTTCACCCCGGGGACCAGACCGGTCCACACGTGCAACTTCCACTCGGTGCAACCCCGCGAGAACCTTGCCTGGTTGCAGCACGTCCAGTACCAGCTGTCGTTGGTCATGCGGTTGTAGAGCTTGCCGCAGTGGTAGACGCAACGCTCCGCGCTCAGATACTCGCCGTTCTGATCGGCGTGGAACACCTTGTCGCATCTGACGCACGTCCTCTCCAATAGTTCCGCGCTGCCGCCGGATCCCCTCCTGTTGTTCGGGCTCTTCTCGCTGTCGAAACCGCTCTCGTTGTCGTGGCCTTTCTCTCGTTTGCCGAGTCTCTTGCTGTTCAAACCCTCTCTGTCGCGGCTCTTCTTCTGTCCGGGGCCCTTCTTGCCGCTCGGACTTTTCTCGCTGCCGGAGTTGCTCCCGCTGTCGCAGCTGCTGTCGCCTCCGGAGCTCTTCTTACTGTCCGGACTCTTCTCACTGTCGGAGCTGCTCCCGATGTCGCAACCCTTCTCGTTTCCCGACCTCTTCTTGTCGTCCAAACTCCTCTCGTTGTCGGAACTGTTCATACTGTCGCGACCTTCCTCATTCTCGGAGTTGCTCTTGCCGTCCGAGCTCTTCTCCTTACCGGCACTGTTCTTGCCGTCGAAGTTCTTCTCGTTGTCGGACGAGCTCTCCTGCTCGGAATTGTCGGACGAGCTGGAATTGCTGTACTGACCGCTGTCACTGTCGATCTTGGGGCCCGACGGGTACGACACGTTGTTTATCATGGCGTAACCCGGATAGAGAATCGGATCGATCTCAATGGGGTAGCCATGATCGAACAATTCCTTCGGTGTCAGCATGTACTTGCTCAACGTGGACGCCAGACAGGCAGCGGGTATGTCGCTCACGAACATCATCTGCCGCTGGCTCTCGTCCGGGATGTCGTCGTTGCTGGACGTGTCGCTGGTGAACACCTCGAGCGCAGGCCCCTCCGGCGTCTTGCCATGTTGAAAGCGGAACTTCGACGATTCCCAGCTCCTGCTCTTGGACGCTTTTCCGGTCTCTTTATCTTCGCGACGCGCGGAGCTCTGCGATTCCTTGCAGTCCGTCTGCAGCGGCGTAGATGCCTTCTTCTTGGACTCTTTTTTCTTATACATATACTGCCCGGAGGACTGGACATGCCTTCTCGTCTCTCGCGAGCTCTCATCTTTATTTCATAGGGACAAACAAATACACGTAAATTACTCCGCAGGTCTACTAGATATTAGATGTCCACACACACACACACACATACACACACGCATGCAAATCTGACCCTTCTATTTTTCTCTTTCTTTCTTTCTTTCTTTCTTTCTTTAATCTAATTAATGAAGAAACCTCTTAGTATTCGATACAGTACAAATGCGACAGGCACACAACAGGCGAAAAGATAAGCAGATGTTTAACAGTTCAACGAACTCCTGCGAGGTTGATTCTGAGAGAGATTGAGGCCGATAGAACGCGATTAAACGAGGCATCGTTTCGTTCTTTTCGAGACGAGACGGTAGACAGAAGAATCCGCGATATTTATTCACGTGCCGATCTTATGACAATCCGCGTGTACTTGCATTGTCGTTAAAATCGTGACGAAGAGGCTTGCGTTTTGTGCGGAGAGGAATGTAATTCTTTAATGGATTCTCTTAAAATGGATCTTGAATGGATTTTCGATAAGAAGTAAATGGTGCTGCGGGCGGTCGCGTCGCGTGTTCTTGACCCAAAAATTGCCTCGAGTCTTTTCGGGGACTCGCGATGACACCGAGTAGGAACGATAAAGGTTGACATAGTTTCGTTCGTCGTACGTGGGTGTACACGGGAAAACAAGACAGAATTCGGATACGCGATTATCCGAAAAAAATGTCGCGCAAAAGGCGACGGTCATATTATAAAATCTTTTAGAATCAATCAGATCACTCACTTCAGCCAATAGCGACAATCGAACGGACAAACGAAATACCGAACGGAGATACAAAAATTAAAAAGTAGAAAAGAACGAGCTATATAAGTAAATAAAATAGAATTTTTTTTTTAAATTTAAGAATATAGAAATATTCTTTTGTACAATTCTAAGAAAACAAAAGACAGAAGTTCAAGGATTAACATGTCTTCAGACGTCTTCAGATGTCGACGGCGCACACCTGTTGGACAACTATTGTGCAGAGTTTACGCGGAGACAAATGCGATAACACGGTCAGAGATACCTATCACCAATACGAACGAAGGCAGGTACGCAAGGTACAGGACAGGGCAAAATGTAGGTAAAATCAGATAAGGCTGCACAGGAAAGAAGAGATAGAGAAACGTCACATACGTAACTCGTGCCAGTCGTGCTTCGTCCACGTGTTGTCGAGTATATCGCTCAGCGGCATTCGTGACTTCGCGCCACTCGATTCGCAGACGCGGCGTTTCGACACTGATTGTGTGGCGGATCATCGCGAGGGTGAAGCATCCGAACGACTGTTGCTCTCGCGGCGACATGGATTCGCGAAATAATTTCGGGAAGACGAGCCCCGCAGAGTAAACATCGCCTCGCGACGGCGCGGCGCGTTGTTTCTTTTTATTCGCGCGTTATCTTCATGTGCAAACGCATGACGTGTCGCGATATTTCCGCTCGAGCGGAGGGGGTTATCGCCGGGAGGGGGAGGAAGCCGAAATTTACAGAGTATACCAGCTTCCGTGCGGAAAAGAATGATCTGTCACACACGGCGCGTTCGAGAACAGAGAAACCTGCAAGGCGGCGGGGGAGACTTCTCTTTTTCTTGAAAGAGCACTCGCTCGAATAACAACAGCTGCGTTTACGTATGCTTCAATGCCCGAAGCGACGAGCAATCGATTCGCTTCGTATTGTTTTGTCCTAAAGGCGCAATTTCGAAATTTGCTCCGTATAAAAATTTCTTCAGGAAAATATAATCTCAAACGAATATAATTTTATCGTGAGATATACAGGATATTTATAAAATGCTTGTGCAGTCTTAAATTGTCATAACTTTTCGTTCTATAATATATAACAAACTATATAATAAAATTAATCTATAGAAAAACATTAAAATTATAATTTAGTGAAGTTTAGTACGTATATTGCATTAAGAGTAATCTATTAATCTCACTGTAATTTAGTAAGAACGACCATTTAAATTTAGTAAATACGACCATTTAAATCACATAAATTTGAGCTCAATGGATTTCCTTTTACAAGAATATGTTTATTCAACATCGCTTTTTAAGCGATTCGTAAATTAAAATAATTAATAGGATTCGAGATATTATTATCATCAGCAAAACGTAGAACTACACTGTAGAACTTTAAAATACTTCAGACTCTATTTATCTCCAACTGTGTACATAATAACGATAATATTAGATTGAAAAATAACAACCGAGGAATAAACGTACGTAAAATTGAAAAATAAATTCTTTCACATTTACTCTTTTTACAAAGTAATTTTAGAACGGACGTTATGAAAGTTTAAAGCTGCACAAGAACTTCATGATCATCCCATATTTCATCGCAAATATGAGTCAATAACGACTTTCTTTACGAGGAGAGCGATCTTCTGCAAACTCCTCTCGACAATCGCCTCGCCTCGAACGGATATCTAATTCCATGCAATTATTTCATTTCGACATCGTGATTCTCGCTAATCGTCACTTCGCGCTCTGATTGTTAACCGGGAGAGAAGAGAGAAACAATCCGCCGCGAGGGGGATAATTAAGGTGTCTCTCGAGATATACTGGAATAACGGCAGTAAAGTGTAAAAGTAAATTCAGCGAGGCGCTTACACGCGACTTTCGCTAATTACATTACCGGCGAGAAGAAGGGAAAAAAAAGATCGCAGCGTACATTGCTTTTTGCCGGTCAGCTGCCTCGGTCACGTCCTCGCGATATATTTGCGCGACGTTCGCGCGTTTGGACGCTCGTCGGGATAAAAATAGCGAGAACGCGGTTGCATACGGCCGCCCGTGTAGCGGCCGAAGAAGAAACAGCTCGCGAAGCAAGACGCGTGCACGACGTAGGTGCCCCTGTTCGCACAAATGCCAGGTATTTGCCCTCGAAAAAGAATAGTGTTAAGTGACAAATGGTATTTAAAATGATAGGTATTTAGTGCACCCTGCAGATTATATTTATATTATATTATTTTTATAGCCTCTACTGAAATTATCATCTTTTTTTATTAATTATTTATTTGTTATTTTATTTATTATTATTAAACCTCCACATGAATTGTCTAAGAAGCGATACGTTCCTCGCGGAAAAAGTATTAGATGTTAGATTGACGCTAAAGATCTGTGGTGGTTTTCTTCATCAAGATACAAATATATGAGTGAATAAATTATGATGAGTAAAAAAAGAAGAGCATGAAGAGCAAAACTCGTGACGACAGTTTTGCTTTTCACGTTTCCAACAAAACGCACAAGTCTTCCGCGTCAACCGAATAGCGCAAGTATTTTTGAAAATACCTATTATTATAATTCAATAAATTTCTCGAGGCTTCGTTAAAAATATTTTCAAATATCTGGACTACCAGTTTCGGATTTTCCGTAGAAAACCAGATAGCTTATAGACGCAGCGCTGATATATAATAGTTCGAATTATTTAGAAGTACAGCAATATGAGTTAATAAGTCGGTATAAACACATTTTGCGTATTCGATTCGTTTATATTTCTCGATATCAGTATTTTTACTTACTTGACTTTCCCGCGAAATTTTTAAAAAATTCGAGACTTCGGCACGTTAACTTCCACCGCAGACTGCACCTCCTCGGGGACGTCATCCGAGTCACGCACGATCAGGATTCCGGCCACGTGTCGATAAAGGGCGAACGCAGATTGTGCGACGTGCGGATGCGAGTAACGCCGAAACGCGCCGAAAGTTTCGCGTGGGCATCGCACAAACTGCGATATCGGTAATTGAATTCGAGCCAACTGCGCGCCCAAACGGGAAAGAGCCGTGCCGAGAACCGGCCCGCGAAAAGAGCGGCACGGAAGGAGAGACTGAGACAGAGGGACCCGGAGACGCTGCACGTGTGTGGAAGGGAAGAAGCGGACGTAAGAGGGAATCGTTTGTTGCTCGGGTAACGGAATGCGGTATGACGATGCGACGTTTCAATATGTACCGTTGCGTCATTTAATAAAATCATTCCGCTTCCCTCTCCCTCTCTCTCTCTCTCTCTCTCTCTCTCTTTCGTCCGTTCGAGGAAACCCGGTACCACTTTCCGCCGAAGCGTGACTAAGTCGTTACGGACGCGGGAATCTCGCGGAGGATTCCCGCGATAATTTCCAGCGAACGGATTATGAGGCGAAACGAATGACGGTCGACAACTTACGAGGAGCGCGTAAATTGGAGTCGTGACTAATGAGAGACGCCGTGCGATCGGTGCCGCCTGCATGCATGCATGCATGGGATAAATTAACGGCGGGCCGTTAGAATTTGTAGCTATCTAATTTCATTACTGTCGATCACTTGATTAGTGGACGCTTGATTTGTTGTACGGTCTGATTATTATTCTGTTTACTTTACCGACGCGTGACTTCGCGCTATCTCAGCGTGCTCTTCGTTTGCGTGTTGTATATTTAGAGCGTGTCTCTATTGATGATATTTCAGCGACGAGTCTGGGAGCTGGAGAATCCCAGATAATATCGTCGTGATATTCCGTTAGAATCTCATATCGTAATGAAATAATCAACGTAACATTGTACGTAGTAGAATTAATAAATACTACTTTGAGAGATAACTAATACTGCATTAGAGAGAGAGAGTTGCCAAAATCGTACTACTTGAGATTCTGTTATATTTTTTTATTGTACTAATTTGCAGGCAAGCAAATTTTAATATTGGAAGCTTGTAGCTTGATGTTTAAAACAGTTACTTGTTAACTTTTTATCAAGAACAAATGAATTTACTAGGAGTTTTAGAAGCTCTTTTATAATGTAGTGCGTAAAAAGTATGATTTAAGAAACTAATTTTCTAAATCGTACGTATCGGTTCACAAAAATATATTTCC
Source organism: Wasmannia auropunctata (assembly GCF_000956235.1). Taxonomy (NCBI): domain Eukaryota; kingdom Metazoa; phylum Arthropoda; class Insecta; order Hymenoptera; family Formicidae; genus Wasmannia; species Wasmannia auropunctata. The sequence continues at coordinate 523,617 of NW_012026841.1, read as the reverse complement.
TTTAGAAATAGTAAATTTGCAAATAAAAAAATGTGATTGAGACGATTTATACTAATGATTTATATTAATAATATCAAAAAATTAAATTCCAACATAATAATATTGCAATTTGATAATTAATGTTTTAAATACGTTCGCTTATCGCATTTAGCATATCATATATATCATATTTATCATTTTATAAACATATAAATAATTATATATAGCTATATAAAACGGTAAATAATATGATAATATGATAAATAAGTGATTAATAAATAAACATGAGTTGTCAAATTGCATCAGAAACCTCGCGATGATACGATTTAGGAAACATGATAAATTTTATTATATAAAAAAAACATTGATTTAAATTTTAAAATTGTATACATATGTACATAAAATAAATGTAAAGTATTCTAAATAAATCTACTTTTATAAAAATACAGAATCAAATTGCATTGTGAAATTATTATCAGATACACAAATTGATGAAAAATTATATCGATCATACTTGATTGTTTTTTAATGTTTGTACGCACGAAATAAGATAATTTGAAAATTTTTTATTTAGTATTTATCTTTTATATGTAATATAACATACATGCAATGTCTATATTTCTTATTTATTTTTACATATTTTTACTGCCGTGTATATATTTAGTAATAAGAAAATTTAAAATAGATAAGGTACGATTTTAGATACGTATTTGGCAATCCCCTAAATTAAGAAATATATTATTTATAAAAAATGTAATCACATAAAAAAATCAATAATAATTTATAAAACATTGTATATGTTTCTATAATCTTCGCTAACAAAGATATTCCTGCAATTACGGGAATAAACTATCTTCCCGAAAGCCAGTCTTTTAACTTTGATCTAGACTTTGGTCTCTCTAAAAGCGGCACAAATATATTCCCGGCACTGATGTTGTTAATGGCCAGGCTTGTCGGTTTTCCTACGCCCACGTGACCGCGATGTTTTCTCACGCGAAGTAGATAAACCTAGTAGTCGCGTTTATATATACGTTCGCACGCCGGGCTGTGCCTGACCTACCGCACCAAACCGCTGCACTGTCTCGATTCAATTAATTCATTCGTGCGGTGCACGCACGATAGTTTATTCGCATTTCATTCACCGAAACGGCGATATAAAAAGGAAATAAGTAATAAACATGCATTCAAGTTATTTTAATCCGCTTCACTTTCACGCAATTAGATCAGATCTTGCGTCAACCTATTAATTAAATTTTAAACTCCGAGAACGGAATCTCCAATTTATTCGCGCGTCCGTCTGCGTCGATCAGCTAAATTATTTAAATTATTTAGAACAATGGTCGACGTTAAATGCAACTTTCGACTCGATTGTTTTGAACGTGCTTCTATCCGCTTGCACTTTGGCAATGAACTGTCGGATGACAATGCCGCGTAATTAAAATGCGTGATTAAAGTGTACATGATTAAAGCGCGTGATTAAGGCGTGCGATGTTCTGTCTCTGAGTCAAATCGTCATTGAAATTTCGATACGACGGCTCCTGGGACAAAGAATCGCACGCCATCTTTACGCACATCCGACGGCAAGACGTGAGCCACAATTGGTGGGCATCGAAACTTTTCGGGCCGACCGAGTTGCGCGTTCGACGGCAAGACGTGTGCGACAAGAGACTGGTGAGCATCGACACGAAAATCGAGCCGAAAGTTCCACAACCGGCGATTTAGAAGAATCAATTTAGAAATATAAGAAACAAAATAAAGCTCGTAAATCGCGAACGAAATTAAAAGAGATCGTGATCGCGCAAGAACTAATGTGCGTCCCTTTTCTTATTAAAATTAAACGCTTTAGAATAGAAAGAGAGAAAATCACAACGCGTAAGTGAAGATAACGAAATTTTGTACACCGACAGATCAACACACGCACGTGTCTCCTCAATGGCCCGCTGAAAACGTATCTATTTTTTCCCTTATTCGCGATCTAATAAAATATTCTTACAAAATGGAATCTAATCTGCGTGATTAAAGTGCGTGATTAAAGCGCGTCATTAAGGCGTGCGATGTTCTGTCTCTGAGCGACGGTACCGCATGCATGCATATATACAATAAGATCGATTTCTGCAGGAACCATCATTGAAATTTTTTTGGCCGTTTTAAATTTAAATATTTTGTTTTATATTTAATTTTAAATTTTTACGACCGTTCCTGGGACAATTAAAGGATCGCACGCATAATAAAGATCTTTACGCACGTCCAACGACAAGACGTGAGCGACAAGAGACTGGTGAGCATCGACACGAAAATCGAACCGAAAGTTGCACAACCGGCGATTTAGAAGAATCAATTTAGAAATATCAAGAAACAAAATAAAGCAAATCGCGAACGGGATTAAAAAAGATCGTGAATCACGCAAGTTAGTGTGCATCCCTTATCTTATTAAAATGAAACGCTTTAGGACAGAAAGAGAAAATCACAACGCGTTATGAAGATAACGAAATTTTGTACACCGATAGATGAACACACGCGCGTGTCTCATTAATGACCCAAATGTATCTATATTTTTCCTTTAATTTCCACGATCAGAATATTCTTACTCATCTAATCTGGTGTCTGGGCGCTCTATTAGATCTCCGCAAAATATTTATTCACGATATTTGCGATATTTTTTCCCTATCTATCTATTTATTTAGCGGCATGGTATCTAATTCGAAACTTTTTCATGATTTACTCTGTAAAATATATTTCGGCTGTTCATATTGACTTGCAACTGGCAGTTTAACAGATAAAATATTCATGTTTAATCTCTTAAAAGACATCGGGATTATATATCTAATATTGACATTGAGGATACACAGTGTCCTCTCTTCACTGTAAACGGGTATATTTATTCACAAACAGAAAGAAACGGTGGAGCTATTTTGCAAGAAAAGCTTTCTAGTACGAGTGATATGTGAATTTCAAGACGTTATATCAATTCAAAATTACGGAAAGCTTGTGGTGAGAAGTGCGGCTTACAAAATGAAAAATCAGCTAAGAAAGAAAGAAAGAGAAGGGCGATACTATGCCGCTATTATCTACATACGAGCTAGTTATCTACATACGAGACACAATACGCACGTATAATGCCCGGCGTAATGCAATAAAAATGCATCGCTCGATTGGCAAATTTAAAACGATCAGTCTCGCGCGATTTATTGTGTCATCGCGTCGTGTGGATCGTTACATTAACATGCGAATCGACATAAATTAAAAGTAGAGAAGAAAACTTCCTCCTGCTCTAACGTAACTCTTACGGTGGTATTTTTTATAACCGTAATTATGATCTATGCTGTACGCTCGAAGATTTTCTTACGTATTCAAACTTCAAAATAATTTAATTCTTAAAATAATTAAATTCAGGCACAAGTTCTTCGATAAAATCGCGGGTAGTTCTTTAATCGTCAAATTAATTATACGAACGAAATTAATTAAATTTTTATCATCGGTGCCATTAAAAGAATCACGTTTGCAATTAAAAGAACAAAATTTTATTCTGTTTTTAAATCGAACAGCAATATAATAACTTTCAATATTTATCGGTATAAAACCGAACATTTTAATATAAACTCTGCCAAGCGAACAGACTTTTTCGGAGCGAATTCTTTGCTTATCAGCCGTCGGATGACACTAATATGAATGTCACAGATAAAACTTGTGTGATGTAATACCTTTCGTACATGCTACGTCACCGATTAGAGTTACACGAGCGAGGAGAGAATGTTTCCTTTTTTTTACTTTATTTTTTTTTCTTTTTGAGTACGTACCATCGGCACAGCTCGCTAGGTATCTGCCATTGCTGGAAAAGTTCATGTCGTTAACCAGACCGGTGTGTCCCTTCAGCGTAGTCACCGACCACGGGAGAACTCGTTCTTGCTGGGCCTCTCGACGTTTCTTGTTTTTCGCGCGTTTATTGCCGAACTCGCGGGGCTGCATCGGTACTGATGGTGACGGTGGTATATACATGGGCGATTTTGATGCTGGTACGATTTCATGACTGTAATACGCCGCTGTAACACACAAAAAAAATGCAACAAAGCGATTAAAACTCCGCGATGAAATTGGAGCTCCGAATCCGAGCGAACGGATCTCGCGATTCTGGAAGATTCGAAAAAGGCCTCCGTCTTCCGTGGTCTACTAGAATCTTTTTACGCACGTAAGACGAAGAAGATAATAAACATATTAGAATTATAAGCAGTATACCTAAGCAGTAAATTATTTAAGCAGAAAATAAAGTCAACAGACAGTTCTATGATCGGATATTATACAGCCGATAATATACTGAATTGTTGAGCGAAATAGACACGTGTCCTTATAGAAATCGCTATCAAACACGCAACGCATGCACGCACGTTTTGAAAGAAATGTATTTTTTTTTAAATAAATTAATTTTATGATAACATATTGTGTTACTCGATCATCACACGCGGCTAACGAAATAAGTATAAATACTTCGAGAATAGATTTCACTACTTTCACTCTGTCCTTTTACACGTGGCACGGACAATAATTTTAAAAAATAATATATAAAATAATGTATTTTGATATATTACTGCTATCGATGACGTATGCATAAGTGTTGATTGAATAATCCATTCCAGGAGTTGCAGAAGGCACAGGCATGTAAGTGTGTCTGATTTCTTCGGATGAAGGATTTATTGGTACATAAAAACAGTAGCAAAAGCCCGTAATTCCTTGATTTTGATGGATAAAATGTAATAAATGAGGTACGCCATGGGCGCACGTGTAATACACGCATTCCATCTTTAATATACTCGCGTAATATACTCGACTCTCGCGGAACACTACTCGTGCACGATTCGTGCTAATAGATCTATTCGCTTTGAAATTCGGATAGAAAGTAAGATTTGAAAGTCGAACCTCACAATTTCATTGTCGTCGTCCTAAAGGCTAAAGGTCCATCTACAATGAGAGTAGCAAGTCGTATGCCGTCTTCTGCTTGACAAATCACAGTCGAA
>NW_012026841.1:484228-518609 GCF_000956235.1 Wasmannia auropunctata | reverse complement strand
GAATATCTAACAATAGCAATCAATTGCCGAGGATGATTCAATGAAATAAAGAAAAAAATCTCAAACACGATTTTTTTTTCCTTATGCAATTAGCGTAATGTCCGATTACTGAATATTATTCTTAAAATTATTAAACACGCATATACGATCCTCAATATTTCCGTTTTTAAAAATTCCGCAAAGCATACATCATTATGCATTTATCGAATTTTCCACTATGTCTAACAATGTTAATTTCTCGATGATGTAACCGTATATAATTACAATACGTATCGCATGCCTAAGCAGATAAGTGAATGTCAAACGAAGGTATCTCATTTTATACCGCGTGCTTATCATAATTCCATCCACATTTGTATTAAGAACGGTCATGAAGAGCCCTTCCATATTTAAAAAAATACAAAAATATAAAAAATACAAAAGAAAAAGTTCTTAACGGAAGTATTTTCATATTAGAAATAAAATGAAAAACTATTTAGGAACTTATGTTGCTATATACATCATCGATCGTCAAAGAACGATGGTACTTTAAAGTTAAAAAATTTGCCCATGAAGGAAATGTTTGATATCAAAGTGTATGTGTTCGCTGCTATCACTATTAGCATTGGGTTATGAGCATGTGGTATCCTCTTCCCTTTCTTTTTCCTTTTCTCTCTTCCTTCTCCCTGCCCCCTCCTCTCTCTCTCTCTCTCTCTCTCTCAATAAATAACGATATCATCATCTCTCGAAAATATGAATGAAAAAAACGCTTATTTTGTTCACATTTATTGGACAATTTTAAGCTTGGCAAATTTTCTAAATTGTTATTATTTTCTTATGTGTCGCGACCACGATCCCGTAAAATTACATATGTTTATAAATATCGGAATACTCGTAACAAATATTATCGCTATTTATATGGTAAATATTAAGTCAATCACTGCTTGCGCAAATAGAACGATAATAAAATTCGTTCGTGTTTTTCAGTGACGTGATATTTATCAGACGATTCGTAATGTAATGCTTCGCGCATAAATATGAGCAGCGTTCAATTTGTTAATCGGGCGATGATAGCGCGATCCACATGTCTGGCGATGCGTCCGCTTGGATAAATGCTCGGACACAGTATTGCCTTTGATATGAAAACTTGACAAGATGCTGAATTATTTAAATGAAAGAAAAACCGCACGCGACGCGACGTATAATCTCGTAATTACAGAAAAATGTATGTATTGTGAAAAATTAGCAATTTTTCTTCCACTCATTTCAAATCTTTCGTCGTTAGATAACACCGCTTGTACTTGTGGGAAGCATTTCATTATTGAATTACGAAAGTGGAATTCTGAAAATTTCTCATTGCGGAATCCTGAAAATTTTCCATCGCGCGGAATCCTACAAATTTTCCAACGCACGGAATCCTGAGAATTTTTTATTGCCTTGAAGCCAAAAATATTTTTATATTTTTACGATTTGTTTCTTCACGCGTCACTCATATATGCATTGTGCTAAGGCCGTAGGATATAAATCTAAAATAAATGTATCACTTTGATTGACAGATTACCAAGCAAATTTATTAAATTATTTTTATCGTCATTATATTTAATTCTTATCTTAATTTGCACTGAATAATTTAAAAATTAAGATCTATAGAGAGAGAGAGAGAGAGAGAGAGAGAGAGAGAGAGAGAGATTGAAATCTTATTGAAACAAAATCTTCATACTTTCACCGTAAATATATATATATATATAGAGATATATATATATAGAGATATATACATATATACACATTGCGTGTGCACGCAAATCCTTTAATCAGTAATTCAAACAATGTGATCAGATAAACCCGAGAAAATTTGTAAATAAATAATCGATGTAACTTTTAACTCGATTTTCATATCAACGTCCATAGAGATACTGATCCCTTTGATGCATAGAATCGCATGCCTTGTGCATCCGGCTCTGCTACAGACGGAGCGAGAAAATATTTTTCATAAGAAATATTTTCTCTTGACAAGAACAACAGCAGTTACAAAATCGGCATACTCGGAGAAAGAAAAACGATGAGAAATACGTATACGCAATGTTTTCTTTTCATTTTCTACTGCTGCACAGAATTGTTAGTCGAGCTAATCACTTTACTTTCACTTTTTAGCTACGTACACATTGTGGTGTTAAATAAATTTTCAAATAAAACGAAGGTTGTTCCAATATTTGCGCTTGAAAGGAAGCTTTGAGCTGTTGTAAGTCGCGCTACTTACAACCAGATGTCGAAATGCACACGACACAAATGTGGATCGACCCACATTTGAGTCAGCACCCTACTTAAAATTAGAGCGTTAATGTAGGGCATATGCAATAATCACGCCACGATTGTTGCATATGAAAACGCTGATAACGCATTTCGACATCTCGCCTCATCCTTAATTCCATCGTATATAATCCGATGGAACAGAGGATCAGGCAGAGTGCGAAAAACGTAACGAAGAGAGTGACAGCTCGTAAGTGCGGGACTTGAGCGTGAAGTAAAGCTGTAAGAATCGGTGAAGAATAAATCTTTGTCTGGTTATTACACCTGAACGGCGTACCTCTCTGTGTCTACCCGCTCTGCGGCCACAACAGAGCGTTCATATAACTTGCAGTAAATACATGTATCCGCCGCAGAAATCTGTTCTGAGATTACAGAACTCTTGGATTGGGAATTAAATTTGCGTGAAATGTGTGCATAGTCATCTTGCTCCGTTCGTGTTCTCCGATGACAGTTGGAACACGTTTCCGAAGATCGTTAAAAAAAAGATTATCCAATATTTGTGGTATCACGTAATGGTCTGTCCTGTTACACACATGCCGTTATTACAGAAATTCAGAATTATTTAGAAACTTTTGATTATATAAAGTCACTGGCTTATCTCTTTTTTATATATTATTAAGTGGATTATGAATGTCTTGAAAAACGATAATATTTTTTCATAACGATGGCGATAATTATTATTCAATGTATCTCACGATCAAATCTCTATAGCAAGAAACGTACATTTTTCTGAAATATTGTATTTTCTTTTAATAGAATGAAAATCGAGACCGTGAAAAGTTGAACAAGAGAGAAACGTCAAATACTAAAACTGATCTTGCTCACTAATAATAATTTTTGTGTAAATCTTACAATTCTCAATTTCAACAAACTGCGCGCCCCACATTCGTTAGTCTTGTAACACAGTTACAGAATGAATACAGCGTACGTAACACATAGTATATCTGTATGACGTAACATGACAACTAATCAGTTTAATCGGAACTAATTTATTTTTTGTTATTTCGTACATATAATGAACGTAATCATAAAACGAGTGATTTAAACCACTCAAGCTATAAATGTATTTCATGTCGATTTTGTTTTTCGATTATTTTAACACGAAGTCGGATTTACAACGTACGGTACTTGCGACGGTTCTTTCGAAAATATAAAAATACTTCGCTATAAATCGGAAGGAGACAGCAGAAAAAAGCGTAAAAAAGAAACTCAATCGTTAAACTAGTGATATAAGTGTATACCACTCGGTATAATCGTATATACGAATAACAGTCCTACGATCGTAAAGCAACGATTATTCGAGGTCGAGCGCGAACGAGGACTTGTCTCCGTGGCACAGGCAAGGTCGCGCTCCGAAATTTTAACAGCGGGAATACGTGCGCTTATGCATTCCGCCCACGTGGTCCTTCCATTATGCTATGTCCCTGAGCACGTTCCTCTCGCCGCCGCCGACGGATCCACGTGCACGCACGCGATACGTCCGCGTATGTACGTATACGCGCACGTAGTTTATTTATATCGTCGCACGCGGAGCGCATGCCAGGATGCCGCCCGCCCCTCGATGTATCTCACAAGTGACCGGACTCGGCTTTGGCAAACAAGCGCTGAAAATCTGATATATTATTTACATAGATCCGAAATCGAAACCGAAACTAGATCTTATAAAGTTTATAACACCAAAATTATAATCGAACCAATGAAATTATCTTCGATTTACAGCTATTTTTAATTCTTTTTCCGGTTTCTATATATATAAATTCTGGTCTTTAGCTGAACTGCATTACATTCAGATTTTATCTTTCTCTTTTCACATTGCAAAAATCTACATCCATCTTTCCACATTGAAGTCTGCATATGTGCACATATAAAACACATGTAAAGCATTGTACTAAATAGTATATTTTTATTTCTTTCTTCACACGCACATACACAGTATTTAATAGAATAAATACAGAAGTCATTTTTAAAATTTTAAGCTGCTCCCCTATCGCTCGAGTAATTATAACCATTTAAAAATCATTAAAAAACTGTAATTTTTGCAGTTTTAGTTTTCTTTTTTGATCAAGAAACCGGAGAAAGAAATTGAAACTGAAACACTTAGTCGATGTTTTATGAAATCGTAACGGAATCCAAACTGAAAAAACTTGTCCAGGTCCCTGACTTGGTATTTATAATACCAAATAATGTTCAACAAAAAATATATCTACTGAAAAAAATTCTGCACGCGTCTGGACAAAAAAAAACGTAAAAGCTGACAGTTATACATATGTCATGTGAAATTTTACGTATCATCTTAAATTTATGACTCTTCAAAATAAGTAGTAGTTTTTCCGAGATGGACAAATCTGACCTGCTTAGGCTAAGATATTTAACAAGATAACGAAATAACGGGACCCAAGGTTTTGTGATAAAGGGTGAAAGAGACATAGTCCAGTCGGCGCATAATCTCTTTAGCGCTAAGACACTACCGTGTCTCATGATCTGTTTGACACGATGCGAAAAAAGATGTTCTCTCTTTTCATCTTCTTCTTTTCTTTTATAAATATATATAAAAATGATAAAGAAATATTTTATGAAAAAAACAAAGACATCATCTTTTTATATGTTGATAAAATCTTTTTTCAATTTTAAATTTTCTTAACTGTCGTTCTATACATTTTATTGTCCATAATAAAAAAAACGGATTTTTTTTTTTTCAAATATTATTACGAAAGAAAAGCTTATTTAAAAAAAACTCCAAATAACATAGTCAATTGTATGAGAAAAAAATTTTTTTTTAATGGTTATAAATGATCCAATGACGGAGAAAAAAGAATTAAAAAAAAAACAATTAATCATTTGAACCGCGTATGTGAATCACACAACGGAATTCGAGAGCGCTTTCTACGGTTACGGCTGGATCTCGGTGTCTAATGAATTCTATATTTTGAAAAATATTTTAAATGATCCACTGGCGGAGAGAAACACAAAATATTATAACTGGCCTATAAATAATAAATAGCATAATATAAAAAACCTTGGGTCCCGTTACTTCCGTTAGCCTTCTTTTAGCCAATATTTTGGCCTAATTGGCCAATATCTTGGCCCAGGTCAAATTGGTCTGTCTCGGAAGGAGTGAAAAGGCCCACCCAATTTATTTCGAAAAATCGTAAATTTAAGATGACAATAGAAAGGATTTGTTTTCGAAAATATTTAACTCTCAAAGAAGTGCTTTTCCTTTTACGATCCTTTCTAATCTCGTGACCGCTTTCATTATCGCCGTGAAAACGGTTGACTCAATAAGTGGGTTTGATTCTCGGCTGAGGTGATATTTTTCGGAATAAATTTCTTTAGGTTTGGGGAAAGGGGATTCCATAAACTAGCATATACTAGCATCACGAATATATTAAATTGCTCGTCAATTTAATTAGTGACAAGTGATTCCGGCTTCACATATAAGAACAGTGTTTCAAGACCGATCAACCGTGTGCGGCGCGGTTTGTATGTGGTTAGACATTGAAAATTATTATGCACTAACATCCGTGATCGACTCTCATAGGCACTCTTTAGCTATTTACGATTTATTCTTCGAAGCCTTAGTTCTCTAATTTAAATTTATTCCAATAACTGGAGTACCGATAGATTCTGATAGGTCACTAACAAGGTCAAAAATTTTTTCTTGTTTCACCTTTTAAGTTTTAATTCGAACAATGGGAATCAGATACGCGATACATTCGAAGGACTCGGTAAAATCGCAATGACGCGATACCGGGATTCATTTTATAATACATATAAAGTGATTTCGTAATCGCGACGCGAGACTGCCTTAGTTATACGAGGCTTCAGATATATAATTAATTCAAACACCTGTTGCGGACGCAGAGATGAACAGAGAAGATTTTTGCTTGCGTATTCTACGAACGTCAACATGCGTGTACAATTATAATTATATAATTGTAACGTGATAAAAAAAATGGTCACGTGATTAAATGGAAAGGTGAGTATGCTAGAATTAATGTGTATAATATAAGCGCTACAAGGTCGCTTCTTGCACGCACAATCGTTACTGAGAATTTTGCGTGTCTCCTAAAAATCACGCTTACACTTGGATCTTTCGCGTTTCATTTTTGACCGTAAAGTTTTCTAAATTAACGCATATATTGTATTTCACGTATATTGCAGATAAAAAATAAGCTGAATCGAGCCGCAGGAAAAATAAACGTGAATTTCAAGTAAATTTCTCGAAAAATAAAATCGCAGAAAAATTGAAAATAAATTTCACATGCTTTTCGATTGTCTTTTAGTGCGACAAAATTATCAAGCGACGCGGTAGCGGCACGACCCAAGTATATAAAAGTCGGTTGATATAATCTATTGATACCTGAATACTTATTTTATTGAGCAATAGAATACCCAAAACAAGAAGAAAATTAAATATTAAATTAAGTTAAATATTATATTATATCTCTGATGTTTTATATCTCTCGCTGGGGAAAGGCGTGGGTTCTTTCTTTCTCCCATCGTCGTTATCTTTCCCCCATTTCTGACTTCGACCGATTCGACACACGCGTAATAGGTCGTTTCTCTTTACCGTTAAAGAAATGGAAGAAAATCATCGCGAGATAATGTCATCCCTTCCCTTTTCTGTACGTTTCGCATTCGATTAAATTACGCTGTTCTTTTACGCTGCATATCTTTATTTACGAAATAATTATCAATTATCCCTCGCGAGCATCGTTCGTACGCAACAGACGTCCGAACGATGAAACAAAATAAGAAAAGTACAAATAAAGACGTAACGATGAATGACGCATGTCGTGCTGCAACGTTCAAGGGCAGGGGTCAATAAACCACGGCGGACTTTTCTATGAATAAAGAATATGATTTGTGTGAATAAAAATGTTGTGAAGATTTATTTTCTGTTTTATTATATAATAAGTATCTATTTAATATTCTTAAATCTTGCTTCTTTTGTTTGGCCGCAATCTAAACATAAATCCAAAACGTTTAACTTGATTTTAAAGTTTGCCGAAATCCTTTTCAAAAGTAACGTCTACATTTTTGCCATCTTTGCGCCTAGGGTGGTCTTGAAAATGTTTTTTGCGGCAACATGAAAAGTAAATTCCGGAGGCCTCGAGTGCCACCCATTATTGTCATCATGCCAAAAATTTTATAGACAACGTTCTACGTATCCTCAATGTGACATTTTCATTCATAAATTCGAAGAAAATTTAAATATATTTGCTAACTCTCTCTACAATTTTCCAATTTAATCCTTTCATTCTCGCGTTATTTTAAGAAAACAGACACCTGTTTGTATTTTTGATAATGCTTCATTTACCAAAAAAATTGTAAGTAGGTGCTGTCAAAGTATTAGATTCACTTACATAAAATTAAAAAGAGAATTAATATATGTTCATAGATATAAAAGATATAGACGATACTATTTTATTTTTTATAAGTCTAAACTACATGGCAACAATAGAAATGAGAGAGTTAAAAGAATTTACTCTCGGGAGTCATATTTCAATATAGATATAGAATTAAGAATGCTATAAAATAACAATACTTTAATGAAAACGGATCTCATTTATTTTTATGATTATTATCGATACAAGAAAAATATTTTCTAAATAAATCTCTATTAAACTAAAATAGTCAAGCTAACTTAAGCTAATTTAAAGCATTAAGATTCATGCAGGATCTCACTAGCAAAAGCAGCGTGAAAATGCTTTGGCAAAAATTCGATCTCTTCGAAGAAGATCAAAAGATAAAGAAGTTATTGGTGTTTTGATTCTTAACGAAAGTAATACCGCGGAGAAGGGGGAGGGACAAGATTGGAAGTGAGGCAACAAAGCGGTAGGATTGCTATAATTTCCTGCACGCGTGCTCCGAGTTTGATAGCTTCGTTCTATTTTTAGACTTGGATCGTAGATCTCGAAGCGCAGCGTTTAAACGCAACCTCGCGTCGTGTCGTAACGTACGTCACTTTAAATGCTCGGTGACATTATACCAGCGACGCGTTGGCCCGCGGTGTCGACGCACAGGCACGTGTACCGCCGTTTGCGATAACCACAGGTCTTCCGCTCGCTGCGAATCGCTCGCGCGCGAGCGCGCGACATCGTCACGCGAATTTCACGCGCCGCGCCGCGCTAACGGGACCGGCGCGGCGCGGTGTGGCGCGCGCGCGCTAACGGAAACCCTCGTGATCGCCGCGCATCTATCGAAACGCGAAAGATCTCGCGCGGAAAAATGCTTCTATCGCGATCTTTCAGATCCACGCGCGCCGGTTTTATTTTTTTTTATTTTTTTTTTTACAAAATAGAAAGAACCAAATATAAAGAGATAAACGGGACACGCACTGAATCGCGGGGACTAACGGGAAACCCGCGATGCGAATCGGCGATGCGTCCCGTCCGTTCGATCGCGAGAGAACTTTATCGAGAGGAGACTTTACTTAGCTGCCGTTCTTGCGGCAGCGCATCGTCGAGCGTGGCGATTTCCTGCTTCTGTTTCTTTTTAATTTTTTTTTTTTGCGTAACAAAAAAAACTCGTTTCCTTTAACGCTCCTCTGATCGCGACCGAGATACAGCACTTTAACTGTCACTCATATCTATAACGCATAAAATATGTATAAGGATCCTGCCTCTCATTTGTGAGTGACGAGTTAATTCCCTCGATTAAGAATGATTTTATTATGCATTTAAGATATTCAGACCTGATTTACGATATTTTTTACTATAGCAATTAGCAAGTCTTCTAGCAAATTAAAGAATTAGCAGCTAAAATATATATATATAAGTTAAAAAAATATAACTCTATACTATATTTCTATGCTATAATTCTATAAATATAATTCTAAATATAATTCTATACATTTTTTTTTAGAAAACTAACAACTAAAAAAATATAATTTATTATAAATTATATTTTTTAAGCTTATATATTATATCATTAGCGGTTATATATTATTTTAACTATAGTTATACATAATAATATAATAATTTATTAATAATATATTATATAACAATAATATTAATATATTATTAATTCTCTATTATAAAGTAATTTATTAATATATAATAACAAATCATATATACAATTTTGTAAATTATATTTTTCTAGTTGTCAGTTTTCTAAATAAAAAAAATTTATAGAAGTATATTTTTTAACTACTAGTTTTCTAGTTCGCTAGAGGATTAAAGCTTATGGCACACGATGCGTTTTGTCCCACTGGACTGCTTGCGATTTAATAAATTACTAGAACTGCACTACACATAACATAGAATTTTTTGCAACTTACTAAATCGTAGGCAATCCAGGATATTGATCATGTAACTATTTCCCTAAAGTGAAATCGTGAAAAATGAAAAATTTCTCCATTATCGTCAATAATAAAAATTGGATTTTTAGTGGATTTTTTTAAATGGGCCCAAAAAATCCCTGGGGTTACCTGCACCAGACAATGGAAGTTTTTTGCAGGATATCGATCATATAATTTTCTCCCTAGGACGAAACTGTGAAAAGCGGAAAAATTTCTCCAATGGCATTAACTTCAATGGCAAAAATTTTTTTGATTGAAATAAATTCATAATAGAATTATCAATTAAATAATGAATTTTGTTGATCATTTGCGGACTATAACAAACGCATAAAATTTTCAAAAATCCAATAATACTATTAAAAAACCTCACTAAGCTAAACTTAAAAAAAAAAATTTTTTTTCAAATTCTGTTTAACACTAGTTGCTATTTAAAAAATATTGCATAAATCAGGCCGAAAGGAATAATATAAATTATATTAAAATATTAAAAAAGAAAATATTAAAATAATAGAACATTAGATTTATTACATAGATAAGCCGAAATCAGATTGGCAGTCCTTTTTAACGTGTGGATCTAATGTAGGTCTAAGTGATCGCCACGCGCATCAGATGTTTTGCATTTCTTATCTAGTGGAAAATACGGTGCGTCCAATAAGTTTTCTGGAATTTTCCAAAAGAGAAGAACGGGCATCTGAGGGGACGAGGGTTTCTAACCTATTCGAAAAACGCGCGAGGAAGAGGGAAAACAGGTTGAGACGAGTTCAACACTTGCAGCACACGTGCTTACGTTAGATTAATATTTCGCTCGTATGAAAGAATTTCTTAATCGCTGAAGATCCAAAAATCTCTTCCTTCCTGTCTCGCCGCTAAAAAAAAAAAAACTTGCCTGATAAACGACAAGCGAAATATTAACCTGACGCAGAAATATGCACTTGTTTGCGATCGACGTGCGAAAGGTCCGTGTGAATGAGCGTCGAAAACACCTGAAAAAACGCATTCATCGCGTCGTCGTGACGCCATGTGTCTCGCATTTGCTCTCGTTTCTCTTTTATTTCTTTCATCTTTTTTTTCGGAGTACCGAGATTTTTTTTTTTCTTTTAGCCGTAAACTTTCCACTCGGAACTTTTCATCGTGAATTTTTTCATCCGAGTAAGAATTCACGGGTTCGTGTTTCGCAGAGAAAAGCTAAAGCTGAAAATGTCGATGGAGTTTGCATCACAAATAACATCGACGAATTCGCTCCGAGGCGACGACGTGCTGCGGTCGTTGGTACACGTCGAAATTGGCGCGCGAGAGCGCGCGACTCGCGATGTGGAAGGAAGAAACGTGGCCGACGGAATCGTCCGGAGCGTGCCGCGCGCGCCGCCAGTGTGGGGGCATTTAATAACAGGCCGGTTTCGCACGGCGATCGCCGTCGGGCGGGCGCGAAGCGAAGTGTTACCGCATGCGTGCGTACGTGCGTACCGTGCGTGCGTGCGTGCATGCGTGCGTGCGTACATACATGCGCGAGCGCGCGCGCGCTCGCGCGTACCGCACACGCGGCCGGAGGCCGGATTCGGCAACCGAAGCGAAGCTTCGATGGATGGCGATGGATGGGGTGACTGGTGGGATGCTTACTTTTCTGCGAGTCCTGACGGGAACGCGATCGCCGGCCCACGGCGTAGTAGATCACGAGGATGACCCCGCCGGCGATCAACGTGGCGATCATCAGCATCATCGTCGAGCCGGTCACGCTCGCGCTCCCCAGCACGTTAGTCGGACACGTCGTGTTCTCCATCTTCGAGCCGCGTGCTGCGACGGGCGGAACTCTCAAGCCGGCACTTACTTGTCGTCGCGAGAGCACACGCGTGACATACAACGGGGCGTACCGCACACCCTTCGCGCACACACGCGGTTATTACGTGAGAGAGACGCGCGTATACGAGCGTGTGCGCGCGCGCGCGCGTTCACTCGCTCGCCGGTATCGGGACGGGAAAGCCGCGCGGAAAAGAGCCCGACGGGCGGGGAGGCGGCGGCGACGACGGTGGCGGCGGTGCACCACGCGACACACACGTTCGACCGCGAAAACGGCGAGGCGCGAAATCCGGAGTAGACGTGCGTGTGTGCGTTATATATATATTGTTATCCCGCGTTTCCGCCAAGTCCCCACATGCACACGTCGTGTGGCGTGTTCTGCGCGCACCCGGCGCGGTGGAACCGACGCGCGCGTTCCGAAAGACCACGTCGAGCGTGCTGAGCTGAGCGTGTGCACTGCAGCGGCGGCGACCGACCGACCGACCGACCGCGGAGTGTGTACGTTTCGTAGATGGTCAAATTGCCGAGTGATGTCGCGATCGCGTGCCCCTCGCGGAGGAAAGGTGTGCTCCGGCGCCGGCGGTCACGTGACGTATAAGAAGCCTCGGAGCACGACTAGCACCGTGTCGGCGCGACTCACGACGCGAGACTCCCACCGCGAAACTCGAAAGGGCCTTCGGCGGGGGGTCGCGCGCTTCTGCTTTTCTCGCGACTCGCGGACTCGCCGAATGAATATAATCGCACGGCGATTAATTAAAACCCGATCGCACGGCGATTAATTAAAACCCGATCGCACGGCGACGGTTCTTCCCTCTCTCTGTATGTATGTCTCTCTCTCTCTCTCTCTCTATCTCTCACTCTCGTCCTTTCGGTTTTTCGGTGCGCCTAATATAGCTGTCGCGTCTCACCGTTGCATTAACGCGTCCGTAGGATCAACGAATTGGCGCTTTATCGTCGCGCGGGAAACTTCGAAGCCGCTCGCACCTTCCGACTTCCCCAGCGGCACGGCACGGGGCGCGCGCGCGCGCGATACAAAATTCGATACGTACGTATCATCACTCGAGGTCCGCGCGGCGGCGATTTAAGCGCGCGCGATCGCATCCTCTGCCTGCGGGGTCCTGCACTCGTCCGCACGGCGTCCGTGACTCTCGTTCATCGATTGATTCCGGCGGCCCGGTTTACACGCGCGTGCACGCGCTGCATAGGCGGCCTCCACGGCGCTCTTCCGCTGCGGCGGCGTCGCGTTGACATAAGAAGCGGACCGTCGTCGGTCACCATGCCACGGCTGCACGACCTCGTGAAACGGTAGTGGCATTCGATCCCTCGTTGATCGTTTCGAACAAGAGTCCTCCTTCTCCCTCTCCTCCTCCTCGAGTCTCTCCCGTGCACTCGCGCGCCGGATCTCAACTAATATTCGTAATCGCGATCGACGTTGTACGTCTTCGCTTAAAATCTTTAAATTCCCGCGACGTCCCCACGTATGTACATGTATATAATCGTATTAATCGTGTATCGCGTCAAAAAAACGCGGCTCGAGTCGCGACTTACGTAAGCGGTGGCGACGACAGCGAGGACAGCGACGACGATGGTGCGCGCACGGGCTCGGGCCGTATAATAAGCCGCGGCGACGGTGACGCGAGACCCCGCGGCGACGACGACGACGACGACGACGGTGACGGTGACGGTGACGCTCCTCTCCTCCCGCGAAACGGCATGGCGCGTGTTTGCCGCGGCCGAGTCATCGTGCGCCGGTATATACCCGTTTCGCGGAACCGCGCTCCGAAGCGTGCCGATCCCTACCGCGGTCGCTATATACCCCCCCCCCTCTCCCTCCCCCTCTCCTCCCCTCTCCCCCTCGCCGTCTCGCCCAGGCCCCTTCCGCGCGCGGCGATCTAACGTGTCCCCGGACACGATCGACACCGGTGGATCTCGAGATCATCCGGGGACGAGATGATCTCCGTGTTTAGATTCGAGCGACCATACACGTGACATATATCCTTGTGTCCGCGCCCGCGTGTCGGCAAGCGCGACGTATGTAATTATAATAAATCGTATAATTATACGATAAAATATACCTATATACACACACCCCCGGATATAAACATCGTCCGCAGTTTATTTCGAGCGTGTAGTTTTGAAACTGAAACTATATATACGTACCATATACCTTGGTCGCTCTCCGCGTTCGTACGTTTCGTTTCTTTTTAATACTAATTTCCTTTGTACGTTTCAAGCTCAGCTCCGCGTGCCCGTGACATTGTCGGGGCCCTCCGCGAGAGGAGGGTCCGTCCGGCTGTCTCCAGAAAAATCCGGATTTGAAAATATATATCATTCGATCATTCACATCTCCACTTGATTCAGGCCCGAATGTGGCCCGAGAGAAGAATTTCCACGCGCGTGTGGTATAATTAATCATCCCCGTTTTATATTCTCGGTAGTTTCTCGCGATTCTGTTAGGCCTCGTTACCGCGATCGCATAACGGCTTGCGTTGACGAGGCGCAGCTTCCACTTTTGTGTGTATGTGTGTGTGTGTGTGTGTGTGTCGCACGTGTGGTGTGTATGATGTACGGAAGCGTTTATCTTCCGCTTATCGTAGTTGGAAGTAAATTACTGGCGATACAGTGGAAAAACCGTATTGAGGGGTTTTCCTCGAATCCGCGCGGTCGATCCTGGAAACCTGGTCGCCGTTTTCTTCCGTTTCTCGATTCATTCGGCGAAGATTCACTGCGTCATGCGAACTGATAAACAGCCTGGAAACAATACGCATCATCTGTCTTTTATATACGTCGCTTCAGCGTGACGAAACTCTACGACGCTCTTGCGTGGCGCGCGGTATTATCGGACACGGCGGAGGCGACTATTCGTGAAAGAAAAAGAAAAAGAGAAAAAAAACTGCGTAATCGCGGTCGTCGTAATCGTACTGTGTCCTTCGACGCAGCACATTTTTCGCTCGCGAATTTCTATATGCGCACATAAACGCACGCGTAAGACGTTGCAAAAAATAAATAAATAAAGATTACGAGACGCGTGAAATGATTATGTTTGCAAATTGAATTTACTACCCGTTTACTCGCTCAGTAAGACGGACTTATTGGATTTCTTATTCTCGACTGCAGTGTATTATTAAATGCAATTAAATGTATGAATTTATTAATTTAATAAATGAAAGCTAGAAAATTTTACCGCCGCACGAGCATATATATGGATATCTGTTTTGATCGAAAACTTGAAACGCCGACAAATTGAGCGCTTATATCTTTGATCGCGTTCACATTCAATTACATTCAGCTTAATATAATTGTCAGATTAATTTTTGTTTGCCGCGCGGACAATCTCTATTGTGAATGGTAGATAAAAAGGTATTTTATCGCATCGCACGAGAATATCTGTCTCGATCGAAGATTTCGAACGTCAAATCGACAAATCGAGCGTTTACTTCCGGTCGTCGGCGTTCGACATTCGATTCGGTATAATTGCCAGCTGATCATTTTCCACTCGGCGCGCGGACGATATGATCCTATCGTAAAATGGTTTCGGAGCGACCGCGCGCGCGGCCAGGATGCATTAAAATGTCCAACCCGTTACTCGCGCCCCGTTACTTTTCCCTATTTCAAACGCCTTACGTCCTCGATCCACGCGACTCTCACGCTCGAGCTCGGGCACCGTGTCAGCGACGATCGAGGTACCGGTATAGAAGTATAAAACGACCAGGCAGGGTGATAATCGTATAGGACACGCACACAATGGAAAAGCACTCACAACAGAAGTATTCACAGGCTCGACAGGATTAATGAGTTAATGATGAAATTATATTATCTATTTCAAGTGTCTCGATACAATATATCGGGCCGGCCGAATCATTTGGCCGCGCGAATCATTTCTCGTGCAACGAATAATAAAAATTGCGACGACTTCGATCAAGTGTTCAGTTAACTTTACTTGAACGATTGACTTATCAAGCGGTATTCGATTTATTGAACGCGTTTTATCAGACAGTGTTTTACTTAAACACGGGCAGAATAATTGTTTGACAAATTATAAATTAAAGGAAGGATTACGAATCATATATATAATCAAATATAATCGGATGGTCTGCTGTTCGCAAATTCGATTTCGATTAAACTTTCTCTCGTTGCTGAATTAAGATCGAAAATTGCTCGGAGTTCGATTGAATTGAAATATATAGCCTTCGATTTTCTCCACCGATCCGCCAGGTTTGGCCACGCGATTCGCTTCGCGTGTCGCAGAATCCTTCGTTACGCTTTTTCTTCATATATTAAATTCGTGGCACAACATATATGTGGAGCTGAGAGACACGATGATACACATGAACTGTGGTATTGATAGACCACGTCGAGATCAGGTTCTCGTATATTTACAAACAGATTCGCCGCGGCCTCCTCTCCCACCCGACTTGTGCTAATAATCAGCAGTCTCCTGCTAACTGAAATCTCGTCGCTCCGGCGCCTCTCTCCGGACACATCCTTTCTTTGAACAGGGCACACAATCACAAGAACGGTATAACTAATTTAAATGTATATGTTTATAGAATGTCAGCAATTCGCAGAATCTATATTATTATACTTTGTCACGTCGCGACAACAGTGTAAAAAATTCATTGCGGAGTGATTTGGAAACAGCTAGACGCGAGGAAATGAAACAGAAAAAAAAAGATACAGAAAGACTTGATATTAATCGTCAGCTATCGTCGCGGCGTAATTACATTCAAATTGCTTCTTTTCTTAATAAAAGGTATATCATCTAAATTAGAAGAGCTTAGCTTTCGCTATCCTGATCACATCGAACATATATATGAGTTTATTTTTAATTCTTATTATTTCTAATTAAGTCGTATACTTTCACTTTTTCTCAAATGTTTGTATCTTGTAGAAACGTGCACGTCATGTGATAACGACGTGTAAATATAATGTATATCCGAAGTGCATTGAGTTTGAATCGTGAATTTGTTAAATGCAAATGTAAAATGACTATATATAAATATATATATATATAGTTTACATTTGCATTTTACATTCGCTAAATCGCGCAATTTAGACTTTTCATATCAAATGTGTAGTACGTACGGATCATAAAATATAAAATTTTAATATAAAATTTCGTGTCGCATGTAATATAAAATTCTAAATGTTCTAAATAAAATATGAAAAATAGGGAAAATGATTATATATATATGTATATATATATAAGCGTCTCCATCAGTAAAATGAACGAAAAAAATATACTTGGCGGGAGCCGCTACCGCGTATCCAGATATATATCTCTGGATACGCGGTAGCGGCTCCCGCCAAGTATATTTTTTTACGCTTAGTGTATCCTTTAGTGTTATCTGTCCTGGACAGATAACACTAAATTTTACACATATATATAATCATTTTCCCTATTTTTCATATTTTATTTAGAACATTTTGAATTTTATACTACATGACACGAAATTTTATATTAGAATTTTATATTTCACGATCTGTACTACACATTTGAGATACAAAAAGTCCATGTTGCGCGATCTAGCGGTGATGGTACGCATTACGTAGTGGATATAATGTCGATAAGGACTATGTAATTATTCGCAAAATTCGACTGTTCCTATTATTTTACGTGCACTTTCTAAGCTCAACTTCCTCCCATCCCACAGTCCAAGTATACATTCATCCTGATTTCGAATGTAAAATAACAACCCTTAATCATGCGAGTATAAGATTGTGGACAAAAAGTCGTTCATGACGCTAGAGACTTTGACGTTCCGGTAATGACAACACGCGGCAGGAAAGATCCACGGGGAGACATCCGATTGGTCGTCGCGCTGGGCCGAGCGGCACGGCTGTCGATTCGCCGATGTCACCGGCACCGCGATCCCATTCGACGGCAGCCAATTTGCAACCGAAAACGTTCCCTTTATTACATAATATTTTCGCGGAATAACCGGCGAAAAGCCTGTAAAACCGTCGAAACCGTCGTCGCGGGTCGAAAGGCGCGGATCGCGCGGCGCGAAATCGATTTCCGGTGAGTTTCCAGGAGCGGCAGAATGGCGTTGAGATCGATTTGCCGGCTGTCAATTGATTCGACCTTCAGGCACTCGAGCCATTTCGGAGCCACCGCCCGGCCGAGACGACCGTTCCACGACACGCTCCTACGAAGTATCGCCGCAGCAGCTAAGAAAATGGCACTGCCACGCGTTTTCTTCGACATGACCGCGGACGACAAGCCCGTGGGCCGCATCGTGATGGAGGTGAGCCGAAATTTGCGCGCGATCACGGCGTAACGCCGCGCGACGTCCCCGCGCCGACCACGCACCTTGCGATCCCGGCATGCCTGGCCATCTTGATTTTTCCACCGGGCCGGTTCGCGCGACTCCGCACCGGGTCTCGGCGTCGCGTGTGACGATCCTCTTCCTCGATTTCCTCGTCGTCGTCGCATCCGCCGTCGTCGTCGTCGCCGTCGCCGTCGCCGTCGTCGTCGCCGCTGCCGCCGTCGCCGTCGTGCGAGTAGTCGACGGACGGCTGGATGTCGATCGGCGCGCGGCCGTCGTCGCCGGGGAGACGCGATCGCGCGGAGTCATCGGCGAGCAGCGCGACCATCGTTGGCGATGCGTCACGCTCGCGCGAGCATGCACGCAGCACACGATTTGGCCATTACGAAATTTTCCATTGACGACAGCGACCGGTCGGGCGTCCCGCGTGCGTGCTGGAGAAAAAAAACGTGCGTCCGCGGATAAAGAAGCGCACGGTCCTTCGTAGATCCGCCGAGGATCACCGTGAATTTGCGGAAAATCGATTAATATTGCAAATGCTATTGAGATAAGAATGTGAAAAAATGCGATACGCTCGTGCAAGTTGTTACATTTTAACAATACGATCGATAAGATGTCCTTTTTCACATCTTTATTTTATTTTTTTTTTAATACGATAGATTAAGATCTGAATTTATGCGAGACGTACTTTTTATTGGGACAAACTGATTTTTTACTCGTAAAAAAGGATTTCTCTGAATAAAAGCACTGCGAATTAATTGATGCGTTATATAATTAGCGACTTTGCAGCTAGGCTAAACATAGACTTTCGCACGCGATTGCAATTTTATATTTTTGCATAATGCAAGAAGAATCGGCTTTTTAACACGCGAGTTTAGAATTTTAAACACAGATGGCGCGAGCTGGAGCATAGCGTATATTTATCCTCTTATCACATTTTTTTCCTTTAATCGTTAATATTTCTTTGTAAACTAAATTATAAAAGCTCTAAAAATAATTTTTTCTCGTTACCGTACCAGCATAAATCGTGTACGAGTGCCTTGGCATGCTATATTTCTCTATATTATATTTAATTTACACAATACATTAATTTAATATATATTTTTATTGATATATACAGAAAAAATATCTAAAGATCTTTTAATCACGCCTTTTTTATATAATTTTTTAGTTGAGGAAGGATGTTGTCCCCAAAACGGCGGAGAACTTCCGCGCGCTCTGTACCGGAGAGAAGGGTTTCGGTTACAAGGGCAGCAGTTTCCACAGGGTGATCCCGAACTTCATGTGCCAGGGTGGTGATTTCACCAACCACAACGGCACCGGTGGAAAGTCCATTTATGGCGCCAGGTTCGAGGACGAGAACTTTAAGTTGACCCACACCGAACCTGGCATATTATCGATGGCAAATGCCGGCCCCAACACCAACGGCAGCCAGTTCTTTATCACCAGTGCCAAGACCAGCTGGCTCGACGGAAAGCACGTCGTGTTCGGAAAAGTCACCGAAGGAATGGATGTTGTTAGAAAAGTATGATTTTTCAATCTCTGGCTATATGTTTTATGTGCGAGGAGCTGAAACGTTGTATAACTGTTATTGCTAGTCTTATTTGAAAATCTCTTCTTTAATGCACGATTTACTTGCTCAGTTACTTTGAGATTCGTTTCTAAGCAGCTTACGAATTTCAAATTCACTTATGGAATAAGAGATTGAATCCGAAACTCGTCAATTATGAATCTATCTCTTTTTATACCACATGTTATCAATATTCAAATGATATTCACTTAAAGGTGCTACTACAAAAGAATTTAAAAATAGCAGAATTGAGTCCCAGATTTTACAATAAGCTAGTTACTTTATAAGTATTCAACAGCCAGATAACATAAATTATTTATGCTTTCAGTTGGAGGCCATGGGCTCTCAAAGTGGCAAGACATCCAAAAAAATCATAATAGCGGATAGCGGAGAGTTGTAGATCAACTAGATACTGTAATGACTGCATTTTTATTTAGCTGTTGCATACCTATTTGCTGTCTTTATTGCCCCACTTCATCCATTCCTATCGACCAAGGTTCTCTTCATCGACGCCAATAATTTGTTATCGAGCACGGAAATTCGAACCTGTCCGATTTTGTAGAAACAAAAGAATCTACCTGCATTGTAATAATCTTTCCTATCTTATTTCAAGTGAATTTACTTCCTTCTTCACCAGAAAGTAGAAACTCGTTTGCAGTGTGACTTTTTATGAAGGATTTGCGAATTCCGAAGTCTCCTTTGCTTCGTTCCACGATTAATACACTTGTGTGTGTTTTTATAAGAAATCAGTCTTGGACTTTTGTGCGAAATCCATATTCTTCCACGAATACACTCGCTTAGTATCGCTAAGTGATAATAGCGGAAAGACACATGCAATGAGCTCAAATTTTTCAGTATCATTCTACATATATATATATATATTTTAGTGAGTGGTCAAGAATACAAATATCTTCAATATTAGGATAGGTATTTCAGAATTTAAAAATCAGTGATTGATGTATTGATTCCAGTGTGTTAACTGATGCATTTCTCTCTTTAAACGTTATACATAAATATATATATATATAAATATTCTTTAATTTTTACACGCATATGATTCGTATATGTGTATATCACGATTACAGAATCCTCATTGTATGTTTTTTATAAATATTTACTATTCCTCTTTTCTCTGCCGAAAAAAAAAAGCAAAGACATCCCGTTTGCCTATCGTAATGCGGGCAATGCCTGAAAGCGATACCATCTTACTGTAATACAACACCAAGTTGAAAAATGTAGTTGCAACAGTCTTGAACAGTTTCGATTTCTTAAAAATAAAATTGTTTTCAGAAAGAAAAACAAGTTGTACGTTATTCGTGCCACGTATTATAATTTTTTACATAACTATCAGATGAACTACACAATGTCTCTTCAATTTTCAAAATAAATATTTTCCTGAAGATAACATCCAGATGAACGTTATATCTCTTTCTCATTAATCCTTTTTTATTTTCCATTTCAATATCTGGAATAAAGTTCGTATTGAAAAATTGATAGGTACGTATATGAATAACACATCGTTTGCAACATTTACGATCAACGTATATTTTACTTTTTTTTTTTCATATTCATGTTTTATCAATCTGCTGCGAGAACATTGATAGAACGTACAGCACCAATACTATTTACAACCTTAGGACACTTTTCGATAATCTAAATAACAGACGAACAGGAGGTGCGCTAGTCTAAACAGTACGCAAGCGGATTTCATCCATTTTGAACACAACGCCCATAAGAATTTTAATGACGATAATTTGTCAACTGATCGATTTGTCGACTGATTATAATTTTTCTTCATATTGTTACCTTTACTAAATTGATGAAAATTTATTCATCATCTAAATAAAAAAATCGATATGTTTCATCGGGAGGTTGAGAAAGTCGTAAATATATATTGTACGTATGTATATATTGTATATGACTTCTGACCCAAATAACAAGTATTTATTTTTTTCTCATTCTTTCTGGAAATTATGATATTCAGGAAAAAAAGAGCAACTTGTTATCTGCGTCAGAAATTGCTTATTCGAGTTTATTACTCATTCCAGTAAGACAAAATAACACGTGCTTTTGGTCTTTTAATCATTTCGTTTAATAATTTGTACTTCCGTCTTTGTTTTTTTTTTTAGATTTGTTTACGCTGCTCGTTCAATAATTTTTACGTATAGTGATATAAAGAAAAACTATATGGACTTACGCGGATTTATGTAGACTCTGATTACCAATCGAAGAACATGTAAGTATTTTTACTCTCTATATTCACATCATATGTTTTTCATAAACAAGTTCTGAAGTTCATATAGATCAAGGTAATCACATTACGCAATCAATTCCATATATAGATTTCAAAACTGTCGATAACAACGATTATTATCTTTGGAACATCTTTTTTTTAACATTGATATATCAAGAGACGTGTAAGTTATGTATCGAAATAATGCATAACCTTATAAGTCACACCGTTTCGTTTAGACATTTTTTTTATCGTTTAATAAATTTTCAAATGAATTTTTACGATTGTGTGTAGTTATCTAAAACGACAGCACATAAAGTTTCACATTCATTACGTTCTGAAGCTATTAATTTAATATAAATTGAAGTTGTTTCAAATTCTTAATAAAGCAGCATGAAGAACCATATCTATTGTCATTCTAATCATATTCTAATCACACCGCAGCGGTGCGAGAGGCTATAGATCCAATGAAGACATCGTTAATTGCACACCGATCGTAAAGAGATTGCTATAACTTAATGTCACGGGAAATTGCATTTAGCACGCTTATTGTTTAACTATTGCCGGACGCTCCGGTGACAAAACTCGGATAATCCCCTGAGAATTAAAATATAATTGGATGGAAATTAAAATCTTGAATATACGGAAAGGTAATATAACACGTGTTTTTCCTCGCTTGTGTTTCGAGTGTACGTACCTTACAAAATTTAAGAAACAGAATTATCAAGCGCAAACACAATGAAGACCGACAAGGAAAATTAATACGTATATACATTTGCAGGAAGTACATCGTGATACTTCGTTAGTCCCATTCATAGTTTTCATCCGTAGCTCCTCTGTCAGATGTTTAATTATCAGATATATAATTATGTTGAATTAATTTGTGCATCTCACTCGCGATCGCATATCCTACCCTTTGAAACGTAAAATTCCCGAGAGGCTGCAACATGAATATCTTTTACATTTTCTGCTCGAAACGTATGCACATACACACATACACCCCACGCACACACGCACACATACGTACACACAGCAACGTGTATGCACCTCGTGCGTACATACTCGTTGCTGTACATCGTTATTAAATGTTACATGATGACTTTTATCCACGTATATCTCTATACGCCCATAATATTATATATGTATCGTGTACATATATATTCTTATTATATCAGTGGCGGTTCGTGCGGCCCGAAGTGATGCCGAGCGAGCGTCGACCGAAAGGAGCCAGGAAAACGGATATACAGCGCGGTCCGACCGTATAACGAGACAGAGGAAGAAGGACGACACAGATAAAATTACCGCCTCGCGTAATTAACCGGAACCAGCCGCCACTCTTTCCATGCGCGCCTCTCTCAGTGAATATATTATTATATTTATGTATATTATAATTATAACATGTGCATCTCCTTTGGCCCGCAAAGGATAGATTAACGTTTTTATGATTATCCACATTATCCGCGTTACACGAGAAGCGCAGAACGTGTGCGTGTTCTCTCCTTAGCGTCGTAACTTTTATCCTAGAATTCTTTCGCGCGCCAATGTAACATTTATGTAAACCCGCCCGCGACAACTTAAAAAATGACACATCGCTAAAAATAAATTGTCCCCTACGAAAATAGTTTCTGTAATAATCGATTTCCTCGACATTTGCACTATCAATAGAAATTACATGGCGCCTTGTACATACGTATAACGTCGCGTTGTGCGCGTAAACTGTGTTTCGTGCACGGGGCGACAAGGACAGATCGCGCGTTATCTGTCATCCCGCGGCGCGATCATGGATGCAATCAGCCGTAAAAGATGTATAGGTATAATCGGGATAAAGCCACGGAGGATAAGAGCAAATATAGTCCGTAAATATCGAACTCAATGTTTACGTGTTGCGCGAATGTATTGGCGAAAGCCCCAGATTTAGATATATATCTTGCCATATTTTACGATACCAATTTTACGATATCAATTTTACGATATCAATTTCCACAAAAATTAAAACCACGAATATTCGTTATCGATAAATGTGTTACAAAATGCGCCAAACGTTAATTTTCTATTTACTCCTTGAAGCGAAATATCGTGTAAGGCCGTAAACAAAATTTCGTATCGACAGTATAGTCCAAAAGAATTCGGTGACGTCATCTGGATTCATTGCGATCTCCTATCCTTCTGTCTTCAGAACACAATTAAGTAAATTCCGAGTGTGAGAAGGAAGACGCCAGGCATCTCAACATGTTTCATAAAGGACAGATGCGCGCGAGGGTATACGTTGAATTATTTTACCGTGTGAAAGAAAAATATGCGCGAGAAAGAGGGAGAGACAAAAAAATAGCGACACATCTTCGATCAAACCCGTAATCTACCGTAGCGCTTTTGATCTTTCTTCTCTCGTACGTTTCTCTCTCGCTTCCGATGCTTTCCGCGCGTTTGAATCCTTCTCAACTCAAGAGGGTAAACAGGAGAACCGCGTCCCGGCAGATCCCCTCGGATTTGCGCGGGAGTTAACTCGAATGTAGAACTCATTCGGCGAGAAAGAAAGGAAAATAAATAAATAACGGCAGTGCAGCAAATAACTCGTACTGTCGATTCAACGGATCTTGTTTACAAACGAAACATACGAATCGTCGTAATCGCGCGAGAGAGAGAGCTGCACGGGTCCGGCCGGTGGTGCGCCACTACTTGACGAAGAGATCCTTGAGGGTGGAGCAGATCGAGTCGCAGTCCGATTGCTCCTGCTCCTTGTTCCCGCTCGTGAACCAACTGGCGACCTTGCTGGCGCGCGACTTGTTCGGCGACACGGATGGCTTTCCGGATGAGCTGCCCGACGCTTCCGCGTCGCTTCCCCTGTGGGTCGAGGTGAGGATCTTCTCGATGGCATTACCGAGCACCTATCAATATCAAATCAAGCGAAAAATTTTACCTTTACGCGACCTTAGTCTCTCTTTTTTACGGTATAACATTATCATCTTGGATGCACAAGTGAAAATATATCGAATAATGCCATGGAACTTCCCTCAAAGTTAATAATTTCAATCATTTTCTCAATTTTCGCAAACGCATCTAATGAAGAAGTATTCATTAATTTTTTTTCTCGGTTCTTCTGTGGTCGATATATTTTTAACAAGAACTTCCGATTCTTTTCTAAAGTCAGATCAAGCAAGCGCGAATAAACACGAATGAGCAACTTGCTTTTTTTCTCAAGGTGTACGAACAGTAGTCTTCGTCATATATTAATGCACGCACGGAAAGAATGATTTTCCTAAAAGATTTAAAATTTAACTGAATACAGATGTAAAAACAATTTTGTTGTTAGACCACGCATCAAAATAATTATGTCGAAAACTGATTGCCAGAATATAAAAAATTTTTACAGCATTGCTCATCATGCTCGAGTTTCCAACACAATAATATTTAGATGGTCCGACAAAATTATTTTCAGATCTGTATCCAGCTAGAAGAATTTTAAATCTTTCAGCAAAATCGTTCCTTTTGTATCCCGTTCAACTTGCTTATTATTAATCTGGACCCGTGTCTGAACGGAGTCTGATTACATTAATTCATTTACCTGAGCGTCCACCTTAGTGCCACTGCTGTCGTCCCAGAGAACCTTGTGCCTGGGGTTTATGTTCTTCACGAGCGTGTCCTTGACAGTCTTAATCATCCGTGACTTGTCCAGCCTGAACGTCGACGCGGTCTCCTCGTCGCATCGGCTCTTCTTCGAGATGGGCTGATGCCTCTTGGCGAACCAGGTGCTCGGCGCCATAAGCGCGATGGTGCTCTTGCCGCCGCTGCTGGTCGGCGTCTTGACCTTCGTGCTGTGCAGAATGGAGACGTCGAAGCTGTTTGAGCGCGAGCTCTTGAGCCGACTGCGCCTCTGCTCCGCCGTCTTGGAGGACCAGCTCGACTTCTGCTCGTCCTTCGCGCTCGGCGCGTCCGGCGTGCCGCACGTGTTTATCTCCGTCGCGGACGACGTCAGGGAGCTCAGGATGGATATCAGATCCGTGTTGGAGCACGTGATGCCCGCCGCCGTCGCCTTCGACGTCCCGGGTATCTCGATCTCGGAGAGCGGCCTCGTCATCTCGGACGCGCGTCTACGCAGGGCCGACGTCGACGCCGCGACCGACGCCGAGAACTCGGAGAACCGGCGCTTCTGATGCTGTATGTACTTCTGCGTGGTAGAGCTGCCGTTGCCCTCCAGAGGCTGGATCTCGCATACGCGCTCGCGGGACGGCGTCTTGTACATCTTTAAACGGACCTGATGGGACGCGTGTACGAGCACGATTAGAGCGCTCCCCGCTTAAACGAAACGTCAGAGAGCTGTCTAACTATACATATCGAATTAATATAAGACATCAATTGTTAATGGAACTTTAATCGTAGCATATAGTACGCGCTTTCTCTTCGAAACGAAATTTAAATACGAACTTTAATCATTTTCTCATATTTTTTCGGAACGTGAATTATTCTCTTTGAAAAGTTAAATTCTTTGATCGAGAAAATATGTATATTATTTAGACTACCCTTTTCTTTCGTGCTTTTTCATGCTTTCGTTCTTCAAGAGCCAATTTTATCATTATCTTTATACAAGATCTCTCGAATTTACGTGAAGAATATCTTAGAATTGCAATTGGACGCCTAATGGCCGCGCGATCTCTTACATGTTTAATCTCAAAGGGCACAAAGATGGGCAGTCATGATAAAAATCAATATAGCGGACAGCCTAATAAGCCTAAGTGGTTATCATGAGATTACAAGTGATTATCATAAGTCCCGGTCTTATATCTCTCGATTCTATTAAACCGGCAGCGAAATGAGACTGCAATGACCTTATTACGGTTTATTATTCGCCCTGGCTATATAGTTTACATTATTCATGTAAGTATTATTACTATACTCTGTGTGCCACATGATGTGCCCCATTACTATGATTATACTTATAAAAAATGTCCGCTCTAATCCGGAGCTACGATCTACCTTTCTGGCCTTGATCTCGGCGATGTCGTCCATAATGTCGAGCTGCAGATTGTGAGTGCTCCCGCTGTTGCTGGGCGGGCCGGCCAACCCGGTGGACGAGTCCCGCCGGCTCTGTAATATCCTGGTGGCGCCTCCCATGGGAAACGCGGCGATGGACTCGCGGCGATTTCGCCCGAACAGGGTGGTCGGCACCCTGGAGATCGTGACGACGGAATGCCGCCGGCCGCCGGGCTGCGGTGCCGGGGTTTGCGAGAGCGTCGCCAGGAAGGCGGCCTCCCTCGCCGATGGACCGGAACCTTCTCCACCGCGCTCGCTCAACCGTCGCACCTATTCATCCGCGTGCAATTTAAGAGGAGACCAAACTAATCGAGATCCCGGCACCCAGAACGGTTTATCTTATCGCTCGAGAGAGAAATTCAATTGACCGCAGGGTGATTTACACTTTCGTACGTCACGCCTCGTGTGAGCGCATTGAAACTTGAGCTTTTGAACGCGACACAACTTAACGATAACATGAAGGATCAAAACTGTTTGAATGGGCGTGTTCAGCAAAGAGATAAAGCAGATCACTCTGTCATTTTTTTTGTTAAATTGATTTCTATACATTTAGAGCCAGCGAAGAATCAATCATACTAAAGAATCACTGCTCAGATCTGCTCTCTGTCTGCAGAACGCGCCCATTTCATGTCATGGCGCTGACATTCGTGAGACGTATGGTGCTTCAATGCTTATGTAGATAAGTGATAATAATACCTTACGTTTTTTTTTTGTAATTTATATCAAATGGAGTCTATTTTATACAATTCATCGCTGGACGAGTGATCGTGGTGAGCGTGCATTAGCGGCAAAATATATCTTTACAACTGATTCACTCATCAAGTACCATATGTAAACAATTTACAACAAGAAACGAAATCACACTTGACCGAGTACAAAAGCGTAAATCATGTTCGGGGTGAAAGGGTATAAACGTGGCATATAAAGCGCGGGTATGTTGTGTCCCAGCAAACACCAAGTCTAACATGTAATAACGTACCTGTTAGTTGTAATTTCCCACTCAACAATATAACTATAACATACATGTGTTATAATATAGTTATATTGTTGAATGGGGAAATTATTATACAACTAACATCTATGTACGCTACATAATGTTGCTTGGTGTGTTTGCCGGGGTATATCGAAAGGCATTGTGCACGTGCACAGCATGTACATACCTGAGATGCGGTTATCCCGGATGTGCATTGTGGCGTCGGCAAGGAGTGCTTCCTGGCGTCCCTCCACGGCGAGAGCAGATAGGGATTCAGGGACGGCGAGTCCGGGTCGACGCATCGCGGCGGCGATTCCGCGCGGCACCGCTCCGCTTCCTCCTCGCCCAGCGCGCTCTCCTCAACGACGATCAGCGGCTCGCCGGCGCCGTTTCCGCTGCTCGAGCTCGGACAGTACGACTGTCTTCTCATTTCCTGTCCTTACAAATATTTTATAAGATTTTAAAAACGCTCCGCGAATCTTCCTCTCTTCGATCTATTATAAATATCTTAAGAGGTCTGAATTTTTTAATTGCGACATTCCGGCAATCCTCTTTAATATAAAAGTTCATCGAGAGATTGAAACTACGAGCGCTGCTGGTGCAGACACTGCACACTATATTTACCCGTATTCTTTAATTGCTTTTATTATACAATTCTTTTCGTTGCTTTTACATTTCTTTCGCTTCACCGATCAAACGTCCGGCATTTAGTCTATAAACGGAATCAACGTTTCGGTACACGCGCTGCTTATAAGATTCCGAACGGATGTTCCGACGAGGAGGTTTCTCGAGTGATGTGCGCGACACCGAGATTCGAGAGATTCCCCGCAGGACTTTTTATATTTTTCCACGGTGACACGCACAAACGTCTATCCGGCGGGCAAAGCACTGCACGTAATATATAGTCTTGTTCGGCTCGTGTAATTCCGAGCACGTGCGAGCATTTCGATTTGATATATCCAGGACACGCACCCCACCTCGCGCATCGCGCGCCCCGTGTAATGGGAGTAATTTCGGCGTTAAATCTCCATAAATATATTTGCGTGGGTTGTGTAACGGCACAATCCCCGGGGCTGTAACGCCCCTTCTCGAGCACACGGAAAGGGGAAGGGAAAAAAAATACGTCCCGAATGACAGTAACGCATTAAACGTTACATTTGCGCATGCAGTTACGCAAATATTTAGTGTTCGCAGGAGTCATATTTTTGTTCAGTATCTAGGTCACAGGAGCTGCCGTGCATAGCTCGATTCGCTAATGAAATTTGCGATCACCTGTGACCGCTGTGCAGCATTACCTACCATTATCGATTGTTTATTCACAGCTTAACCGACGCCGTGACGTTTCTCTCACAAACAAATTGCTGACGTTTCCGGGTATGCGGAACGCGTATAGATCAGCGCTATTAGCACACGACAATTTAAAAACAACGGAGCTTGCGCTACGGCTGTAAGAAAGGAGCTGCATAGTATTGTTCCGATTGGCCTTTACATTTCGTATTTCCGATAAATTTTAACTCTCTTTGTGGTCGTAATGCGGCAATTTCAATTGTTTATTATCTGCGCGTGGATCGGCCTTTTATCGCGCAAAGGATCGAATCCGGGTCGGCGTAAATCGAAAATTTTAAACGGGTCCCTTATTCATAATTGAAACGTACACGCCGAGATAAATTATCTATACCTCCGACATTCGGTGTTCCGTTACCAGAGAGACGTCCTCTTTTATATAACGTACTTTCTAAAAGTGAATCAGTGGAATCACTGGAATCACAATCAGTGGCAGTTATCACTGATTTGCAGGGTATCTCATTTTTTTTTCCAGTGGCATACTTCGAATTATGACAATCAGTGAGTATTTCAATGTTCTTTTAGTAATAATATTTATTACTATTATACTATTATAGTATTATTATACTATATTATTTACTAATATTATTATTATTTACTATTATTTAGTAGTAATATATTAGGACGTTTCCGATACAAACAGCGATTTCACTGAAAGACAGTGAATTTCAGTTCTCAAAACTATCTGACAGTGAAACTCACTGTCTTTCTAGCGATATTCACTTTGAATCAGTATATTATCACTAAAAAGACGTTGACATACTCACTATTTATCACAGCTCTAAGTAGAGTGCCACTAGAAAAATGATATATATACTGAAAATCAGTGCAGCTACAATTCCACTGATTCACTTTCAGAGAGATACCGCGGCGTGTGTCAAAAGTACGAAGGACTACCGAGTGAAGGAAGGACATCCGTGAAGCCTCGCGATAGCCTCCTTCCAAGTTCAGAAATTGAATAGCGCGCAATGAATACCTGTCGATTTCTTTTTAATTCACTTATATTCCACGTGAGCTATAGTCACGTCCGCGCTTCCGTTCACGACGACAGAAACGCCGCGGATCGATCGACCCGTTTCGTTCGCCTCTCTCTCTTTCGCTCTCTCTCTCTCTCTCTCTCTCTCTCTCTCTCTCTCTCTCTCAGTCGTCCCGGTAACGGCGATAATGCCGGAAATTAATATTCGGATACGTAGGTCAGTTCACGTGGAGAATCTGGTCGGTGGCCGTATTTACGCATGTTCTACAATACGTCCTATATATCAGTGTTGTACTCTCTAAAAGTGAATTAGCGAAATCATTACTAATTGTCAGCGTATATTATTTTCCAGTGACATACTTAGAACTGTGATAAACAATGACTATTTCAATGTCGCTGTTTCAGTGATATTCACTGTTTAAATCAGTATATTGTCACTGGAGCGACATTGAAATAGTCACTGTTTATCACAGTTGTGCCATTGAAAAATGACATACACTGACAATCAGTGATGATTCCATTGATTCACTTTTAGAGAGTAAGCCATAATAAATTATAAGAATTTGAGAAAAAGTTAACGAATATGAGGAGAATATTCGACTGTGATCGACAATTCTTCCAGCTTGCAGCTTACAACGCCGACATATGACGTATTGTAGAATCGGCTTTAGGGAAATAGGGAACGCGAAAACGAAGCCGCGGGAAATTCCAATCGTCGAAAGCATAGTCGACGGAAAATCCTGCAGGAAAACAGAATAGGACGATTCTCGGCGGTAACGATGGTATATAAAACGCGACGCCGCTCAAATTCATTATTGCTCCAAACGAATTTTGAGTGCGCACGAGCTGAGCACGTTTCGCAATAACGAAGCTGTTCGCTGTCCTCGCCGTCTTCGTCGTGTTGGCTTGCACTTCGATCAATACATCATCGGTGATCCATATGGACTCGACGGGCCTACTTACAAACTGAGTAAGCATACGTTTCACCGAGAAAAATCAAGAATAATCTCAAGTAATGATAACCAAATTTCGTCGATGATACGATCTTAGCAAGCTGTAATTGATCTCGAATAATTTCCATTTTACTAGAGATTTATTCGCTGAAATATCGAGTTTGAGTCACATTAGGTATTCTTTTATCGATAATTCGGACGTTATAATGAATGAATGCCGGTCCGTGTGTTGAAAATATTATATTATAATTTCATTCTCGCGGAAGATGGGACGTCATCGAGATGTAACGCGACGATGTTTTGCAATAGAGTAATAAATATCCAGAATGCGCTGTCTTTTGTCTCGCGCTGCATAATAGTTGTGGCACACACATTCTCCCTCTTCTCTCTCTCTCTCTCTCTCTCTCTCTCTCTCTCTCTCTCTCTCTCTCTCTCTCTTTCTCTCTCTCTCTCTCCTCTCCTCGTACACCCTTTTAACATACTCTGATAATGCGCTGTCGATATCCATTCATACCGAGTTCGACACGATCTTTTCTACTGACGAGTCAGTCCATTATTACCGAGTTACCGTACCACTTCCGAAAGCTGAATTAGAAATAATCTTCGCGCATTAGTTAACGTGTTAAATAAGTTGCAGCCAAAACATCTCGCTACACATTTCTCAGATATTAATTTAAATGTCAAAGCCGCATCCTCATAGCTAGAATCGCGTAAAAAATTTCGAATTTTAAGTTTAATTCGCAAGAATCGTGTAATTCCCGGTATAAAACTTTAAGCATCTGACGACAGAGAAAGAGAGTCGAAGTCGTTTTAAATTTCCTTAAAGGACTTCTTACTTTTTTCCCTTACTTTAAATATCAAGAGTGAGCAAGAGTTGACTTCGTTTTCGCAAAGTAATACATGCATCCTTGATGAAGTCTCCCCTCCGCATTAGTCTAACGCAGCTATAAGGCTCCCGAGAGATACCAGATATTTACACTTAAAATGTACGCGACACCCCCATGACGTTGTTCTCTTTCCGATCCTACGACCTTTATCGGGAAATAAAGCGGAGGAATTGTGTTTCAGCTGTTGAAGACGACGTGGCGCCGCTCTTCGAAGCGTCTATCATACCGCTCGTCCGGAATCGGCGCGCGATCTCGTTTTACGACGAGTTCATGGTTCACTATCACGCTGCTTACTGGCTTAAATGCAAGATATAACCACAAGGCTGGACCCCTTATAGGGACTTATCCAGAACCAACACCAACCGTGGTACTGCGATTCGAAGATTTCGGATATCCATAGGCAAAGAGAAGAAGAAGAAGAAGAAATGCAAGATACAGCGTCGCGGAAGTGGTAGATGCCGCAACCACCTTCCGGTGGTACAGAGACAGTTACCGGGAGCTCTGCGAGTGCAAAAAGAATAATTAGACGTCGTGCCCGATCTCGAATCGTTCTCACCCCTCGCCCCCGATCGACGCAATGGATCTCTCTCTTGCAGCTGTCGTCCGATATTTCACGGTATTGACTACGCTGGTGAACGTCGCCGCATTGTAATCCAAATTAATATTCATGGGAGATCACGAAGGGACGCCGGTTTAATCATCCGATCGATAGCACCGGCCTCGATTGTCCCGCGTCCCCGGCTATGCCCGCGAATTTCCGCCAAAACGGATAACGTCGTTTATTAACGATAATTATTTTAATCGCTCTCGCGCCTCGCCGTCGAGCGCGCGATGTTGATAAGAATAACAGTTCTTGCTCGTGTCAGCGTCGCGACGGGCGTTTTACAGGGAATTGACACGAGCTGATATCGACATTGTTAATGGAAGTTAATTAAATCGCTTTATCGTAATGGCACCATGATAGAAGATTTATATAACATTTGTCAGACAATGTCAGTCTCGTTGCTTTATGGTAGCGCGCTGCATAAAATTTCGGCCGAACCGAACGTAGTTTTACGAAAATTATTTTGATGAAATGCCGATTGATATATTCAACAGTTGTAATATTTCCGCTCTTAAAAAAACCTCGTGTTAATGTTTGAACTCACTGCTGTTGCCCTTTTTCCGCCCTTTTTCCGTCGATTAATTCTCTCGCCTGTCTCACTTCAGTACATTGCGAGAGTAATTGTCAGCGCACGTTTTGGCAGCTCCTAAAGGTTTCATAATCGTCGTGATTGATGTATATATTTATGTACTTGTCCACTCCACTCTTAAAAAAAAAAACATGTTGACGTTCGACAGTCAAATTTATTATTGCTTTTCTTCCGTAATAAATCCTGATTAATTATCTTGCTTTATTTACTTAGTACAATGCAAGAGTAATTGTAAGGGTAGAGAAGATTGTGTTTTAGCAGCTCACAAAGATTAGATAATTGATTTGAATATCTGTGTACTTGTATATTGTATATGTTTGTATATAACATCAAAAGTTAAATAGTGTGCGCGTAGCGCGTGCTGTGATGCCTAGTGTGGCATATATTTTAAATAAAGACGATTTAGATATCGGTATAGTTGCATCGATGCCTCTACATTTTTTTTTCAACTGTATAATTATTCAATATATAAACATAATACAAATGTATTTATGCGTATATTAAAATCTGTTTTACGCAAAGCAATTAGCAACACGTACAATAATTAGTTGATTTATTATTTTTAAAATAAAAAAGTCACATATATTTGACTGGAGATTAAGCTGAATAATTGAATTAATTAACGCTTGCAACAGCATTTTTGAAAATTAGGCCTTTTTAAGACTTCACACATTATTCACAAAACAGATTTTGCACAGATGTTTCGCAGAACAATTGCTGTGTAAATTACAAGTAATAAATATAAATTAATTATCTGTTTGCTATTTTACTACATTGAAATTAACATTAATGTGGTAAAAATAGGTGTTCATGACAGCAATTAATCGGACAAAACGTCTGCGAATTGATAATTGACCTTTGTCCGGGCCCATTCAAAATCTATTTCCTGATATAAAAGCAACATGTGTGTCAGATCGATAGTTCCACGTCGGCGAATCCAATCACTAACGTAATATCTTTCGGCGCGCTGTATATATAGATTCGTGCGTTTGCGAACGTGCACAGAACATAGATCGCCGCTCAACAATGAGCTGCAAACCTATCCTAGGAGATGGAATCTAGAATTAAATTTAAAATGTGCACGCCGAACAGGAGGTCTCTAAGGTTCATTCGATATTTTATATATATGTGTATGTACATATATATATATATATATATATATATAATACAAAATTATATATACAGGGTGTCCCGAAATTCGCGAATCAAAATATTATAGCAAAAAAGTCTTCAAAAAATTAAGTAAAAAAGTTATTTGTAAATTTTGATTTTAAGCAATAGTTTTTGAAATATAAAGGTTTAAATTTAGCCAATTATAGATTAGTACTCGTGTGAAGTGCGCGACCACTAGCACTATATCGACGCGTTCACAGACATGTTTCCGTTTAATCGTAATCTCATTTAATCTATAATTATGGCTAAATTTAAGCTCTTATATCTTAAAAACTACTGCTTAAATTAAAAATTTACAAATAATATTTTTACTTAAATTTTCGACAACTTTCTTGCTATAAAATTTTGATTCGCAAATTTCGGGACACCCTGTATATATATATATCTTATACACATCTC
>NW_012026841.1:483427-484208 GCF_000956235.1 Wasmannia auropunctata | reverse complement strand
ATATATATATATATATGTATATATGTATATTCGAGACATAAGATGTTTCTACCAACATTTGAGGTCATTGAATACCAAAGTTCAAGTTTATTCAATTGTATTCTAGATGAGAGGACATCTACCATCTTATGTCAATATCGCGAAGCATTCCCTTTAATGTTTGGCAATTAGATATCCCTCAAATACGTTCGATGGGCATTTTGTATTCCGAAAACGTAAAAAATCCTAAAAACGCTAAATTATCTACATAATTGCACCGATCTGTCGATACGTCAATTCGAGAGGCATTTATCTCGATTTGTGAAAATTTAATCCCAATTTTTCAAATGTTCGTTAAGCATCTTTCGGATGTCTCTTAGATTTATGCGCCATTCAACTACTAATGTAACATACAGAAATGCTTGTTTCTGATCACGCACATATGAAAATCCTCCACTCGGAAGGTACCGGACTCGCTCGACGACCTTCCATTTCTACCTACACGCGCGATATAAGAGCCATCCATGATGAAAACTGATACTCTGGAAGGGCACTCTAAAAGGTAGCCGGATGCATTCCCATAAGAAGATATTAGGGAGATCAAACGGATTAGGAACGAAATCGGATTAGCCGGAGTAGTTTCTTAAGGGGTAACACCACTGTAACGGCCCAAAAAATTGCACTTTTTCGACATTTTTTTTTAATGGAAGGAAATGAAATAAAGTATTAATACTCCGTGAAGTTAATAAGCATATATTGAAGTACTTGTAAAAATTTTTCATAAAATAATATTACAAAATGG
>NW_012026841.1:470676-482839 GCF_000956235.1 Wasmannia auropunctata | reverse complement strand
CTCCCTCTCTCTCTCTCTCTCCCCCCCTCTCTCTCTCTCTCTCTCTCTCTCTCTCTCTCTCTCTCTCTCTCTGTCTCTCGATCTCACAAACGGACGACAGTTTCATTAGCAGCATCGTACACCAGGTGTTCCCGACCGATGTCGGATGTTGTGTACTTCTTTTTGTCGCGGCGACCCCGACGGTGGGAGGAAACGAAAACTTGCGACACAATTAATGGCCCGCCCTGTGCGATAAAAGTTTCGCCGACAAAACCACCGGTAACTAAACGCGACGGCAACTACGTGACCCAGGGCACAAATTATCGGACCGGAGAATACTCGATATTCGCTTCGCAGAACCACTTTACGTGCAATTTCCGTGGCGATGTAAAACAGTGGTGGCGGTGGCTGCTCCGTTTCGCGTTCTCGAAGGGTGGCTCATCGGTCGATTCAATGTCGAATCGACGGTTGAATTTGCGATAGAACGAGATCTCCCTTCGGGCAGAGAAAGAAAGAGAGAGAGAGAGAGAGAGAGAAAGAAATATAAAATCGCGGGATATGGAGTTCGAGGAAAGATCGCTTTGATCAAAATGCCGGGGTTAATTCGATTCCCGCGTGGCGCGGATTCGACGGGGGGGGGGCGACCGAGGGGACGCACGCGGGGCCGACGTCAAAGTTGCCGGAGCTTCGGAGAAGAGCTCGATGAAATCTCGCTTTCGCGAGGGGCGACTTTGAACTCTAATGCCTATCCTTCGCTGCGTACTCAGGCATTCAGAGTTGCCGCTGTCTGAAGTCGGCAAATGGAACAACACTTCAGTCGACCAATATATGGGGATAAAGCCCGCTGTTCTCGAGCTCCATTGTCCGTGACGATGTTAATATCGCAGTGGCAACAGCGAGAATACCTAGAAACGCTAGCTCGTACACACGATGCAAACGGGAGAAAATAACTTCTCCCATTGAATAGGGAACATTAATCTTCGCGAATGCGAACGTTAATCTTGCGGAATTTTCCGCGCGTTCTTTGCGAGGGCAACAAAAAGAGCGTCTTATTGCTCAAGTTTCTGCCCGCTGCTTCTGTCTGAAAAGATTCGCAGATTATTCTTGATGTAGTTTTTACAATGTTTCTCTTTTTCTCAAAATGGTGAAACGTTTTATTAAATCTTTAATATTTAAGGGGTTTTATTTAGAAACATATTTTCATGCTTTCCGCATGAACAAATTATTTCGTCGCCTTCAGCAAAAATGTTAAAATACACACTACTCGTTTCGAAATTGACACAACTTAAAAAAATATACTTTCCCAGATTTTTGATGAATGATAGGGTAATATTTAGCTAACTCATTCACAGTAATAACTCGCAAATCACGTGTATTTCATGAAAGTTACGTTACTTTCAAAGCAAGGGTGCGAATAACGTTCAACGCAGATTGCCACCTTCGCATTTGGGCCATGATATTTCAGCAAATATTACGATAGGTGCGATAACATTTGCCGCTCGCGAGATTGCGTATATCGCAACGCGAGGAACGATTCGATTTGTACGGTGTTTATTCAAAGCGCGTTTTGTACACGCAGTACTTTTGATCGCTCGGCCGAGAGACGAGCGTATATATACGCGGTCACTTGAAGCGTGCGATTAGGATCACAGAGAGTGGGTGAAAAAAAAGCAAAAGAATCTGACTCCGAATCGGCGACGAGAAGATGCGCAAAGCGCGCATTAACGCAATCAATCGTTCCGCGTTCGTTCCGAATAGAGATCCACTTTGAAGCTATACCGTAACGAACCCGCGCGCTGCGCGAACGGCGGGTTAAATTTAAGTCAATTCACATGAGGGTAAGAGTTTATGGAGCGAGAGCCAATTACGTCGTAATACCGCAAAGAGGATTCGATAACGAGTGAAACGGAAGAGAGGAAGGTCAGCGTTTCCGTTGCATTCGTATGAATCGCACCGTCCCTCTCTCGTCTGTCTCCGGTTCTCTCCTCTCATTCTCTCTCTCTCTCTCTCTCTCTCTCTCTCGTCCTCTCTGTCAATCCGCATCCGAGTCCTCTCTTTTTCTTCCACTGTTTCCCTTCCTCGTCGCTTCCGATATCCTTCGAAGCTCAGCGTGCCGGAAATTTCAGCGTTGGCGACTCTCAAATGAGATTCGCCGAGCGAAGAACGCTGGCACACGACATCCGATAAACGAAAGAGCCCCGTGAGTGCACCTTTAGTATAGTAAAACCCTATCGATCGATAGTGTTACTACAAGCGTAGCGGCTTGGCTTTTGAGCTTCAAAGGTGGCCAGCTGCCGAGCTGCCGCAAGATGGGGTGAGATTGTTCCGACGGGGGGGATTAGCGTTGCATCGTCACACTGGTCACATTAGCATCGTACCGTCGGTGGCGAAAGGGCTTTGGGACCGACGAGCTTGGCTTCTCTCTTTCTCTAACAGAGAAAAAAAAACAGAAAGAAAGAGAGAGAGAGAGAGAGAGAGAGAAAAGGGAAAGAGAGAAGAGTAATCAACAGCGGTGTGATGAGAATACTGCTGACAGAGTAAATAAGTTCTCGCCCGATTATTTTCTCAGACGCAAAGTTACATACTTCATTTACCGCTGGATGCGACCGTCTACTACCGGATTTTATTTTAAGAGAGAACCGCACAACGTGTCGATTAGCGCCAACGGTAGACACTTATAAAGCTTCTTCCTTTATCTATTAATAGACGAAGGCATCAAAAAAAGCATTTTATGCGATATATTAACGACGTAGAGTTAAACGTTAATTAGAAAATTCTCGAGTATGATGATTAAAATTATTATTATTATTATTATTATTATTATTATTATTATTATCATTGTCAATATATCTCTCCAAAAACTGGAAGGCGGGAAAAACTCGCCTTCGCTCGGAAAGGGTTCTAAATCCGTCGCCCGAATAAAACGTATAAAACAGAATTTAATATTATCACGCGCCCGAGCTTTCACGCGATCGCCGTGCACGGCGGATTCCAGGTCTGAAAATCCCTCTTTTACCCTTTCGCGCGAACTTAATCACCGCGCTGAAGTAATCTCGTGGGGGGGGGAGGTCGGCTCGCGCGTACAACAAAAAGATCTTTCCACATATGTGTGTAACGGCGTCGCTGATCAACGCTGATACCTCATACGGACGGCACGGTGGACGGACGCGAACCCGACCGCCCTTCAAACCCTACGTGACGTAATACGGGTGCACACCGTATTTGACGTCACGCTTTTATTCCGTCTCGTGCACAACGCGATCGACGCCGACCGACTGCCACCGTCGACTGCAGGGTCTATAAACGGAATCCGTTAATGTTTCGCGGTCGTGTATGAAAATCGTCAGGTGGTGATTTAATGGCGTGTGGAATAATCCCCGGCGTTACGCGTGGATAAATTATAACGGTATTAACACGAGTCACTTATGACCGATTTCTCGTTAACGAATGCCACGATCATTATATTGTCCGGCAGCCGCGAAGCGAAATGATTGGATATTAATAATTTCTCAATGCGCATCGCTGGATTTTACAGCTCTTCTTCGAGACGGTAATGAACACGCGTATCCGTCGACCAATAAAATCAAGAAAATCATAATTCGCGCAAAATAGAACGCAATAAGCAGTGGAAAGTCAGGCAGAAAAAAAAGAGATAGATGTAAAGATTATCGTTTGAGGGATAATACTTTTCAATTACGTATTAATACGTTAACATTATATATTACGTTCGTATTATTTAACTCAAGCCTGTCCTGAATCAGATGACAGATTGTCACTTTTTGTGTGTAATTAAACCATTAATTCTCCTAAAATTATTTTGATTTTCTATATATAATTATTTTAAACTTCAAAAATAATATAGAACTTACTGTAACGAGGCAACAATAAAAATTGCTACGTAGAATTTATCCTCAAAGAGGTATTGCCATGTATATAATTCGAATGCGTAATATCGAAAATTAATGGAAAA
The DNA here is from genome assembly GCF_000956235.1 of Wasmannia auropunctata. Lineage (NCBI taxonomy): Eukaryota > Metazoa > Arthropoda > Insecta > Hymenoptera > Formicidae > Wasmannia > Wasmannia auropunctata. The sequence goes on along the minus strand of NW_012026841.1, from coordinate 478,890 downwards.
ACTTCATTCGCAAGAATTAACAATAATTAAAAGCTGTAACATATAATGTAATCGTTTCACTTATTTATATCGATGTTATTTTATACCGTTTTTAATTTCCTCTAATTAACTAAGTACTTAAAACCAGCTGCCCATCGATTACCAGTCATGACACAGAGATCAATATTACATATTTGGATGCTATACCCATTCCAATATTAATTATTGTTAATTAGCAATTAGTCTGCGGCGGCGCGGCGGCGTCATAAGATTAAAAATTCCGTGTCAGGCGGGGCTAGTTAAATAATTACAACCCTCTCTCTCTCTCTCTTTCGTGGGCAGAGACGCGACAGAAATTGGAATTGTTTAATTCCTTTCATTTCCTCGAAACAGGCCGTGAAATGCTCCGCGGAGCGTTTCTAACGCAGAGCAACGACAGAATGGCTATTAAAGACAATTCATTCGGCCTTCCAACTCTCTCTCTCTCTCTCGCGCGCGCGCGCGCGCGCACGTTGCTCCGTCGTCCCTGCTGCCTCGTTAACTTCCATTCTTTGTTCAATGCGCAGCCTCCCTCTGCGCCTGATGGACATTTAGTGCCGTGTAATTACGTGAAACGCGCTTACCGTGCGACGTTACGTAAGTGCAAAACGTTCCAACCACCGAACGGGGACGAGACGACGCGCTGCCCGCGGCGACGACGGACGCGAGAGGTGGCGGCGGGCAACTTATCGCAAAGTTACGCGAAAGCAATAAATCCGGAATCGAACCTTTCATGGAGATTAATCTATACCTCGAGTTCCCCTTTCAAGTTTCTTGAGGATTAAAGGCGGGGATAGGTCTCGCCCACCTCTCTTCGCCGATAACGAGTCCGCTCCGGATCTCTTATCGCGCGAAATAAAGCTCGGAGGGAGCCTTCCTCGTAAGGAAACGGCGCGGCGGCGACGGCGGCGGCGGGCTCTTATTTGACGTTGAATCTCCCCGGTGGGAATTTGTTTTGCTTCAGGATATACGGCGTCGGCGTCAAAGCGCAAGGACATGCAACCACCGGGACTTTCCTCCCGGACTTAATTAAATACTTCGAATACCGCGCGACTAGATCGTCGCAAATATTTCCGGAGGGTCGGTCATCTCGCAGCTCGGGGACGGCGCGTTTGTGAATTCTACCTTCTTCGCATCTCTCGCCTTTTTCTCTTTTCTCGGTAATCGCCCTTTCTGGGAAAGAATTTGCGTGGAAACGATTGAATCCCGCTGGCTATACTTCCACAGTTTCTATATATATTTACGCATAACAATACGGGAGCCTCCGAGGAAATACTATATATTAAGATGGATGGATAACGGACGGAAGTATTACGGCCAGAGATTACGAATCAAATAAATTGGTATTTATTTTGCGTATAAAGTATCGCGTGTACCGCACATAAAGGAATATATAGGCTTCTCATAAAATCTAGGTAAAATCAACATTTCTCTCTTATTCTACTATACAACGTATAAATGGAAATTGTACTCGCTAACTTCATAACACAGTGACGTGCTTTTTTGAATTTAACACACTGAAAGAACGATTTTGCTGGAAAATTTAAAAAATTTTACCGGATACAGAAAATACTTTTGTTGGACTATCAAAATAACTTTGTTAAAAACTTAAAAGTGATGAGCACTGTTGTGAAAACGTTTTCATATTTTAACAACCAGTTTGAATTTTCAAGAAATTTATTTTGATGGTTCAACAAAATTGCTTTCAGATCTGTATCCAGCGCAAAGTTTTTAGACCTTCCAGCACAATTCAAGCAAAATCGTTCTTTCACTAAACATTTGTAACTCGATTCGTTACTTAATATTTCTTATTATTATCTTTGTATATTAATAATAATACGTAGGCTAAGGTGGTGCAATTTCGAACGTGGTACAATTCTGGACGACGTAAGATTTGTGTCTATAAATTTATATATAATGTGTATATAAATTTTTGAGATTCAAATTTAGTACTCTCCACACAATGAGATCTTTTATCAAATTTATTGAATCTCGAAAGTTGTACCAAATGTTTGAAATTGTCCGAAATTATTCGAAAATCATCTTATTCTATACATGTGGTGGCGAAAGAAAGTATGAGTGTTTTCGTTCTTAATTCGTTACAGACGCAGCGCTATATATCTTTAACAGTGTTGATTAGATTGAATCTCTCGTCAGTCGGCACTTGTATCGGTTATTAAGCAAAATCTCGCCGAACACATTCGCGGTAATTGTTAGTAAACGGGGTAATTCAAAGCATTCATTCAAAGGTTGGATCTGAAAGCAAGTTCGTGGCGAATCGAGTTACAGATGTAATTGATCGAAATCTCGTTGTGCAGAAACATTATGTATTGCAGAAATACTTTCGCCTCCATTCGCTCGCAGATTGGATAACAGATTTCATTTTCGTGATTTTCAATCGATTTCACACAATAAATAGTATATCATGAGTAATTTTTTAGTCGTAATAATGAAATTATACTCGCAGAACGGTGAATTTAACGTGTCAATGAAACAGACAAAAATATCAAAAGTTTTGGCAGTAAAAATACAGTGGAACGTTTGTGTACAGCTCAATTGAAACAATAACTCACCGTGAAACCTGTCCAAATGCAAGTCATCTAATAACACAGAACGTAAAAAAAAAAAACAATTTTTTTATTGAAAAAAGAGATTTATTTTTATTCTCTGTAATTCGTTATATTTTTGAAAACATATTTTATCACTGCTGACGTGCGTCATTTGATTGTGAAAGTGCACTAAACGCGAGAGGTCGCATTAAAGTCAAGCGGGAAAAGATTTGAATTGGATAGAATTATTCGTAAATATTTCTTCGTTGCTCTTCGCCAGACTTTCATCATCTGCTAGACTTTCTCGCGCAAGTTTAAAATATTGCTTCTCGACTGCGCTAAATTTAGATTTGTGCTTGAAGTGCACTGAAAAAAAAAAAAACTATACTTTGGATAGCTTCGATCAAGTGTCTCTCGGGAAGACGAGAGAAGTTTGAAGGGCTTACCGCTTCTTCCCTCCATCGATCCGTTCTATTCCGCTAACTACGATACACGAAGCGATTCATTTGGGACACAGAGAGGCAGAGAGCCGAAAATTACCGAGGGCAATTATTCGCTGCGAATGCACAGTTATATAAACCTGCCGGGGCTTGTAATTGTCAATTAGACCGACCGTCAAGATTTTATCGATTCGTCGATAATCCCCGTATTCGGCCGTTGCCAGCTGTGTAACACGGTTGAACGCGTGTTTTCGGGGAATAGTCGGGAAGTTTTCGGGAAGAAAAGTTTGTCAAGAAAATTCATTAAATCGATAGACTAGCTGGCAAAAGATTTTCCTTCGCGGAATAAATATTCGGGACTAATTTGGTGATATTAAAGGAGAAAAATACTTTGCTATAGTCAGCTTGTCGACTCTCAATCGCGAAGTAGAACAAGGATATTTCGAGTAAATCTCATTAAAATATTGACTGATATTAATTTTATCTTTGTCATCATCGAGCTGCTTTTAATGTATTCACAATCCCTTGCACATTCCGCGATTATTAACACGGGTAACAACAAGTGCACGCTCGTTTCCTAACCAAATGCGTTTGTATAATGCAATTGTTGCAGTGATATTCAGAAGCGATAAACTGTTCCATCAACAGAGTTTATATTTAAATAAACTCGTGTATAATTCACTCCTCCAGGCACTTGGCAAATTCTATCCATATCGCATTTAATTTCTATACGCCGCAATGAAATTTAATGCGCGCAATTTAAAATAGTAAAACTGGAGAGAAACAGTACAAACAATTCCATCCTAGTTGCCAGTAATTATTGCATAAATAATAGAAAGCACAGATCTGGGGGAGGCTCGTAGCAATCTACACGGTTCTTCCATTACCTATGCCGCCAATAAATACAACCCGGCGGGCTTATTCTCACGGGTTTGTTTCTTAAAACGAAAGCTTATCTCTGGATGATTCCAAGGAAAGTATATTACCTTCACATGGATTTATTTGTGAATTGCCTTTTTTTACATGGATTGCCGCAATAATGTCGCATTAAAAAATTCATCATGAACCAGCCTAACTAAATAATTGGCTCCAGGGCAAGTCCGGGATAATTGATCTCCACTTACCGAAGTTCCAGCGTACGGTACACATCCAGTAACGCGAGCCGTGTACATGAGTTATGATTATGTATTATATCTCAAGGGTTTCTTGCCTCAAGGCGTGACACGAGGTATCGTATAAATATCCCCGTCGCCCATCATTACCGTTATCCCGGTCTTATTCCCGAGCCAATTAGGGAAGTAATGTCAGACCCACGGGCGATAAAGTTTCGAACATCTTCGCGGAGAGGAGTTGCGCTTATACTCCCCGGTTATACGTGAACTCCCGCGGATACGTCGCGGGACATTCAAAAGCACGCCGCCGATCGGTGTGAATTGAGATGATCGGTAAACACAGCTCGACGCGGCTGGCGAGTGAAGCTATACGGGGATCTCACTTACCGTATAGGATTTGTCGGCCGCGGCGCGATGTTGATCTTAGGGGTTTGTTAACGCGGCCGCATTCACGGTCCGACTGCGACTCGGCACTGATCGTTGGCACACCACCCGCGATGTACTACCACTACTGCCTGCCGCTCCTCGTCGATCCCTCGCTGGTTGCACACGCACCGCTCCGCGGCCTGTCGGTCGGCTCCTCGGTGTAACGACCCCCGCGCGATCTCCCCGCTGCACCTACGTACACGGGCAAGTCACCCTTACCGACTATAACATAACGCTCCTATACGCGATCGCACCATCACGATCGTTCCGCACGATCGTTCGACCGCTTGGTCGAATTCAAATGAGAAGCTCGCTCCGGGATCGCGCGATCGATCGCGACGCGGGATCGAAGGGATCCCCCCTCTCCCCCTCCCCTTAGGAGTCGGGGATGTAACGCGAGTGACCGGATAGATCCTCGCGGACGATCGCGGCGGTCTTACCAAGTTAAGGACGACGGCGACGTAAACCCAGCCGCGACGGTGGTCAGAGCGGCACTACGAGCCTCGCGGAAGACCCGGCGCCCCCTCTCACCATCGACCCGGGTTCGCCCGACCAATCGACGCGTTCACCTTCCTGTCGTTTAAGCACATTCCGCTGGATCCGGGGATGGGGCGAGGGGGTGGGCTCGACTCGCACAACCCGGGGGTGGCGGACCGCGCGATGCGGCAGACGTCGGAGGCGGGCGAGAGACGGTGGCGGCGGAGGAGCCGTTTCACGTGTTGCTTCGGCGTAAACACTGACACATAATTTAATGATGCCAGCAAGCCGACCGTGCGACGTTCCTCGGAGGCAAAATTGATTGCGCGATCGATTGCGCGACGGAACCTGCATCTCGAAGTGAGAGAGAATGTCGACCGACTCCACACCGTGGCAGCGGGCCGCACGACGCACAGCTCGCGAAAAAAGTCCGGAAGAGCAGCGCTTCCGCGCGATGTTCCAGCGTTAACTCTCCCTCGAGTCTCCTTCCGATGACACACGATATACGTGTGTGTGTGTAACTGAAAACTGAGAGCTCTAAAATATGCAGAAACCTATATACGAAATTTCCATGCAAACTTTTATTTCAGCACTATTTTTAGAAATACGCAAATTGACTCGAAGTTAAAAAGTCGACTTGGGAGGAGTTGAGCACCGTCGCGGCGTTGAGATATCTTTTTACATTATGTAACACGATGTTCTGTAACGCGCTGCTTCCCCGGGTACATGTTACATTATTACGTAGTAAGCTGATAATATTGTAATGGTGTTATTGTATATTGTTATGCGATACTCTTCTACCGCACGTTACGATAATAAGCTCGGGTTAAAATGCACGAAAAATAACCGCGGCGGGGCGAAGAAAAGTTTTACGATCCACGTTGCGCCGAGGAAATTTATCATCGTAAGAAGCAAGGAGGTGACATCATACTCGGGAATAATAAATTTAAAAAAATGCCAGTCCTTGTACGGACGTCCTAGAATTTTATTTCAGATGTTATTTAACGTAGACGGCTGCCGGTATTCGTTATACCGTAAACTCGAGCATCCCGTTGATTTAGTAAATATTTCGTAAAGCTGTTAAATCGTCACAGAAATGCAACAAGTACAAGTGTGTGATTCATTGTAAATTTTAAATAACCCGTTAAAAAAATTTAATGTTACTTATCTATGTAAAAATTACAAACTTGTTTAAAAAAAATCTATTTATCTATTTAAAAAAGACGGAAGAGAGACGTTAAGCCTAGAATATGATTTACTTTTTCGAGTCGACACAAAAATATCCTCATATATTTTAAGCCTTATAATAGAAAATCGGAGGCGGTCAGAAAAATGATGATAAAAAGTTTTGAGAGAGCTTTCAGCGAACACTCATGCGAAGGATTAACTCTTGCAATTTGCGAAATTTAGAAGAATTGACAATTATTTCAAATATAATGTAAAAAGTAAAATATTCTATCTAAAATATCTCTCTTTCTGTTCGCTTTAAATTTTCCTTTATCGGTTGTTTTGACAGACACTTCGACGACATTTTTCACGTCGACTTATAGGTAAGACGACGCGCGACGTGTTCGTAGATGCGACCGCACGTGGAATAGAAAATGAAGAAAACGTTAGAGAAATCGAAGGCCGTAAATGATGAAAGATGCGAACCTTTATATATACTTTTTTTTTACTGACGCGAAATATATTATCGGCAATTTCAAAGCGCGAGCACACGCGAAAGAGTTTACGGGGGACGGAGGTATTAAATTTTTCGATAGAAGGTCGTCGTATAAATGATAAAAAGTTACGGAACGAATGCCGTGATCGCGGTGATTTATATCAATCGCGCGGAGCTTTAAATGAAAACGTATTAATCTACAGGCAGTGAAATAGAAGGAAAAGTAAAATAAAGAAAAAAAGAAATAATTCTAACGCCAAAGAACTCTTATTTAACGTGACCCGGGTTCGGGTCGCGTTTTTCTTTTCTAACTCCCGCGACGTGCGACACACGTAATAAAGGCGACGGATTTTCGAATGCCCGCGGCAAAGTTATAGAAGAGAAATCGTAATAAAGACGAAGCGCAAAGTGCTCTCGCTCGCTTATTTACACAACTCTCTAAAGCGACCCCGGCAAGTGCTCTCGCCCGCCCGTAAGCGACGGAATTCCGTGTATATATACGCGATATTTGTCGCCGACAATACGCAGCGCGCGTGCAGCAGGAGGAAATCGAAACTTTATGCGATTGTTAAACGGCGACGCGGCACTCTCGGGTTCCGCGCCGAGTGGAAGCAATCCAGCTGTAAAACGGGGCGCTTAAAAGGGGAAACGGTATTCGCGCTGGGTAGATTTGCGAGGCTTAAGCGTATTATGAGTCCTGAGATCCTCGACTGCGCGCGAGATACAGTCATTTATTGCATCTCATCGCGATTAACGCTAACGCGCACTATAAGACAACGATTATCAGCAGCTTTACTCGAGGAGCGGCTTTATACTCCTGATACGCCGCGGTGTGCTATATACACGATATTAAACGAAATACCTGGAAAAGTCGCGTGTAAAGAAATGTGTGTATCTTTTTTTCCGCGCACGTTGGAAATTGAATTAAGAGGTTATACTCAACACGTGTTCAAACGCAAATTGAGCTTTAAGAAGGTAACCATAAACCTCATAAATATGCAACAAGACCTTCAGTTAAGTCTCGAGATTTTATCCAAGATAGATAGATAGAGAGAGAGAGAGAGAGAGAGAGCCATAATATTTCACAGATCTAATTGCCATAATATTTAATATTAAACATTCCAAAATCGCGGGCTACCAATCTTTTTCCAATTTTTCTAAGGTACGCAAAGTATGCTGTTAAGAGCGGCGGCTCAGACGCCCGGGGAATATTTTCTCCTTAATTTAGTACATATAACAGGCTAAAACGCGCACGAAATTCATGTCGTAAACAGTTTTCGTCGTCCAAAAGTTATATTCGCCTTGCGAGAACGGCCCATAAAATGATATTAGAGCTTACGAAACTTATTGCCCGACATTTCTCTCTTCTATACCGTTGTCGCGACGCTACCGAGAGGTTTCTTACGCGTCGCGCACGGACGACGACGTGGTGAGTCCCATAGTTGGAAAAGTTACGTGTCTCTCGTGCAATTTATATCTCTAAGGGAGAGATGGTTCTCTCTCTCTCTCTCTCTCTCTCTCTCTATATA
>NW_012026841.1:457683-470656 GCF_000956235.1 Wasmannia auropunctata | reverse complement strand
CTCTCTCTCTCACTCACTCACTCAGTCACTCGCTCGCTCACTCACTCACTCACTCTCTGTGAAATCTGACTCTGAAAAGAATATCTTTACGATCCGTGTGTGTAATTGATATTTAAACGGTAGTCTATAATGTAGATAACAGCCTCATAGAGAACAAACAAAAGCCTCTTTGCAATTGAAAATGTTTGTAAAGAGAAATAATTTCCAAAGGAGATAATCGCGAATACGTGACTCAACATAAATAATCGCATTAATCATTTATTAAATAAATAAAATGGCTATTTGCAAATATATATGTCAAGGTAACTAGAAGCTAAATGTCGTTCGACATCACTGTATTAAAATAGCAGCAAAAAAAAAAGGTAAAATTTGATACGTTGATTTTCAAATGTAAATGGGAATAGAACACGTTACTTTACGAAAGATGAGACGCACTAAAATTAGTTGTAAAAATATCTCGAACGTATTGCCTCTGTGTCCACTCCTATAGAGACGTATCAGGTCATTTCATATTTGCTTTGCCTTTCTGTCTCCTTGAACGTCGACTCAATACCCGCTGATATATCAAAAGAGGTATACGTTCGCCGGGTAAAAGTCATAACAGTCGCTGTCTGGGAAACCTGAAATCGATTCCCCTGCGGCTATTCACCCCTGCAATATGCAGGTGCAACATAGACTGTGCGGCGAATGTACCGCCTGAAATTATCGGAGATGTTATATATCAAAGAAAAAATTCTTCCTTTTTTAACGCGTAATGAACGGTTGAAAACGCTATGTGTGGAAATATTGACAATTGCGTATAGCGAAATATTGACCAACGTCGTCGAACTATATACCGCATAAAAATTCAGAATAATACCTACCTAGGTTTACAAAGCATATACTTACACAAAGAGTTTTATAAAAGAGAATTTTATCTATGGACTAATGTTCTCTGCGTTTAATAATTCGCTGCCTGCAGTTCAGTGTATTATTTACTTGTTTCGCAAGTTTTAGTATACTGCAGGTTACGCGCAGTTAAATACAAAGGCGTATTGTAACGTTACAAACTAAATCTCCGAAAGGATCGTTTAATAAAGAAGATTAATTAGGAACTACGTCGTTCGGAAACTTATGAATTATTCCACAACACCCGTTTCGAAATATCCTTCCTTTACATCCAACAGCCGTTACGTAATAAAATGATTAAGACGCACTAGAAGTGAATTTGCCAACGGAGCAAACGAAGTTTATCCCGATCAATTTACGTTGGAAACAAACAGGATATCGAAATTGGTGCCAATAAGTTAAAGAGGAAAAGAAAATAGTACATATAGACATTTTCCCGCAATTTTATTTAACAACGCTGACGGACGACGTTATTCGTTACTGTGACGCGAGTCGCACCGTATTAGGTCAATCAGAACTTTGCATTGTTAGTTTTGATTGTTAGATCGTCGTAGACGACATCGCTAAGTGTTGTACGTGCGCGCGCGCGCGCGCGTGTGTGTGTGTGTGTGCGTGTGCGTGTGTGTGAGACCAATTCAGGCGAGACTACAACTGTCCGGACGTAGTAAAGTGGCGAAACGCTATCCCACAGGTGTACGCGTGGATCCATTAGAAACTTCGGTCCGCTCTCGAACAAACTCGGAAACTATTTTCCTATTTAATCGTCTTAAAAATCGTTATAAAACAGAGATGTTAATGCCAGTAACCGCCGGCAGTGGCTTGGGCACCCTTGCGCGAAAGCCGTCGCGAAAATATTTCAAAAGACCCTCTGCAATATTGAAAGTCGCCAGCGGTTACAAATAGCGAAAAAGATATAAAGGAAATCTTTATGACTCTCACTCGCACACGTGAGAAAAGTGCTCCTGCAGGTGATTCTAGAATATGACTGCATAAAAAAGGGAGTGAGAGATAAAATTTTCAAGAATAAAAGGTTCTCGTAAAAAATGAGAGACGAATTACCATTATTGCCGATTTGTATTATCGAATCTCTTTGTAACTAATGGATTTACGTAAATATATGTGTGCATGATCTAATAAAAAATCACTCGAAATAATATCGAGCAGTTGAATCGCGGATTATAATATGCTTTACCATATATTTTACCACATCGCTTCTCTTCAAGCTAGATGTCACTAGCCTGCACTCCTAATAGCGTCAAGGTATATATGTATACATTATACCTTGATGCTCTATATATGTATATATATGTCTTAAAAAATTGTATTTTATAAAATATATGCTGTTATGTATTAAATTAAATAACCAGAGCGTATAGAAAATTTTAAAAAGCACACCAATTTATATTATAACAAAATAATTAGGCAAAAAATTTGTTATTGTTACCAGCTGTTACTTCTTTTACATAAAAAAATCGATTCCGAATTAATAAGGAAATATTTAAGGGGAAAAACGTATTTAAAGGCTATTCATCAGAGGCTATATTAATATTATACATCGGACTCTGAAAGATTCGCCGCAAGTTCCAAGGACCTCAAATGCCCCTATCGATCACGCGAACGTTTGCGCTTTTATTTGACTGCACTCACGACGAAACGCTATCTTCCCCGTCGTCGACAATCATCGTCGACGATTAAAGGTAAAGGACAATTGTCAACGCGACAGGAAAGACGCGTTTCCCACAGTTTCCCAGGCGTTCGCCCCTAAGATTGATCGCGCGTCGCATGCGGATAACGAATGACAAAGGAGAGAGGATATGCGCGTCTTTCGTCTCAGGTGTATATAATAAATACGTTTCGCTTCGGGTCACTTCAGGTTCGTCCTGATGGCGACGATCGGTGACGTCGCGAACGCAACGACTTTGACGTTGAACGGATCGTGGCTGCTCTGTGCAGACAATCCTTTCGCCGGTCGCGAATATTGATTTTCGACTTTCGGGGTTTCTGGAGCAAGCCCGACGCAGCTGTGACGACGCAGGCGTCGACGCCGCATGCAGCATGGCGGAGGAAGATACGGCCAGCCGTACGTACGCTGGCTGGACCGCATCGCTTTCGCGACCGTCGCGCAAAAGCCCAGCGTGCGAATCGCGCGAACCCAATCTCGCGAAGATGTGAGCCGCTCACTCGTCGGATCGTCGTTGCCATTAGTTTAGTCTCGCGACGAAGTCAGACCCCTCCGAGATGAACGCGAGCGTATACGTCGCTATCACGTGTTTCCTGCTCGTCACACTGATGACCCTTACCAGCGGTAGCGGTAAGTGCGGAGTACTTCGAGTAAAAAATGCAATTGTGCGATATAAACTGTCATTATTGGGAATATCAAACTTGCGTAGCAAAAATTTTTCTTCAATCCAGTCTAATCAGCGAAACCTTAATGTGTTTCTGAAGAGACATTTAACTGTTGCCTATAAACTATATTGCCAAATTTTTTTTCAGTGTAATGTGAAAACAGCATAATGTTTGTTTTTAAAAAAAAATTTTCGTGAGCGAAAGATTACATCTATTCGATGGCAAATAAATAGAAATTTTCGAAATCGGATTGATTTGCTTATATTGCTGATACAGAACATGTATTTTTTCAAACTTTATCTCAAATAAACTTATGTCGATGAACCACGAGCGTACAAAAAATGAGGCGAACTGAAAGCGAGAAAGCGAGAAAAATCTAGAGAGATAAATTATTTATGTAATCTCTTATGTAATAAATATAATCTCAATTTTTCTATTTCTTTTTATTTTTCAAATTTGTTTTTCAATATATGTCTCTAAACGTAATGTTTTTGGAACGCAAGACTACAGATTCAACGGCTCCAAACAAAGTTTAGTACAAATTCATTTAATCTTTTAACTTTTGATATAATATTAACTCCACCGACGAGATACTGTTAAAGACCGTCAATCCTCGGCTTTTCGTGACCTTCTAAGAAGCTCGAGGGGCTCGAAGGTAATTGAAGAGATATTATCCTTATTCTAAAAAAGGCATATTAAATCGATATTCGCATCTATCGAAGTGTTCGAAACGCGTCTTTTCCGCCCTATATTATATATTTTCTTCTTCGCGTGCCATACGCTTGTCAGCGCGTAGGCGATCTCTTATATCTGCATACATCCGTTATAGATATATAGGATCTACAATTTTAACGCCGATTCGGAATGACTTTTCAGACCCGGTTGCACAATTCGCGGTTTCATAACTCGATTTAACCGAAGTTCAATTCGCTTTATCTTTTTCTAATTTTAGAAAGAGATAAATAAAATAAATAAATTTAGAAAGAGATAAATAGTAAGTTAAACCGGAATTAAAGTTAATCTTACATTAGTGGAACCGGGCCGTATAGACATTCTTCAGCAAAGTTACTCTCGGTTTGCCTTTACCTTCCAAGAAGTGGCGATCGGCTACCAAATCGATTAAAACCGATTTAATGTTACATGGTTCTGGGTGGATTTGAATCTAAATCTTTGGCAAAGCCGACGAGCAGTTCTTCGCACCACGATCGCTACATCGTATAATACTACTAAATTATAATTCTTTCTTCTACCGTTATCATCTTTATAGCAATTATAAAAATGCAGTTTTAAATAAAATTAATTGACAAGTTGTAAATATATGTACACGCATATAAAAAACATTGATCTAATAATAAGTCATAAAATTATAATATCTTATTGGTTGATTGTTTAAATTTTAACTGCCACGGGGTAACTTCCAGAAGAACGTCGATCTTCGATAGTATCTCGTCGGTATTAGCATCATATCGATTGCGCTTGTACGTACGTAATAGACGGAGGTTCTTTTGTAACGAAACAGGTCAGCTAATGTCAAAAGAGCACCGGACCCACGCGGCTTCGGAAAGAGCCAACGACCTATCGTGTTACAGGTGCTTCACTATGAACCAGGGTGAGAAATGTATTAATATCACGCAGTTCAATGCCACTGAAGTACAGGAGTACGAGCACAAGTGCACGGACGACAGAAGAATCTGCATGGTAAGACAAGATAGGTTTGTACGTGTTCCTTCTTATACAACACGAACGCTGAAATGCGGCAACAACGTGATCCTTCTTTATCAAGAGCTGCCATCATAATTTCATAGATATATTATGCGCGCGCGCGCGCGCGCGCACACACACACACACACACACACACACACACACACACACACACAACACGCGCAACATTTTGTTACTGTACATTACATAGAAATGTGATTGACCTGCTTTCAGAGGAAAATTGGAATAGTTTCCAGTTTTGTGCCGCGAATTTGCGGAGGCGGTATTCTAACAAACGGGGGACTCGCGTGGCAAATTCGCGCGCGCGTTTAATGCGAACTTGTTACGACAATTTAAACTGTGTTACTTGTTCATCTAGGCGAATTAATATCTAATTGAACATACGCGTACACGCACAGACGTGTGTGCGTTGCGTTCATGAGCGAGCGTCTATGCGGTTAAATTATTACGCGCGTGAGATACGTCGAATCACGGTTATTTATTTATCAGCAGCAGTCGAAATATACCAGATATATTTTCGATAGAATTTTATCTAATAATTTCTTCCGATTTCTAACATAACAGAAAGTGCGCTGCACGGGAATAATATTAAAAAAAAAACCGTAACGCTATCTCTCTAAAAAACGTTAATTTTTAATGGAAATGTATGTTTAAAATATTAATTTAAAAAATTTCGAATAATCTTTATATGTACTTACTAGTATTCTCGCAAAATTATTCATACATATATACATTAAAAACGTGAGAACTATTATACTTTCGGTTTTTTAGAGAGAGAAAAGACTCAATCACACATATCTATAAAATATACAAATCCACAAAATATGTAGGATATGCGCTATCGGTTTTTCTTTGTGACACAGATCCTCGCGTGAAAATCCGCTGTTAAATTTTTCTACGCAGAAACGTCGCGTAAGAAATATCGCGAGAGCTCTCATAATAATACCATAAAGTCACCCAACCCGACTGGACGGTTTGTACTATAGCAAAGCAAACAGCCTTCTTTTCGATGTAATTACGAATATCTCGTTGTTGCGCAAAAATCTCATGTGCCGAAAGTTTCACGCTCCCGGACGAACGCTTGATAAAACTGCGTACTCGATGAAAAAAAAAAAAAAAAGAACGCGAGAGTGATACGAGCCCGCGTGTCGTTGCAGGTGAAGCGATTTTCCTACACCACCAGCACCGAGAACTCGACCTCCGCACCGAGGACGTGGTCCCTCGAGAGAAACTGCACGAACAAATGCGAAGCCGGGTGCATCGTGATCGGCGAGCGCACCAAGCTCTACGCCTGCACCTCCTGTTGCGAAGCGAATCTATGCAACGTCGGCAATGGCATCTCCAACGACCTAATAATCAAGGAAATCGACCTCCTACTGGCCCTCGTGCTCCAAGCTGTCTTGACCGTTATCATATACCCGTCCTGACAGTATCAATAAAGCTCTCTGGTCGCAATGCACCCTCTCGTCATCCACGGTCGTTCGACGGCACTCCGACATTTGCCTGCCTGCTCCGACGTTCGGAAGATATTCGGCATAATCTAACACTTCGCCAACGATACGAGATGTGTAAAAATCTAAATTGTGGAAAGAACGATTTTGCTGGAAGGTCTAAAAATTTTGCTGGATATGGATTTGAAAATAATTTTGTTGGACCGTTAAAATAATTCTGTTCGTTGGAAGCCTTGGTTGGAAAAATTATGAGCATTGTTGTAAAACGTTTTGATATTCTAGAAACTAGTTTGAATTTTGAACAAAGTTATATTTTGATGGTCCAACATTTTTTCAGATCTGTGTATCTAGCCAAATTTTTAGAAAATCTGCTTCCAGCAAAATTTTTTCCACGCGTGTACACTTTATAATGTATATGTGTATATAAATTATATTTATTAATCCCTTAAAGAAATGTTTAATAACAAAAAGACTAAGTAATCACTTATTTTTTGAGTATTAAAAGCTGTTTATTAGTGCTTTTAATATTCAAAATAAGTAATTATTTGGCCCTTCTAGTATTAAATTTCTATAAGGGATATCAATATATTATGTCTCTTTATTGTTCTTCCAAAATTTATAAATACATATTTTAAAATATAAAAGTTACAATAGCTTTTTTAAAAGCGTTTTTATTCGTGCGCGCGGCTGGATTTGTCCACTACAATCAAAGTATATTTGCCGCTATCGGCAAAATATGAACGTACTCTCTTCTTATGAAAAAAAATACTATTGGACTCGCGAAAAAATCTATTGGAAACAATTGGAAAATCATTCGAATCGAATATTGTATACTATTTGTTCCAATAGTTTTTCACTAATCCAATATGTGCATACATTTTCCCATAAGAGTCGAGGCTTTTAAAGCTAACAAAGCGCAAAATTGCTTAGCTCTTAATACATATATTAATATTAATTCTGCTTCTACTGCAGCTATAGCTGAGTCTTCAAATCGGAGCAATATTAGAGCGATAGTTAAATCAAAAACATGAGAGGCTAAACGAAAAGATTGATTCGCGAAAAATTGATATATTGTTCTGCGCTGTTTCTACGATCTACAAATGTTTGTCTCATTTATGTGTGCCATAAATGTTTAACTGCTCTCACCTTTTGTCGGCAAAACCGTAATTTTATATTCGATTCCGAGACTAGATTAAATTCAAACCACTACTGTGCGAAGGACAAAAATAAAATGGAGAACGGTCTCTTATTTAAATTTACCGACCGTGCGTTATTCGAGAGCCTGGCGCCATTTAGCATCGATATCCTCTGTTGAAAGTGATGAGATTGCGTTGCATATTGATCGTATGTAAATCGTTATCAGCAAGATTCAAAATGCGAACATAATTCTTTTTTCTCTAATTTCTTACATGGAGAAACAACGACGAAAAGAAGTAAAATTAGAAAAAAAACCAGATATATGGTTGTTAAAATATAAAAAAGAAAACAATTTTTGAACAAACAATACATATATGTATTTATGTGATATATAGCCGTCGGCTATCGACTATTGATTATTGTGTCAATTGTCAATTGTATATAAATATTTCATATAACATAAAATAAAATTATAAATCAATTAACTATCGACCGAAAGAGCAAATGAACGCATTTAATTATTGCCATTTAAATACTGAATTAATATACATTAAAATATATTTATTACAATTTTTTATTTATAAAGCAAATTTATATAGCAAACGGCTCGGGTTCCGGTGTCACATCGTGTTCTCTTTTGTTTTCAATTTCATCGAGTGCGCAGTATTACCGAGTGTTCCTCAAACAATATAAGAAAGTAAAACTTTCGGCATATGAGATTTTTGCGCAACAACGAGATATTCGTAATTACATCGAAAAGAAGGCTGTTTGCTTTGTCATAGTACAAACCGTCCAGTCGGGTTGGGTGACTTTATGTTAATATTATTAAGAGCTCTCGCGATATTTCCTATGCGATATTTCCACGTAGGAAAATTCAACAGCGGATTTTAACGCAAGGATCTGTGTCACAAAAGAAAATCGAAAGCACATATCCTATATACTTTGTGGATTTGTATATTTTCTAGATATGTGTGATTAAGCCTTTTCTCTCTCTAAAAAAACAGAAAGTATAACGAGTGTTACGTTTTTAATATATATGTATGAGTAATTTTGCCAGAATACTAGTAAATACATACAAAGATTATTGGAAATTTTTTTTAAATTAATATTTTAAACATACATTTCCATTAAAAATTAACATTTTTTAAAGGAACAGCGTTACGGTTTTTTTTCTGCATTGTTCCCTTGCAGCGCATTTTCTGTTATGTTAGAAATCAGAAGAAATTATTAGATAAAATTCTATCGAAAATATATCTGGTATTTCGACTGTTGCTGTTGCAACTGATAAATAGATAATCGTAATCTCATGCACGGATAGACGCTCGCTCATGAACGCATCCCACACCCACGTCTGTGCGTGTATAGACGTATGTTTAATTAGATTAATTCGTCTAGATAAACAAGTAACACAATTTAAATCAATGAACTTTACGGTCGTAACAAGTATTAAACGCGCACGCAAATTCACCACGAGTCCCGTTCGTTAGAATCCCACTTCCACAAACTCGTGGTGCAAGACTAGAAACTATTTCGATTTTTCTCTGAAAGCAGACCAATTACATTTCTACGTAATGTATATGGTAACAAAATGTTGTGCGCGCGCGTGTGTATGTGTATGTGTGTGTGCGCGCGCGTAATATATCTGCAAAATTACGATGACAGCTCTTGATAAAGAAGGATCACGTTGTTGTCGCATTCGACGCTCGCGTTGTGCAAGGAGGAACAGGTAATCTATCTTGTCTTACCATGCAGTGGCGCTTGTCTCCGTAGCACACGTGCTTGTAGTCCCAATACTCTTCAGTAGCATTGCCCGGGGAATTAGTACATTTCTTGTCACTTGAATACACACTGAAAAATCTGTAACATGATAGACCGTTGGCCCGATAGGCAGCTTCTTCCGAAGCCGCGTATGGTCCAGTGCTCTTTTGACATTAGTTGACCTGTTTCGTTACAAAAGACTTTCGTTTATTACGTACGCACAAGCGCAATAGATATGGCGATAATATCGACGATCTATTAAAGATCAACTTTCTTCCAGAAGTTACTGTGGCTGTTAAAAATTAAACAATTATAATTTAACCAATAATATAATATTAATTTTATGATTTATTATTAGACCAACGTTTTTTATATATATGATATAAAAAATTTTCAAAAAAAAAAATTTTATTTAAAAAATCAACTATTAAAATTTTTCCAAAAAAATTTTTTACTTTAAAATTCACATGATATAAAAAATGTTGACGGTGAGTAGTTGAGGTGAGTGGTGGTAGTGGGTGGTGCTGGGTGGTGATGGTGGATGATAATAAATAAAAAAAAATTTTTATTTAAAAAATCAAATAATATAAAAAATTTTCCAAAAAAATTTTTTACTTTAAAAATCACATGATATAAAAAATGTTGGCGGTGGGTAGTTGAGGTGAGTGGTGGTAGTGGGTGGTGGTGGTGGGTGGTGGTGTTGGGTGGTGGTGGTGGATGATAATAAATAAAAAAAAAAATTTAACAGATAGAATAGAATAGATAGATAGAATAGAATCTAATACACACCGCGCGCAAAGTGTTTGCAAATTTTTTTTTGAAAATTTATTTTTTATCAAAAATTGTTAACATTTGTTTAATTAAAATGTAAATTGGTATAAATATTATTGGGAGATGTATGGGATTCAATATGCAGCGCGCGCCTGTTTTATACTAATAACTAAAAAAGTACGCATATTTATTTATAAAGCATTTGTCTAATAAAAAAAATCATGATTTTAATAATGTATTAAGTATTATTAAAATATTTATGTTAATTATATCAATAATCGCGAGCTAATATCTCCTCAATTACTTTAGGGCTTCTCGAGTCTCTTTGATGGTCACAAAAATTTGTCGACGATTGACTGTCGTTAATAGTATCTCGTCGGTGGAATTAATATTATAAAGAGGCACAGTCTCCGGTCCGGCGCTTCCTCTTTAGCGCCGAGGCCACAATCGTCTCGTGACATCAAAAGTTAAAAGATTAACATAGGCCGGTATTCACAGTTGATTTTTATTTCAAGACTGTCTTAAGTAACGTCTTAAGATGCTAACGGCTCTGTGATTGGCTTATGACATTTTAAGACTGTACTTAAGATGCCCTCTCTCACTGATGTTGATCCAACGATTTCAATAGGGGAGCGCAGTCTGTAGGCCTATGGATTAAACGAACGTATCAAACATTGGGGTCGTCAAAATCAAGTATTCTTGTGTTCCAAAAATACATTTAAACACATTTATTGATAATAAATTTGAAAAATAAAAAATAGAGAAAAGTAGACATTATATTAATAATTTATCTGTCTTTCTAGATTTTTTCGCGCCAGTTCGGCTCTCATCTTTTGCGCGCTCATGGATCATCAACATAAGTTTATTGAGATAAAGTTCGAGATAAAAAAGGCATATTATATACGAATTCAGTATCAGCAATATAAGCAAATTGATCCGACTTCGAAAATTTATTTGTCATCGAATATAGATGTAACATCTCCCTTACAAAATTTTTTGTTAAAAAACGAACATCATGCTGTTTTAGCATTACATTGAAAAAAAAAATTAACAGTAGTTCATCCTAAATCTCTAGAATCACATATTGAGGTTTCTCTGATTAGATTGAATTGAAAAAAAAGTTTGCTACGCAAGATTGATATTCTCAAAAATGACAGTATGACCGCACAAATGCATTTTCACTCAAAGTATTCCGCACTCACCGCTTGTAAGAGTCAGTGTGACGAGTAAGAAGCACGGGATAACCGACGTGTACATTCGTTTCGGAGGAACCTCGTCGCGAGACTAAACTCACTAAACTAATGGCAACGACGATCCAACAAATGAGTAACTCACATCTTTACAGTGAGATATATACATACTGAAGTGGGCCTTCCCTCAGAAAACGTGTGGTAGCTGACTGTGCGAGAATGACAGTCATGTAGCTTGGGGACGTCTGCCTCGCTTCAATGATATCATTAAAGTAAGGCAGACGTCTCCAAGCTATATAGTTGTTACTCTCGCATCACTCTTGCACCACCCCCACTATCCCAAGGCTCACTTCAGTATGTATATATTAGGGCTGGTGATTTGCTTCGAAGGCTCCGACATTCGAATTTCGAAGCTTCGAATTCTTTCCAAGTTTCGAAGTCAACTTCGACCTTCCGAAGTTTAAGGTGCTTTCGAAACTTCGAAGTTTCGAAAAATACAGTCGTGCAAATGATGAATTTATTGAGAAAATTTACAAATATTGTAAGTAAAAACGCATACTCCCTCCGTTTTTGCCAATCTTCGGTTGGCGGCAGTCGGGAGTAAAAAGAATTAATGTATATGCTCAAAATATATACATTCAGTGGCACAAGAACGTGTTATTCATAATTCTGTTCATAGATGTCATATGAATAAAATTTTTGGATGTTAATATTAGCAATACATTAGGCTAAAATGCATTAAAAGTTAAGTTTCAGTTCAGTTTAGTTATTATGCTATAAATGGATGTAAACACAATAAATACAGAATACATAAAATGGCATTTTTACAAAAGACTCGTTCTCAATCTCTTCATGTTAATGCGATTGAAAATGTATGGGTTGCTATGAAAATCAATATGAAGAAAAAGTGTGTTTTCACTTACGAGATAAAATTCGAGATAAAAAATGCATATTTCCAAGCCTTAATCGATAATGGAGGGAATTGGACGACGTATTAGATAAATGCATCAAAGTGTATATAATATACTTTAAAATCTAATATTTGTTTTTTAAAATCTTTTTTTTTTTTCAAGAGAAACAAATAACACGCTCTTGTGCCATTGACTGTACCTATATACGAAATTATTCCTAAAAAATTTGAAAGTATAATAGCCTGAAATATTACAAAGTAATTTAAATTTGATACATATGTAAATATGGAAAGAGAAGGATCAATAAAACAATTTAATTAAGAAAATTAATCAAAGTTTTAAAAGCAAAAAAATAAATAAAAGCTTCGAAACTTCAAACTTAATTTGAACTTTCTACAATCAAAATTATAAAATTATTAATTTAATATAATAGTAACAGGAACATGATAGGTACATATTTATGAAATTATATAACAAAATCTAAAACAAAACGTTTTAATGTTGTAATTACGTGGTTAAATTAAAAAATACGTAATTTTAATAGTTTTTATTGATCTTACGATTCTGAATTTTCTGTTCTTAAGATTGTTTTATATTGAGGAAAATTTAATGATGCCAAAACAATTATATTTATTATATTTTTGTTCGTTTATTTGAGAATAAATTAATTTTTATTTTTATTTAAAAAAAATGTTTTTAATTGGATTGTTTTATTGATCATTATCTTTTCTTAATTACATATGTATTAAGTTTAATTATTAATTTGTAATATTTCAGGTTAAGATCGGAAGAGCACACG
>NW_012026841.1:424722-457663 GCF_000956235.1 Wasmannia auropunctata | reverse complement strand
TCTGAATAAATTCATCATTTGCATAAATGTATTTTTCGAAACTTCGAAGTTTCGAAATTAATTTTGAACTTCGAAGCTTCGAATATTCGAAATAAGTAATTAAGAAAATGCAAAGTCGCAATATGTCATATTTTTCGTCGCAAGAAGAAGTGGATGTTAGAAAAAAACAGAAAAAAATAACAGCCTAGTATACATATATATCTCACTGCATCTTCGCAAGATTACGGTTTGCGCGATTCGCACGCCGGACTTACGCGGCGATCGCGAAAGCTCGCGAGACAATGGTCCAGCCAGTGTATGTATGTATGTATGTACGGCCGATTCGGCTGGTACACAGCTTCCTCCGCTATGCTGCGATTTACGAATGTTTACCTTATTTATCTGTATATACTATCAATTTTTAATTGCTCCCATTTTTTGTCGGCAAAACTGCCTTTTAAAAACTTTTTATTTTAACAATTTAATAAACTCATAAATAATTAAATTACACAAAGATTTTTTAAACAATAGCTTATTAGTTTTTAATAAAAATTTTTAATGAAAATCTAATAGAGTTATATATTAGATTTTATATCCGATTCTGAGACTTAGATTAAATTCAAACCACTAATGTGCGAAGGACAAAAATAAAATGGAGAAGCCTCTTATTTAAATTTACTAATTACAAACAGACTGTGCGTTATTCGAGAGCCTGGCGCCATCTAGCATCGATATCCTGTGTTGAAAATGATGAAATTGCGTTATATCGACCGTATGTAAATCGTTGTCAGCAAGATTCACCGACGAAAAGTATAGTAAAATTAGAAAAGAAACAGATAGATGATTGTTAAAATATAAAAAAAGAAACAATTTTCAGATCAAACAGTACATATATGTATATTTATGTAATATATAGTCGTCGGCTATTATCATTGGTCGATTATTATTGCGTCAACTGTCAGTCGTATATAAATATTTCACATAGCATAAAATAAAATAAATTAACTATCGCCTGAAAGAGCAGTTTAATGTATTTAATTATTGCCATTTAATTACTGAATTAATATACATTAAAATATATTTTTATATTGATATATTATATTTATATTTATAATATATTTATTACAATTTTATATTTATAAAGCAAATCTGCAAATTATATATAATAGGCGCTTACGAGTCAGTGCCAGCGGTCTGGGAGATAATGAATGCACTTTTCACGCGCGCAGATACGATAACCGTATAAACTTAACCGTATAAACCTAATCTCCTGCCTGATTAGTGGTAACTTCGCTCGAACGGTTAATTTCGTAAGACTCAGTCTCGCGATTTGCAATTCCCTCGAGAGAATCGCGATTCAAGTCGACGGTCTCTTCGCCACTGCTACTACCACCACCACCACCATCACCACCACCACCACCACCACCACCATTACCACTGTTAACAGTAGTTACATCCGTCGCTGACGCACTAACTACTCCAGTTGTATCACCCTACCTTTTCCTCGTCCTTGTCCCCCTTCCACGGGTGGCGACGTTCACCTTCACGTGTGTCCCGTACACGGCTGCTCTCCGCTGTTCCGCAGAATCCGAAGCCGCGCCGGTATATCCTCGCCGTGTTTCGCGAAAGGATCAAGATGGGGATTTATTGCCTGCAACAATCGTACCGCTCGTGACGTTAGAGCGCTTTCCGCACGTCGACGCGCTGCCACGGACGAATACCGAGAAACGTACGACACCACGGGAGGAAACTCTTTGCACGATCGGCACGCACGCGTCGGCGTGATTGACGCGCACTCGAGACAGATGCACGCCGTGTTGTCACATAAATATACGAAAAATCCCTTTGTGTCTCGCGATTAATTGGTCGTAAAATCGACCGCGCCGATCCCCACCGGTTCCCGCCGGTACTGCGTCGCGAATATTTTGCACTTTGCAACAATTCGTACGGAAAGCCCCGCGATGCATAACGAAGTATACAATTACACTTAATTGACGTTAATTTGAATATAATTTGAATTATATTTATTTCAAAACAAATCTCTATAATAATCTATATTACAGTTACTTTAATTATGTTCATTAAAAAAATTTTTGTGATTTATAATTTATATTTATAATTTGATTAAATTTTTATTTTAACGATTTAATAAACTCATAAATAAGTAAATTACACAAAGATTTTTTAAACAATAGCTTATTAGATTTTTAATAAAAATTTTTAATGAAAATCTAATAGAGTTATACATTAGATTTTTATTCAAAATCTAATAATATTGTGTAAGGTCATTCTTAGCTCACACTTTTCATGCAATTTGTTGAAGCTTTAATTTTTATTAAAAATCTAATAAAGTTGTATGAAAACTGATACAAAATATTCTGAATATAATGGACTAATATTATAGCTTTTTATAAATTCAAGAGAATTATCTTGTATTATTTAATTAAATATATATGTTATTTAATTAATAATTATAAAATTAATTAATAATTAATAAAATTAAAATAAAATAAATTAATAATTAATAAAAATATATTATTTAATTAAATATATGTATTAAATAGAGAATTCAGCTGGAACACGTGGCTCTTCTCTTCCTGTCTCCATCAGCTTTCAAACAATACATCACACAACGTGTCGAACGGAAGATTTCCAGACTCTCGTCGCCGCAAGATTCATCGGTTTCGCCAGTGGTCAATTGCAAAAATTGACCGCACGTCTGTGGTTCTCAATCGCCGACGAATGTCGGTGTTCGAGCCGGTCTACCATCGTCGCGCGATAAAAGTTCGCACTGCCGTACGTGGCTGCGTCATCCAGAGAAATGGAAGAAAAACACGGCGGCGCGTTGCGATAGCCGCGCTGCCAAGAGAGGCCCGCGGTCCCCGCGGATTGTTTCCGACTTGTCAAACATCGGCAAGACACGTCCGCGATCGTCACAGTCTGGACACGTTCGGTCAGTGCGAGGAGGTGAGGCATCGGGTGCGCCAGCACAATGCTCGTGCCATCGTCCGCCGCGTTTTTCCTGCTGCTGCGCCTGCTGGTCACGATCGCGGCCCATCCGATTCATCCGACAACATCATCAGAGATCGCGCGGCGACCCGACGCGTCGCCGAACAAGTGCTGCGTCGCCGGTTACGTGTTCAACGAGGACCTCGAGTGCGTCCACCATGCGAAGCTGGACCGATTGAACTACACCACGCACGATCATGCCTGGCGAACGATCTCGTCATCCCGGCAGCATCCGCAGCGGATCGTCACGGTGATCGCGTCCACGCAGGGCTTGAATTGCCGCGATAACGAGGAGGACAATGACAGTTCGAGACGCCGTCCACGCGATCTGCCGCACATCTATTCCATCTTTCGCGCGTTGAGGGACTATTGCATAGAGAATATGATCAACGGCACGACGGTGCTGATCAAGTGCGAGGAGGTCGGCTCGGGAGTGACTCCGGACGGAGAGAATTCAACGACGGTGGTGATGAAAACCACGAAAACGACGTCAACAACAACGACGACGGTCATTACCGTGACGACTGTCACCACTATTACCACCGTCAGCGTGGCGACGAACGTATCGTCGAGGGAGGGCGAAGAGGAGATCGTTCACCACTGCAACGATCTGCGGTCGTTGTTCTTCTGGGGCGCGCAGACCTACATGGACACCAACGTCGCCCACGTCGTCCTCTCGACGATCGTCGTCGTGGTGTACCTGTCCGTGCCGGAGCTCGGCAGGAGTATCTACAATCGCGCGGTGCTCCGTCACAACGTCTGCCTGCTGCTGCAGGGATGCCTGCTGACGTTTCTCGCCTACTGCAACCTGTGCGGCGTCCCGATGAGCGACGACTTCGAGACGCTCCTGTGGATACTGATGCAATACTTCACGAACGCCACGGTGTTCTGGCTGAACGTGATCTGCTTCGACATGGCCCTGTCCATCACGCGGTTCCGCTGGATGATGGGCTCGGGTCAGCAGACGAGTCGCGAGGAGAACCGGCGACTCCTGCTGTACGGCGTTTTCGCGTGGGGCGGCGCCCTCCTACCCGCCGTCGTCGCCGTCATCTTGGAATTCTGCCCCGGCATCTCGGAGGATCTCCCGCTCAAGCCGAATTACCGCCGTTACCACGGCGGGCCGAACTACGTGGTGAACATATATTTCTTCGGCATACCGCTGCTGACGCTCTTCTGGAACAATGTGCTATTCGCGTTCACCACGTACAAGATCATACGGATACAGCGTAGCACCGAGATAGCTACGAGGAATCACACCAACGTTCTCAGGAAGAAATACTTCCTCTTCTTGCAGCTGTACCTGCTGATGGGCGCCCCGTGGTTCTTCGGTCTGCTCCTCGCCTGCATGAACAATCTCGTGGTGATGAAGATATGCCGGCTGATATGGCCGATTCTGTGGCTCCTGATGCTGGCTACCCACAAGAAACTACGGCGGAAGCTCGTGAACAAGTTGCGGCGCGTCAAGAAGAAGAGGCCGGATATTATCACGACCATCTCCAGTAGACAGTTACAGTGCGCGATCTAGAATCGGCCTTCTCAGACCGCCGAAAAAAAAAAAAAAGAAAAAAAATGCATGCATGACGAATCGAGTTCTTATCAATTGCAACCGCAACCGCGTGAAAAATCGCGGGATACTCCTTCTATTGTCATACAACGTTACGCAATCTCGCTGCGGCGTACATACAGTTCCTCCTGCTCGTCATCGCGTTTCTTTCGCGCGAATTGCGCGTTCACGGGCATTTACATTATTTTCTTGCGCAACCCGTAGAAAACCCCCGTTTCTCGAGGAAAAGTAGGAAAAAAAAAAAAGAAATCAACAACGTCGCCGTCGCCGTCGCCGCGCCGTCGCAATATCCGATGCCGCGAACTGAGCGATGAGTCGTAGAAAAACTCGGGTACGCGGCGTCGTCGTCGCCCGGCGGGGATAATAAAGGAGCCCATGGCGCGACGTCGTTTCCTGCCGGGGTATTTTAATTACCGTATTCGCGACGCGCCATCACTCGCGCCCCCGCGCGCGCGCGCGCGCTCTCGCTCGCTCGTATTATTTCCTTCTTTTTTTTCTTTATGTTTTACAACGTGTAGAATATTAACCTGTTAGTGTACAACGCGAGCGATACATCAGCGGCTTTTTACGGCAACGGCGGGGACGATCCACCGCACCTCGGAAAGGCGCAATAAGAACGTGATTCTCTCACCTCTCGAGGGAAAAACCTCGCCTCCTCCCGTGCTAACAGGTTGAAATATGTATAACTGTAAAATGCACGAGAGATATTCTTTATTTTCTACCGCGTATGTCAATTTCGCATCCAAGATGCAAAGTCTCCGCCATTAAGGCAGTTATAGGTAATGTTCTCGTATAAATATCGTGGAAGCATTACATAATAGAAATTCTGAATATCTAGTCAAATGTGGGAGAATAAACAAGTCGTTTAAACAACAAATGAGGAACTTGCTGGAAGAAATTATCTCGAATCACGATCCTCCCGCTGGCGCAGTAACGATCGCGCGGAATCGATAAGCAAAAAACGGCCTACGGGCCTACTTATTAAAGCGATATTGATTTAACGTTCCCGGGTACGCCGGTATACGACAAAAACGAGAAAAAGAGAGGATCATCATGGTTCTCCTGAGCCAAGTACAATACCAGGATCAGATATTTCTGAGAATGTAATAAAGGACAGATATCGCGTGTGTCGCGTGTACACAATATAATAGGAGAGATAAAGAGATTAATATGACAATTAACTTGTCACTCGCGCGACTTGGTAGTCAGTAATTAATTGTAGCTGCGATAAATGTAACACTTATTATATACCAACTCGCGATTTACTTTACTATAAACAGGGCGAACCGAATTTTGGGAGAAAACCGTTCGATCAGCGCCACTCTGTATTATTTTAGGATGCGAGGGCACGATCAGCAAATAAATTCACATTGCAAAATTGTATAGAGAGATATTCGACGCGAACTCAGGGAATCTATCATCAGAACGAAAATATCCATGGCTAACATTTACGTAACAAAATGTAAACAATTTACAAATAAAAGCGTAGATTTGAACTGATAATACTTTTTTCATACATTTGGGTCCTTCTCACGAGCATAAAGCAAAAAAATCTTAATCCCTCATTCGGTTTGCAAAACAACGCCATCGAT
Source organism: Wasmannia auropunctata (assembly GCF_000956235.1). NCBI lineage: Eukaryota > Metazoa > Arthropoda > Insecta > Hymenoptera > Formicidae > Wasmannia > Wasmannia auropunctata. The sequence goes on along the minus strand of NW_012026841.1, from coordinate 451,519 downwards.
ATATATTTTATTAGTACTTCAATCGCAATTATTTGTGTTAAAATATTGTATTAAAATTTATATATTAAAATATCGTCTTAAGCTTAATAAAATATCGTCGAATTTTATTTTTATCTCTATTGTCCGAGGTAACGTTCTATATACGTATTTTTTGAACGTACGTCCATACCTATTCATCTTGGGTTTTCCACACAAAGCTGCTAACTAGAAAGGCTTATAGTCAGCTAATCTTCGCAAGTATACATGAACGTGACGTGAGTCATCGCCTGGGTATCGCTGTCATAGATTGCATCAATATTTATGCCGTGCCGTTGCATCGCGTGTATGTGTGTGTGCGTGTGTGTATGTGTGTGTGTGTGCAGATTCGTGTATGTTATTTCGCGTTAAAACAAAAGCTAATTTATACGCGTCAAATTTTTTGCGTCGGTCAAGTCACTCGTGCGATTTTACGGACATCTCGTCGCGCGACGTGTATCCGCGCGATTTAGCGCATGAACAAATGCACAAAAAAAAAATATTACACGAAGTAATAATTGGAAATTTGACGTACGAGAGATATTACGTGTGACAAGCACGCTTCGTTAGCGGGAGGACTCCGTTGTCAAGAGATATTTTCGGTGATCATTATGTCCGACCGGCCTTTTAAAGCCCGAAACGCTTTTCATCCCGCGGATCCGCCGCACGGCATGCAAAATTACGATGTGGGCGCGCTAATGAGAGATCAGAAGCAAGCTTTGAACAAAATGAAAATGATCACTCGAAAGGAAAACGAAGTTTACCTTAAATCGCACCCGGAAATCAGAGGCTTGATCGGCACTTTACTGAGGTACACTTAATACTTTATATAATTGCTTTCGAAATAACATACGTATTTTGTTTGAATTTATACTCAGTTCTGTTGTAATTATTATACTTATGTTTTGTTATAGTTATATTTATACGAAAAGGACAGTTTTGCTAAAATATCTAAAATTTTAATTAGATACAGATTTGAAAATAATTTTGTTAGATTTTCAAAATAATTATGTAGAATATACAAGCATAATTATAATGCTGCTAAAAAATTTTGACATGCTAGCAATCAGTTTAACCGTTCTAATTATTTTTACACAATTATTTGGTCTAACAAAATTATTTTCAAATTTGTATCTAGCTAAATTTCTAGATACTTCAGCAAAACCGTTCCCCACCGTAAATTTCACATTCCACGTGTGTGGAATTTATATTCAATTTGTGTCCCTTCTGTAATAATAATTTTATTAAAAAAAACGCGAAACGCCAATTATAATATTTGATACGCGACGAGAATATCGTTCGAGATTAATGATACGTCATTAAAATCGCTCTCGCAGGCACGTCCTATCGAAGCAGCCGCTCATCGATATTCCCGAGGTAGTGGGTACATTTTTCAACAGGCCACGTCGTGAAATTGTTGCTGACCTTTTGGATTACTTGTCGTCCGCCGATAAACGATCGGCCATAACGGACGATCTTCGGCGGGAAGTATTTCGTACGGTCTGCAGCGATGAAACTCACGGTAGCGACGATTCGAGCTCGCAATCCGATGCTGGCTCGTGCAAATGCCCGAGTGTGTGTGGCAGTTTCTAATAGTAGTCCAAATATGCTCGACTTACATGGTTATATCCGTGCGATCTTTATACGAAAAGAGAGAAGCAACACGAAATATAAATCTTACTACAATTAACCTTTAAACCACCACGCCCAAAAAATCACGCACTAACCACAATGTCGGTCTGACAGACCGCTATTATACTCTCGCTAATTTTATAAGTTAATTATAATAAAAATTATGTATGTTTTCTAAATACTTGTTGATGGGGAAAAGGAAAAACTATGTTTTAATGTGAGAGTTAACAAAAAAATCTCATATACAATGTAGAAATAAAATATGTTTAAATGGTGACAAATAAGAAAATTGTTGACAAGTAGTGTTCCGATAGCGGTAAGACCGATATAGTGGTTTAAAGGTTAAACATGGCACAATTAAATACAATCCAAATCGCGCGAACTTTTCATAGATTTCAAAATCAAATTAGCTCGACTTTCGTATCGGGGAGCATATAATCCCGACTGTGTTGTGAAGACCCGTCCTCTTTATATAGAACGCTATGTAAATATTATACCTGCCTGTCATTAATTTACCGTATATTAAAATCCGAGCCTTATTCTCCACTAATGTTTACCTCCCGCACGTCAATACGTGATTATACACACGGATGCATCATACAGTTGCGTATATACGCATTTAAATCGCGCAACCGGTTATGCACCGCGTGTATACAGTGTTGTTGCCTTATTAATCCAAGCCTTACCCTATTTATTTTGAACCGTCCAACACAAGCGCGCAGTGCGAAAAACCATTATTTGTAATTAATGCGCGCGACACACAGGGAAAGTAACGACCGCGTTATCGATTAGACGACAAAAAAAAAGAATGTAGTGCGAAAACGCGGTTACGCCCGAGTTACCCTGACAATATTCAGCGACAATATTTATCTGGTCATGCTAACGACAGCGGTTATCTTGCAGAGTAATATGATGGGCGGTTAGGACCGGTTGCAGCGATGCCGATCGGCGCTAACCTCGATTAATTAAATTTTGTTACTTCATGTACGGGGTGTACCGCGGCGATTACTTTAACGACGGTCCCGCCGATCCAATCCCATATCAATTTTTCTTCGACCGAGAACGCCCGGGCGCGGATAGTCATCTCGAGCCACGGTGAAACTGTGTCGCATTTTCGGTCAAAAAAAAAAAGAAAGAAGACGAAAAGTCGAGATCGTTGAATTTTAACAGGCTGCAATGAATACAATGAATGCGAGCTATGCTGAAATTTTCCCCGAGTAGAAGAAAAGTTGACTGCGGATTTTGATCTTTCGGAACGTGCGCGATCAAGATTTAAACGTATCGCTATCACGGGGGGGACACCGTGTATATCTTAATTGGACCGCCGACGAGATGAAAACAGGGATCACCATTAAGAATCGGTTAGGGCTGTCAGTGCGATTTATCGTGGAGGGAAAACTCTCGTTTCCGTCGCCGTCGTCACGTTCGGCTCGATCGGCCGCCGTGTCACGCGATTAGTCGCAGAGCGAGATTAATCAGGCCGCGAGTAAAACCAACAGGAAAAAAAAGAGAGAAAGAGAGAAACGCTCGTGGAACGAAGGAAAGCGACGCCACCGTCGTGGCGCGTTGTAGACCAAGTTGTAGTCGCCGGGGTAGTAGTTTCCGCTTGCTTGCGCGCGGAGGGAATTGTTGGGGATGTGCTCGCGCTCAATTGTCCGCTCGAATTCCGGTACGCGCGGGTGTCTCTCACACACACACACACATACACACACCCACATACAGCCGTTCTTTCATTCTCCGTTATCTCCTGATAAACCACCGTCCCGCCGTCTTCCGATTGCGACTGCAAACACGACCGCCGAAGCCGCTCCTCCCGGGTTTTTTTGCAGGTGTCGTGCATCCTTGGTCGCGATACGCGGCCGGAACATGCACGCTCGTGCACACGCGGAGGCACTCCACATCAGGCGGGAGAGACTCGAGGGAAGGGAAAAAAAATGCGACAAGTACCTTAGATAAGTGCCTTTCGATGCTAGAAACGCAGCTGCTGTCGAGGCAGATCCCGACGCATCCTTCGGCGGTTGTTACGCCGTGGATCATCGGGGCTGAGAGGCGGTGACAAGGGCGTGCGACGAGCGTGGCGCGCGTCGCGACGAAGGGAAATATAGAGGCGAACTCCGCAAATATTTCCGAGAGCGGGGAGGAGAGTGCGAGGTCGAAAAAGTTTTCGGGAAAAATACTTTGGGCTCGACAATGTTTATCTGGTCGGCCTGGCGCGGCGCGGGCTTCCAGGAACCAACCTCGCGCCGCCGTCGCCGCCGCCGCCGCCGCCGCGGCGCTTGAGGAAGCGAGACGGAGAGAAATTTTATGAAGTCGACCGTTTCGGCAACAAATAAAGCTCGAAACTCCCTCGCCTCAGAAACGCGGGTAGGTAAACTCTCTCTCTCTCACCCCGCGATTCTTCTTTCATACCGCAAGTTACTTTTTTTTTTCATTGAATATTCCGCGGATGAAGAGCCGATGTGCTCCGCAATCCGGTTTTACGCGATAATTCCTTCATGACCCAGATCTTTGATAAATTTGTAAAATGTAATACGCGTCCACCCGCGGAATAAAGGGTTTTCGGGTAATCCGCCAAATGCGTTTATACGCGACGGACGATATTAATTGTAAATTGTTGATTTCCGCAATATTGATATATGAAATTTTCCAATCGTTATCACTCCCGACAGAGGATTTCAGGAAATTCATAAATTTAACGTACACATGACGTTACGTATTTAATGCAGTACGTACATTTAATATCCTTCCTCGATGGCAAACACGACGAATACAAATTCAACTTCGTAATACCTACTCTCGCTCCCCGTTTCTTCGTCTCAGTCTTATTTTCGACGAGCCGCGGGCGAGACAATTCCCAGAAGATAAACAATCCGAACACGCGCGCGCGCGCGCTCGGGTTCTAACTATTATAATTTCTTAGGAATATTTTCGACCTCGTCATCTTTCCAGATCTATCCTTTCGTTCTACAAACGATTTTCTTTCACAATAATATCCCGGAATATTTACTCAGGACAGCCCGCGGTGTGTCCGGATCTGTGAGTGCGAGAGACGGAACGCAAAAAGAGAGTCTTTCGCGCATGCAACTCACCTCTGGTATAGGACGGCAGTTAGGCGCCGCCGAGGAGTTTTCTATTAGCGAGCATCGTCGGCGTCGTCATCATCGTCGTCGTCGTTCGCGCGCACGCATGTATCAACACAGAGGCGTATATATATGCGGTTCGTAACCGCGTGGTCGATGGGCATCGCCCGGCCGCCCGCCGCCGCCGCCGCCGCCGCGTCGGTGAGCCGCTTACGTTAGACGCCCGATGTTGAAAGAGCCGGTCGAGAAACAGAGCTGTCTCTACGCGCCCCGCGAACCCCGTGAACGCGGTGATCAGAGATCAGGAGACGCGGGTAGAGTCTCGCGTCGAAAATACTTTTCGCTTAGTATCTTTTTATGAAAAAGACGCTATATCGTATCAAAACGGGAAACACCTATAGAAGTGAATTATTGAGTAGAATATAGAATATTTATTTACTTTTAGCGTTTAGAGAAATGAATTATGGTTCTTTTTCAATAAATTAAATTAAACGCACATCAGGAGACCATGATCGTGATTGGGAGACTTCAACGCGACTCGATATACAATCGCAATGCACGGAGAGGATTTTATTTTAAAATTTACTCTGTGAAAATCATATTAATCATGTAGGACAACATAGTATTTCGACAAATTTTATGTGATTTTTCACTATTTTTTAAAATATATACTATCACAAATTTATTGTAGTGCACAATGAAAAAACACAGAGAAAATCACATAACATTTGTCGAAATACTAAATATGATGTCCCATAATTAACATGATTTTCAGGATAAATTTTAAAAGAAAATTCTCTCCGCATGGAATTAAACATTTCTACTATATTCCAGGTGCAACATAGAAGCAAATGACGTCATAATGACGTCAATTCTTACATTATTTATGACATATCAAGTGGCAAATGAAGTCATAATGACGTCCATATGATATCATATGACTTTATAATGATAGCATTAGGTATGACTTTTGTGTTCTACCTGGGATCTCGCATGATATAAGACTCCTCGTATCGTGCGGAATACGCAATTCTTTGCCCCATAAACCCCATGCGGCTTTATCACTTCGCGTTTTTGCCACTTCGTTCATCCGCGTTACGACGAAAGTTCGGAAATGATTGTAGCATCACTGCGCTTGGATTTCGACATTTTACGTAATGTTTGATGTTTACCTGCAGATAACAGTGGCCGGTTCCACGATGTCTGTGGGACTAAAGATCTTCGTGTACTTAAAGGTATTTTGTGATCTACCAACTGGACGCGAAATGTAAATAAATCAACGCAAACGTCAATGTAAACGTCATAAATAACAATAGTCCCGTTCGCGACCATCTGTTTATTTCGATTTCTGTCGTATCTAAAAGTATTTTTGAACGGCGACGGATTTATCGCCGTATTCCGATCGCGAGCGAACTATCCATTATCGAAGTTGGATAGTTCCCGCGAGAATATCCGATTAGGGAAACTAATTAAACTACTTGCCAGAAAGGAGATTCACCTGCAGACTTCTATATAATGTTATAACATATTATAAAATAAAATTTGTATTAAATATACTAAAAATATATTAATACATCATGCAATACATCACAAATATATATTAAATACATTAAGCTTATAATGGATCGCCCGTTCGGCTGGATATCGGCTGGGGATTCGCGCCTACCTAAGCCTACGATCCTGCGTCCCGCTGCCGTCGACGCGGAGCCGTGTTGTATCCCCCGAGCCGCCCGCGATCGCGGGGGAAGCCGCGAGGGCCGAAGACGGCCGAGCGCGGCCGATGAGCCGCGTGGCTCTCACGGGGAAATCTGTTCGCGGCGCAGCGGGTCCTGGGTGTCCCGAGAAACGCGGAGAAGAGAAGACAGCGACGGGGAAACGAATTCTCGAACGGTGCTTTCCGATCCCGGCGTAGGTGGTGTCCACCGAATGCAGACGGAATGCCGATCGGAACGCGTAATCGTTGTTAATTGTCGGTGCGAGGCGAATCCATCACACGCGGCTTATCGCCGCGATAATAAGTCGCAGACGGTGATCGAACGTGGTGATTTATTTACGAGAATTCTCGTAAATAAATCTAACATCCTCCGCCCTCCCCGCCCCCTACCCCTCTCCACAATTCGCGGAACGCGTTTATCTCCTCCGCGCTTCCTGGCGCCATCATTGAAATTTTCATCAAACGGAGGGAGGCGAATCTTGACGCGGCAAAATGTCAATAAAGTTTCACCCTGAAGTTTATCTTTTTAATAATAGATTAGACAATAACATCAAACGGAATGTTTTCTCAGGGATTCTGGATAGCGCCTCGAAGAGCATTGTCGAGAAGTATTGTGATTTACAAATCAAGACTGAATAAAACGGCGTTATTATATACACTTCTTAGTATTACGCCGAAAACGTAAGGTTGGCGCCCTCCGTATTTCCGCGGATCCTCCTTTAAATTTAATCGCCGGAGTTATTCTCGAAACGTGTCAGAAATCGATTCGTTTCGTCGTCCTGTGTTTAAATAAGTATATCGAAATTAAATCATCGGAGAGAGTCGTTACATTTTACGAGACGTTTTGTATTTTTTATGTTGAAAAGGGTCGAGACAAGATATATGAAAATATCGTGAAACATCCATTTTCTCCTCGATAAGGATTGATGAGGAGGAATGATCTCACCTAATAATTTATACGCAGACTGACGGCAGAACTCGAGATTTACCTTAAGAAAAAAAAATTCTAATCTATGTAAGAATAAAAGAATAAGGGAGCTTACTTTTTATTCCCCGCGGTGTTTTCAGCGGTGTTTTCGGAGCTCCATTTGTTCCTAGAAACGAATAGCCCCCCCCGAAGAATCTTAAATGACCAAAAACGAATTCCCTCTCGCCATCCCTTAATTGTTCCCCGAGAGTAGGAGAAAAAAGCACGGTAACATTTTACATGGATCACCCTGTACGTGGCATGGGTTTAAGTCCTGCCGAGTCGCGCAGATGGCGCTGGCCGGCGCGCTAAATATGCGGGCGCTTGCGTACCCCGCGCCAGTCGCGGATCGGCCTTCGCGCATCGTGGGTGATATCGCTCGCTCGCTCGTATTTCCCCGCCGTGCTCGCCGCTACTTACGGTCACGTCTCTCTGTTTTCGTTTCGCGAGCGCGAGCGGACCGGCGCGGCGCGGCGCCCGAACGAGCACGTTCCGTGGACACGCGCGCGGTGCACCGCTGTATATCCAACAAAACGAGTGACACCCGGGCAATGAGCGTCCGCGACGGCGGCAGTGGCGGCAGTCCGGGTTGACGTCCCGCGGGATTTGCGTCGCGTTTCGCGAGAGTAACGGTCGTTTCCCCCCGGCTCGTTTCGAGTGACATTCGCGGCGCGCGGCGATAAACATCGATCGGGCCATCGTTCGCTCGCTCGGCGATCCCCTTCCCCCTCCCCACCACCACTGTCTCCTCGCTTCGATCGAGGATCGATCGCGCTCTCTCTCCCCCGCCGCACGCTACCTCCCCCCCACCCGAGATGGATCATCAGACGGAGCAGCGGCGCGCGCGCCGCGACTGTTGACGCCGACCGACCGACCGACCGCGCGACTCACGGAGTCACGGATTATTCTCCCCCTCGGCGCGCGCTCGCTCGGCGTTCGTCGCTCCCGTAGAATGGACACTCGCCGTCGTGACGACGGCGTTGTCAGCGGTGCGGTGCGCGCATCGATCAACCCGTGAGGAGCCGCGGACGACCCTTCGCTGTGCTTAAACGAAGCGCGAACGGCGGCGACGACGACGACGAGGCGAAGAGCTTCGAAGAGTGTTCCGCTCACCCTTCCCTCCCCCAGGGACGCCGTCGTTCAGTTCCGCGTCGCGTATTATCGATAACGGATACGGCATAACTACGTGGGAAGGAGAGGGGCGGGAGGGAGGAATGGATATTCGCCGCCGCTCTCGTCCCCGTGCAATGGCAGACGCGGCCGCGGACCGGCCGCGACGAGCGACCCGGCTGAAGTAAAAGCGACGGGGAGCCTCTCTCGGCCCGAAGTGCGGATTCGACGGCGCGACGCGCGGTCATCGATACCCCCCTCGCGCGTGTGTGCGTGCGCGCGCGCGGCCGCGCGTGAACGCGGCGCCAAAGTATTATTCCGCGTATGTGTGTGGTGCGTCGAAATATATAAGAGGAAAATAATAAGAAAGGAGCAACGTCCCCCGTCCGTCCGTCCGTCAGCAGCGTGGCGTGGCTCGAAGAAGAGGAGATTGGCCGTCGTTAACGAGGATCGTCGTCGTAGCGGCCTGTAACGGCCCGATGACTCGCGTGTGTTGATCGGCGAAGGGTGCCTCGATCCTCTAACCTCCCCCTTCCCGCCCCCTCCCCCATCACTCTCTCTCCCCCCGTTTCGGTGGTGTGTGCGTGCGTGCGACATCTCGGGGACAGCACGACGGAGAAGAAAAAGGGTACGACGACGCGCGACGGGGGCAGCCCTCGGATACATTAATGAAGATGTGCCGCGGATTGATCGATCGGTTGCTCCTGCTAGCGGCGTTCGGCATCACAGTCCAAGGTACAGTGTGATTTCTCTCTTTTCTCTTTCAATTCGACCCCCCCTTTGTTCATTTCGCATGTGCCCCCGCGTGTTCCTCTATACCCCTCGCCCCTTCCTCCGGGTTCCCCCCCGGCGTGCTTTTACGGGTCCATCGTGTGTGCCCCGCGCCGTGCGTAAATAATGTTGCACACATATAGGGTGTTCTCGTTGCACGCGGCGCGACGCGACGCGACGCCGCCGCGTCGGCGGCGCTCCGCCGTTTAAACGGAATCCCTGATTTTCCCACGGATTTCTGTTTATCTCTCTCTCTCTATCTATCTATCTATCTATCTTTCTCTCTCGATCGCATTTATAACAGATGCGGAGCACAGAGGCTCCCGGCTGGAAAACGTCGAGCGATTCGATCAGCGCGGCGTCGCGCTCTCCGCGCGACGACGACCGACGGCGTCGGCGGTGGCGGTGAATCCTATTCGCATAAATTGATTTGCGCACCCTCTCTCCCATTGTTTCGTCGATCGCGTTCCACCGAATACGCGCAAATCGAGTTCGAGCGCGTAACGAGAACGCACTTCGCGTCAAGTATTACAGTTAAAGTCGTCGAGGGAAAATGGACCTGGACGACTTCCCGTCGTTACCAGGCCGAATCGCAACACCCAAAATTCGGATTGACTTATATCGCTCTCTCTCTCTCTCTCTCTCTTTTTCATCTCGTAAAGTCCACGTAACGAAAATACGTCGATATCTCTCCGTTGATTTCCGGTCTATTTATTTACAACGGTAGATTAACTCGCACGCGTTTGGTCAAACATTTGCGTTTTAGATAAAACAGGGGAGATAAGATTCGTAGGGCTGTGAGGATCCAGGACTGTGAGCAGGACGTACAAATGGGGGATAATGATTCACGTCTCGGATTGCAACAAATATACATGCAAACGCATTTTACGTACTTTTGTTTACGACAGGAGCGAGGAAAAGGGGAAAAGAGAGAGAGAAAGCGACGGAGAGAATAATATTCGCGGCGACAAATCGAACTTTTACCTCAGTTTCTGGCGATAGAGGTTACAATATTGGTTACACGTAATTAGTTACAATTGTAGAACGAGTTATAATTTACGGGAGAAATAACGCGCCCTGTTGTGTGTGTATGTGTATGTATATACATTTTTACCGCAACGTCACACAATGTGTGTGTATGTGTACATTTATTATTAATTGCATCCAATCGTGTAACAAATAATATATAATTGATTAAACTGCAAGCGACTTTTAATCGTTTAAACGGGGAACGATTATTAAAGACTTCCGAAAGAGCGTTTTCGATTCGCCGGCATCCATTAATACTTACGTTACTCGGACTCTCTCCCGGTATCATTTCGTCCCGAAATCAACTCTGTTAACCCCTCAATTACTTTGATGGAGGCACATCTGACCCCGCTCTCGCTAGATATATACATAAGCTCGTGAGATATCACTTTTATCTTGAACTCTGACTCGCTATATTGCTTAAATGATTTTCACTTTTTCCCCCCCTTCCCGCTCCCTCCCTCTCTCCTCTCTCCTTTTTTCGTGCCCCTAATTAGCGAGCGAGTTATTTCCTTTGAAGATGACACACGCGAATTTCGACGAGTTTATTAAATTCTACCGTCTCACTCCTTTTTTTTTTTTACGAAAAGCTTTATTAATCAAAGCGTAGTCCGATTATTCTCGGCGGCTGTATGGTCGCTAATTACGAAACCAGCCTCTCGGATTTGCGCTTTTCGAATCGTAAACGTAAAAAAACACGACGTTATCTCTCTGTGAAAATCACATCGCCGCGCGCTTACGCTGCTCAAATCGAAAACAGGAAACGAAAATTAAGCTTCTGACGGAGCAAATTGCTTTTTGAAAATATATACGCATAATATACCAAGGGAGACGCGACGTTACACAACCGGCGGACACGGTGGTGACTATCGCCCGGTGTTTTGAGAGATCGCGTTTATGCGTTTACGTATATCTCTTCCTGTCGCACGTTCAAAATGCTCACGCGCGTTCAAACACATTCGGAACATATAAGCGGAGCATATAAGCGGCCATTCACGCGCGCGCGCGTAACGTTACACGTTGCATTTTACATTTTATCGCGCGGGCCACCGATATACCACCCCGGGTGTAGGGAAAACAAGATTCGTCGAATATTAAGGGAAAGTTCCGACGGAACGGGTTATTTATTTTAGTAGTTTCCGTGCGGCGGTGGCCTAAAAATAGACGACGATATCACAGAGAGAGCGAGAGAAAGAGAGAGAGAGAACGGGGCCGTGTATAGGCTTTCCGTGCTCTATTTTTGTTTGCGACTCGATGTTTATCGTTATTCAAGCAAAACTCCCGAGCCTCCATTCTTATGCGTCCACCGCATTGTGCTCCGCGCGCGCGTAGGCAAGCATTTGGTTTTCAAAACATTTCGTGTCCCGCCCCCCCCCCCCTCCTCTCTCCCTTGCCGCGTTTGTTTTCTGCTTTTTTTCTTTTAAATAGATGCAGTTTCATCGCAGCTTACGTCGCGGCTTACGGGCCGCAAATTATGCATTAGCGGAATTAAATATCACTGTTTTATGCGTTTACATCAAAGGATGTAATGAAAAGTTTAAAATCCGTATCTCACTTTTATAGAAAATAAATGAATTTCACTTATTTCTGAAATTCTACAATATATGTATAGTATATATTGTATGCTCTAAATGCGCATTTAAACTATAGTATATGTATAGTACTCGTATTTTGTATGCTCTACGCGGAGAGAATTCCCTTTTAAAATTTATCCCGAAAATCGTATTAATCGTGGGGCAACAGTATTTCGACAAATTTTATGTGATTTTCTCTGTTTTATTCATTGTGCACTACAATAAATTTGTTGTAGTATAGATTTAAAAAAAAGTGAAAATCACATAAAATTTGTCGAAACTATGTTGTCCTACAATTAACATGATTTTCATGGTAAATTTTAAAATAAAATTCTCTGTAAATGCAGCGCATTTAAAACTATAGTACATATATATATATATATATTATATGCTCTAAATTTATTCGATAAATGCGCATTTAGAGGTGCATTTATCGAATATGGACCAACGTGTTCGAAATGTAATTTTGTGTTCGAACAGCGTTCGAAGCGTATTCACGCGTAATCCATTCCTGTCTGATCAGAGAGGTCACTGGTTTTTCACTCAGAAATAGACAAAAATTTCGTCTTTCGGAGGTAGTCGAAAGGTATTTACGTGAATTGGGCGTAGTAATATTCATCGCTTAGTCAACTATTTCCATTTCCTTGAGGAGGTATGCAGCGCGAACTCTCGCTGTTGAACGCTTTATCGATTTCCATATAATTACGGCGCGTGTGTCGCTGGAAATAAGGGCGGGCGGCACGCGACGATTATGTTAAGGCACGGACAATGTGTAAATGATAAATTAAGCCAAGTTTATCCCTCCTTGTGTAACTCCTTGTGTAATTCCGCAAGTCTCTCGGTTGCTGTCTCCCCTTCTCTCTCTCTCTCTCTCTCTCTCTCTCTCTCTCTCTCTCTCTCCCTCTTGCGCGTGGTTTGACCACCACTAACGGCTACCTCGTTTCCGCGTCCGTTCCCTCTTTTTTCCTTATTTTTCTAATTCTCGCACGACCGCGCTCACCTTTTACTATACCCGAGTCCCGATATAATTGCTCGCCGTGTTATTGGTTATTACGTGGCGCCGAGAACGCGCGACGATCCGTCGCCGTCGCGCGCGCGGCGTCGTCGGTCGGAAACACGTTTTTAAATGGCCATTACGGCGATTGATCCCTCGCGCGCGGCGCTGCGATTAATCTCCTTCAGTCGCCGCCGCGACGACAATGCGTGTGCTGAAAAAGAAAAAAAAAGGGGGGGAAAACCCGTGGCTTACAACGGAGAAGAAAAGCCCTTCTCCCCCACGGTCTCTGCTTTCGCAGGTGTCCGTGTGCACGGCCGGTGACGCGCGCGCGTAAGAAGCTGAAGCTATCCGGAGCTCCTCTCCGGACCTATTCATGCTCCCTTAGAGATCCCTTTCACACAGGCGGGCTCTCTCTTTCAGTCCCCTGCGCGCGCCATATTTACCGGCTCCCAAACAGGAGATACGCGTATAAGCCGAGGATGTACAAGTGACAGTTTTATAAGACGCGAGTTAAATGCGCATCTATAGCTGAAGCACCGTCGTCGGGGTTTTTTTTTACCCGGCGAGACGCGGCGGGTGAGATTTTCTAATATCGCTTACTTATACCGTAAGAAATTATCGACACTCATAGAAAGTAACTATAAAAGTCTCTCGAAAGCGCGCGGAAATTTACGCACGCCCCGACAATTTATGCACGAATGTACGTCGGCTCGGGAATGCTCGCTGAAAACGCGGTGTGGGAGAATAACTCGTATATAAAATATCCGCAACGAAAAGTAATTTAACTAAATCACATTTAATTGCATTTAATGCAATTAAACGGTGATTCTGTTAAAATTACTTTTCGCGAAGGGGATTTCAATAACGCATCGGGAACACGTTCTACATATTCCGAACTTTAAATTACGTTTCCTCGAACGCGCCGTGTACCTTACAAAACGTACGCATCTCCTCCGCCACGCTCCTCTTCGCGCTGCTCACAAAAGACGCGTGTCTGCAGCCGCGAGGAGCGTTTTCGCGAAATTAGCCCCCCCGTGCAGGAGCGCACCGCGGCGGCGTTGGAAAATTTCGTCGAACGACAGGCGAATATCGGTCGTACTGCCGCGTGTATTGGATAGGATATGTGTGGGACGACACCCCGGCGCCCCGAATTTTCGCATCGGATAACTTTACGAGGCATTTTCCCGGTCGCGAACCGGCGCGGCGCGGCGCCGAACCGCCGCCGTCGCGCCATCGATACCCGTGGGTGCCCTCCTCCTGCCTTTTACGCCGCGAGAGACATAAAATACATTTACCGCACATTTTTGCCTTCACTGTGGAAGCCCTCCCGCCCCCTCCCGTCCCCCCGTCCAGCATACTCGCGATGAAAGTGTTTGCAAACTAGAAAACCGTCGCGCGCGGTCGACTCTATAGGCGTGGTTAATACCGACGCGATTCGCGACGCACGATGCTCGGACGAGCGTTCCGCGTATCGTCGTAATAAATCGTCGTCTTAATCACGCCACCGCGCGTTTAACGCGTTACGTCGAGTGCCGTGCGCCGCTGTGATAAAACGCTTCTGGAAACATTGAGATTTTACCGAAGGCCATCAAGAGCAAGATTACGACTTACACCCTCGCTCGCAATGTTTACAGTTAATGTTGCACTCCATTATATCAGTGTAAAACGCACAGCGTATTCTTTAAAAGCAGAATCCACAAGAATCACCCTTTAGCGGCTCGTGTCGAATTTTTCTCTCTCGTGTTCCGATTATATTTAATACGTTTAATCGATTTTTTTGCGCTAAATATATTCAGCATGTACTAATTCAAATATCTTTGGCGCTACAACGATCGATCGCCCGCTCGGAACTCTCTCGGTGCTCATTTTCTTGTCGAGCGGAAATTCTGACCAAATCTGGGGATGAGTCGCCGGGAGTTATACTCGTCGCCGGGTCGTCAAAGGTTACCACGGATGTGCGGTTAACAACGGCAGAGAGACGCAACGCAGAGAGGGAGAGAGAGACCGAGGCTCTCCTCGCTCCGTGAACCAGTTCCGACTTTATCGATGCACCCGCACTCTCGGGATATCGCGTATATATACGCGCGGCCGGCGAAACAAAAACGGCACGCGGATGAATAATTTATGACGAAGACGGCCACCACACTAGGTTGCCGACTCCTTGCTTTCTCACTCTCTGTTTCTCTCTCCTCTCTCTTCTCTCTCTCTCTCTCTCTTTCTCTCCCTCGTTGTGTCAGACGACAACGAACGCGGACGCGTACACACGAATAATTAATCACCATCTATAGTAGGAATCTAAAGATAGTGTTTCGCGACTGACTGACGTGTACATATGGTCTTTGTTCCGCGGTACGCTCTCGGCTCGCTCGTAAAAACGGCACGTGGATAATGCCGAGAGTATAGTTTCGAACCGCGAGAGACAACGGCTCGCGGCTGGGTCTAAAAAAAAAGGGCACCTCCTCTCCTTTCCTTCGCGATGAAAGCGTCATTTTACGTAAACACGGTTCGACCCCCTGCTGCCGCATGTCCGTCTTTTTTGCCTTTCGCGCGACGTTGATATCCGTGATACGCAATTAACTCGCGTCGAACGGCGTGACGAACTTCAATAAAGCACGCCGTTTACTCCAACAATTTCGTGTGTTCGCTCGTAATTATCGGGGATAATCAATCGAGCTTAAAGCGCGGAGCGGTGAATTAAATTTCGATGTATTCTTTATTCCGAAAGTTTCGATATATGGGATAACAGTGTAGAAACTCGCTAATAATAGAAATCTGAAATGTATCTCGGTTAGAGCCACCTTGTAAACCCCGTCACGCCCGACCAGCTGGCATAATGACAGATATTATAGATCGATCGTATATATTTCATATACGGTCTATAGAAGTTATGTATAGTCTGAATTATGAAGCAACAGTCGCGTATCCACAGTTGCATTCAACGTTACTGATTAACTTGGTTAGTTAGGTCCGTTTCTGTTCCGTCCTGACGAATAGGAAATAGACTCGATGGAAATTATACGACCTTCATTGCTATAAAGACCAGAATGTGGCATCGGATATATAGCAATTATCGTATTTATACATTTATGTGTGATATAGTCGTTGCACTCTCCGAACGGACAGCACGCAGAGAATCGTTTTACATAACTTTTTTTTTTTAAATTAGAAATACTTTTTATTTATGATCTGACCTGAAAGATTTTTCAGAGTCTCTAAATGGATTTTAGCATCATTGATGAAATCCTTTCCTTGATGAATATGAGATTTTTTTCTTAATAAAAATAATAAATTAATTCAAAATTTTGCAAGACTCAAGCTTTATGAATGTTTAACGAGGCAAAGCTCGATGTTTTTAAAGGAAATTTGCTTCAGCAGTCAATTTAATCCCATATTTATGATATACTTTATTTTTCGAAATAATTTCTAAATACTCGAGTTTCCCTTAGGAACCGAAACTCAATCTGGCAGTTCTGAAATAATGAAGAATTCAAAGATGCAAGAAATATGAGTAATAACATCCAACCTTTGCAGTTAGGTGAGAGAAATCAATAGAAGGCCAACGAGATTATTTCATTCATTATTTTATGAATATACTCTAAGTAGAATCTTTAAACTGTGAAAAAAAAAGGGAATAAAAGATTCAAATGAACTCCCTCAAAAGGAGCAGATTGGTGCATTCACGTGCCGGGACCGTTTAATCGATTAGACGATACACCATCGGGGAATTCGATGCAAATCTCGCGAAACACCGTGTTACCGTGAATACCGAGACACGAGTGGAGAGACACGGAGCGCGGTGGCGGGGGGGGGGGGGTATAACGGAATGGGGACGGCTGGTACGTTGTCTTTCGCATATTGCGGCGTCCACGGGAGAGGAATGTTAGTTACTTCGTCACACACTCGACCCGTCGTCGTCCCCGCTCGCACCTTAGCACGTGTGCGCGAGTGCATCGAAGCACTCCAGTGAGATATGCCGCGTGTGTCGTTAGGACGCATTCTCGCGCTCGACTCCTTTTTTTTCTCTCCTCTCTTTTCGCTCTCTTTATCTCGCCTTTCTCCCTTTTTTTTCTCTCCTCTCTTTCCCTTTTCTTTCCCTTTTCTTTTTTTTTTAACTCGCCATCTGCCATTCGCACTCGCTCTCGTGTCGCCGGCGTGTGGAATCCGAATGAAGACTAAAAAGGGCTGATCAGAACTTGCTCGAAGGCAGGGCCCCGGCTCCTTTCTCCCCGGACGGAATGACAAGTGACTTCGCGTTATCTTTCACGGGCCGCGCGACACGTTATACGTGCGCGAAGATACGCGTGTCGACCTGATGCAGGGGTCGGCGAATTCGGTACCTGGAAATTAATCGCGGAGATTACGCCGTTCGAGGATCGAAATCGACGGGCGTTATGTATCACTTATTGTCGCAGCAACGCGCCGTACAATTTATCATATCAGCGCGATTTTAGATTTTTATGTCGACATTCTTTTTCCGATGCGCCGATGGCACGAATCTCCTGTGACATACTTATACTTTATTACTCGTCGAAACGTAATAAAAAATTTAACTGCATTCTTTTTATTTGTGCTCTACATTCTCTGTCTTTTTAAATTTGTTTTCTGACTCGATATTTGTTTATTGACTCGATTCTGACTTGATATTGATGATTTTGCAATTAGTACTTCTAAGTCGTAATTTCTGAGTATTTCTAAGTAAATATAAGTCTGTCGCTTGATTAAATAATATACACAAATATACGAGCGCATTTAATAAAGACGCTGTTCGGCCGCACGTCGAGCTGGAGGTCAAGGACCCTGACGTCGCGGCGATGCGACGTTAAAAAAGTTGGTGAAAACGCGATTTTATAACGTTTCACGACGTGGCGGTCGTTAAATAAACTGTTAGTGCAGTCTGGCGGGCGCACCGGTTAAACTTTCCTACCGCAAACACCTACCGTCGTTCTCTCGTTCGGGATTTAATGGGAGAAACGAAGGTGACGGACTCTTTGAAGGGCGGGCCCGCGTCAGACGGGCGAGGCGCGGCGCGGCGCGGTGTGCGGATTTTCAGTTATTTCATACGGTACAAAAGCGAGATTCAACGCGCGCGCTTTAACCGTGGAATGTAAAACAGCGCCAGGGACCTCGCGCCCGCTCGCGAGTACGACAAATCCGAGAATGTAAAGCAGCACGGCGGATCTTGTCTCCGCCTTGGGCGGTTAAAGCACACCATCGTGTCTCGTCGTCGTGTATAAGCGCGAGGACAAGAAAACGTCCGCCTCGTTTATTTGACGCGGCGGTCCTCCCCCCCTGCCGCCGCGCCGCGCCGCGCCGGTAATTTGATTCACTCCGGTAATAGGACCAGTATTTGCACTGGCAAAAGTCGGAAATGTACACGGTAGTTTTTATTAAATGCGGCCCATCAAATTCTGTTTCGCGGCGGGGAAAAAAAATGTGGTATTCCCTCTCTAGTTGCGTCCCGTTATGCACAAGATACGGTTTCATAATTTTAATCAACTTTACATTAAGGCGGACCAACGCTATCCGCTCGCGTGCGCGCGCGCGTGCGCGCGCTTCAACGGTAATTCAATTTCATGCCTAATTTCCGCGATATTTAGCGGCAAATTTTCCAACGTTCCAGGCAACATCGTATTATTTCCGAAATAATTGCGACGACGAGGGCGGCCGCCGGCCGCTCTCTCGCAGCTTCCGCGCGCTATACAACGGCGGCGATTTTCCACGAGTACGCGCTTTTGACTTCCCGCCAATTAAAATAGACCTTCGGAAAACGGCTTATTTCCAGGCTTGAGACTCCTCCACTCCGCGCGCGTTTACGGTCGTTTACGGCGCGCCGCGCGCTGAAAGAAAGCTCTGTCTAAAGTAGCGCGCGATTAGGGCGAGAGAGAGGACGAAAGGGGAGGTAAAGCGAACGAGCGGGAGGGAGGAAGGGAGGAGGAGAGAGCGCTCGTGACACGTATGACACATCAAAGAGACTAATTTAACGTAACGGGGCTACGAAGACCGGGATACCGCGACGGGACGCGACAGGAATCGGCTGTTCGCGGAGCAACAGTTTACGTTTTGTTGCCGGCCATCACGCGTAACGACGTCAACGTCGACGACGACGACGACGACGACGACGACGATGATGAGCGACCGAGAGATCGCAGAAGATCGCGCGCGATATATCGGACAAAGGAGTCCGTTGTTCGCGCGCGTTGCAGGCCTTCCTTCCTCTCGCCGGGCCGACGAGCGCCCCGAGATTCGCCGAGATGTTTTCTGAACTTCGCCCAGCGGAGCCAGAGGAACCCGGCGTGAGAGACGTGAGAGCGCATTCTCTCTGTCTCTCTCCTTTCCCTCTCGATCTCTCTCCTCGCGTTCTCTTTCTCTCTCGTTGCGCCGCTACTCTTCTGCGAGAGGTATTTCCGTCAGAGTAGTACGCCGCCGTTCGCGTACCAAAAGGGCGTATTAGGTCCTATTATTTCGCGCGAGTACCATTACGGTTATAATGCCGCGCCGGTCTGGGCCTCTCTATCAAGATCGAACGCGTACACAGATGGCCCGTATATGAATGCGTTAAGAGAGAGATAGGGAGAGAGAGAGAGAACGCAGTAGACTCGCGCGGAAGAGAGGCGCACAAAGGAAACTTGGCGTGGTGGCCTGAAAATTTCAGCGCGGTCAGATAAAGATCGTAGCAATATCGTTAAGCGGAATGCGAGAGTGTACACCTTGGCTCTCTCTCTCTTTCTCTCTCTCTCTCTCTCTCTCTCTCTCTCTCCATCGATCTGTTAACAAGGGTCCCTTTAGCTAGTCCACGGCCGAACTTTCTCCGGTAAAAACACACTCGAACGTTTGGTTTCTCTCACGCTTACCACGCGACAGAGACCTCGGAGCCGAATCTCTATTCAAGCGAAATCCATTTTGAACTTGCGTCGTTATCCGCGCTACTTATACTTGCGGCGGTGGGATATTGCGACATGCACGTTACTCGAGACCCACGCGGCGCGCAGTAACCGTGCGTCGATTTTCAACGTCGAGTAACTCCCCGAGTAATTAAGCGTCCCATTAACTTTCCGTACGACATTGCGGTGGATAGCGAAATATAATCCCTTCACGTGCCGCAACAGTCTTTGTCGCGAGGGAGGGGGGGGGTTATAGAGAGTTTCGATATTCCGAGATCATCTTATTATTACGCTATTATACCCTGTCGCTCGCGATTAGGGTGGCCTTTAATATTCGATGTTGCGCCGCTCTGTCGCGACAGACAATTTCGATGCTGGCATACGCGGCTGGCTGGCTGGCTGGCTGGTTGGCTGGCTAGATGGCTGGCTGCCTGGCTGGCTGGTTGGCAGGCTGACTGACTCTCTGTCTCTCATCGAGAGAGAGAAAGAGAGGGGGAGAGAGAGAGAACGGCGTCTTTCTCGGCGCGGATACAGCGCGGCAGGACTCGTGAAAGATGTACGGCCCGAAGGTGTCTTCGACCCCGTTAAGTTCCCTTTCTCGTCCGTAAAGGCCGAAGATGTGGGGTGCGAGAAGAGAATCGCAAGGGGGAAAACGCACGATCGATAAGAGCGCCTCGTAAGACAATTTCTTCTGGGGCGGCGAGATAGCGAGACAGAGATAGATAAAGGGAGATAGGTAAAGAGTGAGCGAGAGAAGCGGCTTCTTTCCACCCATCGCCATTTTAGGTACAGGTGTATGCGTGCGCGCGCACGGGAAGAGAGGACGAGAGAGGGTGCGGGAGAGGAGCGCAAGCAGGGTTGGTATAGAGGTTTCGGCGTGGGCGGAAGGGAAGAGATGAGCTTTCTCCCCCTTCCCGTCCTCCTCCCCGCGCGGCGGGAACGGGGGCCCTTTTCCGAGAAGCGATCGTGCGTTACTCTCCCTGAAACGGTCTTATTTTTTTATAAGTTTCGGCGACCCCGTCGAAGGAGTCCCGAAGGGTGCGCGCCGCGAGATTCCGTCCCTTCGTCAACGAACTAACGGCAACTGTGCGCACACACAAGGCGCCCCTTCCTTGGAACGTGACTGCTCCTTGCACAGGGCGATTTTGCCACGTCGATCGTTAGCATCCGTCCGTTCGAGATGTAGCACGAGAAGAAAATATAAGAAAGCAAGAAAAATAAATCAATATATACTTCGCGGCAGCCTTATATATACTTACAAAATAAGTAAATTAGATAATATATAGCGAGGATAGAAATTCTATCAAATGTTTTAAATGTAAATTCAAAATATTGCATGTACGAAAGAAAAAAAAACAGGAAACACTTAATTTTTTTTTCACGTGTTGCAACGAACGAGTTCGTTTATGCTACGTATACCCGGCCATTTGCTAAGCCGGGCGCGCACGTTTGTCTTGCAAAATTCCTCATTTTTCACAGATTATTATTTCATGGCGCGTTTAGTTGCGCACTTCGTTCCGTCTCGGCCGTTATTGGGCTCGCGATCGATGAACTTGAGCACGGATTTAAAGCTCTCGAAGCGCGTACTGGGCATCGATAATACGCAATCGGAGGGTATTGGTATCCGTAATACGCAATTGAGTACGGGCACGAGTATTTCGAAGCCCCCCCATAGTAGTAGGCATCGATAATCGATATCGGGGTAGATATCAACCGCCACTTTGAATTCTTTTGAACTGGAGTTTCGCAGTTTTTTTATACGCGCGCCCGTCCGTCGTCGTATACGTAGCTCCGATTTGCGCGACGCGCGTATTCGATGTTGTAAAACAATATTTCAATTAATCATTTGCGTGATATTCTCAGCCAAAGAGTACAGTGAATCGTTGTCGCGATAGATTTCTCTTTCTCTCTCTCTGTAAATAGCGATATCTCGGCGAGTGAATAATTATACGTATGAGCAGATAGCAAAGTCTCTCTCTTTCTCTCCCTTCCTCGCATTCTCGCGTTTTTCTTTTTAATTCCGTAAGAATTTCAACGAAAGAGAAAGATATAAGCGCGCTCTTAATTGTCAAATTAATCAACGTTGAATATCCAACCAGTTATTCCCATTTTTCTTATCTAAAATTTAATCGCGTGGAAACACGACGTCTAATTAACTTTTCGAGCGCCAGTTTCCACTGTCATTTTTCGGTGCAAAAAATACCTGACCGCTTTTCACCGCGGTCAGTTTAAGTATAAAAAAATCTTTCAACTTTGCTTTTCTCTCTTTCCTTCTCATTGTCAGCCCAAGGCTATGAAATAACATTATTCTACGAATCCCCGAAAGAACAAGCAGCCCTGGCATTTTCCGCAAAAATTCCGATAGAGAATTTCCGATATCTTTCACAAGGATTATTACCCTATGCAACGTTTGATTATCGAACGCTACTTATGAACTCGCTATTATTATGATTGACATAAGCGTTATTAACCAATGGATGGAGAATCAATTAAAAACAGTGGGATTTATATGCTGCCACAGATAAGCGATTAATTGCATTGTGAAAAATTAATCTGTAACGAGATAGATCCGCTGACAGGTCGATAAAGCGAGAGCAATTTTTCCAAACCGGATCTCCCGCTTAAATCTAATTGCGCGCGACGCGCGGTGCATTCCCGCCGCCGCCGCCGCCGCCTTTTCTTCCGCTTCTCGTTCTCAGAGAAATCAGCCCCCGTTCGTTAGCCGGGACGACGTAGCCGCGCGCGACCGTAATAATTTCAGAGACGCACAAAAGAAGATAACGATCGAGAAGTGGAGCTAACCCTGGAGGCCGGCACCCAGAGAAGAGATCCGCCGCCACCAAATTAAAATCACACTAAACTACCGGCAGCGTTGTAATTAAGTATTTCTGTGGCAAAAGATCCTTTGGATGTCTGCCGAGAGAGAAAAAGAGAGAGAGAGAAAAATTCTCTCGTTCCCTCCCTATCTCTCTGTCTGTCTCATTCCCTCCCGTCTGGCCTGTCTGCCTCTTCCATTCCGTGATCTCTCCTCCCCTCGATGCACCCACGCGCACGCACACGTGCGTGAGATCGCACGCGCACGCATTTAGCTGCCGAGCCGGTCTCTTCGTGTCTCTCTTTCTTTCGGGCCGCGAGCGCGTGAAATACGCGCGCCGAGTCATCGCGCAACTATTCCAGTATTCCTCCGTCTATGGTAGCCACTATCGTCGTCATCAGGGCATAAAGAATGGAAAGAGAAAGAGAGAGAGGGAGAAACTACCGTGCCGTCAATCTGTGAGAGCACTCGGAGTGTCCTCCTTCCCTCCGTAGATCGATCTAACGGCCGGCTCGCCCGGCCTTTCTTTAGCCTCTTCCCACTTTCGGGGGGGGAGGGGGGGGAGGCTCTCTACTCCCCGCGGCAGAACAAGGGAGGAAATGGCGAATTAGAGCGAATGGGAATGATAAGCGCCAGTGAGAGCGCGGGAGAGGAAGAGCCCGGTGAGATGGAGAGAGATAGCGGGCCGGAGCCACCAAACCGACGGTAAATCAATACTGACATCGCGGTCGTGATGCCATACGCCAAGTCATCGGACGTACAACGAGTAGAATGGCTATTAAGACTAGTAACGCCGACAGCCGTTGGGAAAACACACGCTCT
Organism: Wasmannia auropunctata; assembly: GCF_000956235.1. Lineage (NCBI taxonomy): Eukaryota > Metazoa > Arthropoda > Insecta > Hymenoptera > Formicidae > Wasmannia > Wasmannia auropunctata. The sequence continues at coordinate 428,112 of NW_012026841.1, read as the reverse complement.
CGCTGTAACGCGCGTTATCATTATTCGGGGATTAACGTTATGCCCCAATCGATTACGCCGTTAATAGCTCTCTCTCTCTCGTGGCTCTCGGCGAGAATGACCCCGTCGTTGGCCCTTATCTCCAACGCCGGGATCCTTTAACGAATTTAAAGGCGAATTACCGCTCTATTTATACACCGCGCTAATTTTGAATCGGTGCAAGAATATACATACATATTTCCGGCGAGGTTTCGAATTAATAATAGAAATTTATAGGCAAGCAAGAAACGCGCGGAATTTACGTGTTTGACATTACTATTCTGTCTATTCGCGAGATAAAAATGACAAAATTTCGTTCGCGCGCGATATTCAGAGAATTCAAGTCGCTTGAATCATCCGGATATTCCAATATCAGGCCCAGCGATATCCAAATATCGGAGTACGTCCGGAATTCGGAATTGCATTTGCGAAACCCGGTATAGCGATACCGTTAGATACGCGAAGTGGTATATACTAGTATTGCGTTACGATTCCACGCCGGAATCCACGAGACGGAGAGAGAGGGAGAAAGAGAGAGAGAGAGGAAGATATGTCGACTTTATTTCTATTTTATATGCCCACGCGCCGCCGCCGCGCGGCACGTATTTCGGGCTCCTCACCTTCGCGCGCGCTACGCGCGGCCTATCCGCTTTAAAAAGTTATCGATTGCCGTCCCTCGCGGCGTAAAACGCGCGGAAGTGCCCGGCGCCTGTTATGTACCGACAATGAGAATATTACGTCTCCGGCTGTCGGGAGTCGCATACGCAATTCCTTCCTGTCTGACGGGATATTCCCCGCCGCAGCCGGCGCCGTACGTACCTACGTACGTTTTCGCCACGGGAGATGAGTTCGGTTTTTATCCCGACGGTAAACCTGAAGAGCCTCTATTGTGCCGGACGAATCAACCCTCCATTGAATCGCCGCGCTGCCTTCCGGCAACAAATCAACTAAATACAATAAATCGTGCTTTATTAACGAAATCCGACATTTGGGACGTCTTCCTTTTCTCCCACGAGGAAACAAGCGTGATATTGCTGCGGATGATAACTTTTGAGGATATTGAGTTATAAATAATTTCCGATGTGCATAAACGTTTATTTCCTCTGAGTGTTCTAAACGCGGTTCGGTCGCGATAATTTGTGGTAGCTGGGAAATAAATTTATTATCACGGTGCCCGAAATTACTTGATCGCGTATATCCTTTCCTATTTTCAAACGAGTTGTCGATATTTAGAAGATTTTACATTAAAATCGCCCAAATAAGCTTTTCGTTTAATCATTGTCACATTTGTTATTGAAATAGAATCTTGCTAATTAAGAATGTCAGATGCACACATATGCGAATAAACAAGAGAGAGAGACAGAGAGAGTGTGTCGTTATTCTTAGAAAGAGGATTTTCCTAAAACCTATTCTAATTAAACTAATGTAAAAGAGAGACTCTTTCCCTGCAGACATCGTGATTCTGTAATGTAATTTGCAATAGAGATCTTCAAATCTACAAGTATTCCGCGGAGTTCCCGAGGTAGTGGAAATGCTCAACGTCAACGTTGTGTCGTCGACGAGAAATAAACTCAAAAATCTCACGGGAGTATTCACATAAAGAAAAGGCACACCCTGTACATAGCTCGTGTACATCTCTCTCTCGGGTTGATACACGCGAGAAGCCGGAATGAAACGAGAAACGCCTGGGGGCGATTTAGCGCAAGAGAGCCACGAGCGGAAGACTCGGTTCGTCGGCGAAATATGAAAAGTCCGTAGGCGGTTTTAATTTCGCCGCGAACACCGCCATTGTTTCCCCTCGCCGTCTCCTCCTGCGCGGCGAACAAAAGAAAATCGCGCGCGCGAAGCGCCCGAGAGCGTGAGAGGAGAGGAAGCCGGGCCGGGCGTGTGCGGCGCGCAGAGGGCTCGCTCGCTTGCTCTCGAGAACAGCCCTCGATAGAGCCTCGCCGAGATATATGGCGCGAGAAAAAGGGCCAGAAGAGAGCGCGGACGCGGAGTCGACTCGCTTCGCTTCGACTCGTTTCGACTCGACTCGACTCGCGAGTCGAGTTTGCAAGCCCCGGATTCTCCACACCACACCACCCCGGGCGCGAGAGCATCCGAGCGCGAGATAGAACGCGCGGGAGAGAACGCGCGCCGCCGTGCCATAAATCACGTTATTTAATAGATCAACGGCGATGACATCTGTTGCGACGTAGGTGTAATGTAATTACGCGCCGCGTGGAAGAAAGGGGAGAGAGCACAGAGATAAAGAGAGAGAGAGAGAGAGAGAGAGCGGGATGGAAGACAAAGTTTTCAGCGGGTGGGCGAGAGCGTCGCGGAATTAAAATTCGCGATTGGCACAGGTCGATTTTTTTTTTTTTTTTTTGTAATCTCCCGTCGCGCGCGCGGGACACAAAGCGGCGGTGCGGCGAGAGTGGTGCGAAATTTCGGCTATTTCCGATGCGTAACGCGATCGGCGAGTTTTGCGGCAATGTCGCGCTGCAAAAAGAGGCTAATAAATTACATTTTCCTGGTATTTCCGTGACATTATTATCCGAATCGCGCCGAGGCTATCTATAGATATTTGCATTTGATATTTTACATTTTATCACGTGATAATTTTGGATATATTTCAGAGGAGGGGGGAGGGGAGAAAAAAATAAACGCTATATTCTAGCGAAATACCGAAAAATTAATCGAAATCGGCGAAGAGGCTTTGTTCGAGTTCCTCCTCCCCCTTTATTTCTCTGCCTCCGGGCGGTACGTATTTCGTTTTAACTCGGAATTGATGAGAATTGTTGGTTTTTGCGAATTCGGAGCGTTTAATAAAATCAAAGCTAAATGTTTTTTTTTCCCCTTTTTTTTTACAGCGGCGCGAACGCGCGCGATATACGAATTCTACCGTCTACGTATCACGGCCGATGTCTCGTACGCGAATGTAAATGATGGATGGCACAATACGGCGACGCGAAATGAGGGTATAAACGATGAATCCGTTTATAATTGCAAATTTCATTTCGTGTTTCCATTGTGTAAAACTGCATTATTCCGCGCTTATGCAATTGGGCGCGCACGAACGCCAAGCAAGTTTCTTTGTTAGGTTTAATGGCGCCCATCGATTTTCGTTGGCTCTCTCGAGCAATTTCTCGTATATATTAATGCCAATAGATAGGACTCTTCCTCGCGCGCGCGGGGCTTGTTCGGGACAAATCAAACTCCGTGGCAAACGGGTCTCGGCGCTTTCTCTCTCTCTCTCTCTCTCTCTCTCTCTCTCTTTCTTGATTAAGAAAGCTGACGTATTCGGATCTATTACGCAAGATCACAAATACAGCTTCCGAACCGACAAAATCGTGTAAGGGAAGAGGGGGCAAATAGTGACAGGGGGCAAAT
>NW_012026841.1:407431-424702 GCF_000956235.1 Wasmannia auropunctata | reverse complement strand
CGTCGTCGTCTCTCTCTCTCTCTCTCTCTCTCTCTCTCTCTCTCTCTCTCTCTCTCTCTCTCTCTCTCTGTGTGTGTGTGTGTATGTGTATGTGTCTCTCTGTCTCTCTCTCTTTCTCTCTCTCTCTCTCTCTCTCTCCCTCCCTCCCTCCCTCCCTCTTTCATAAACGCGCACACGGATACACACACGCGCGGGTGCACACATTCTGTCGACATACCCCTTGAGGACGGGAATGCGGCGCAGGACTTCGATTTCCAGTTAGTTAGGGCAGTTGCGATTTAAATGGCGCCATCGGAAATAGAGGAGGAAATGAACAACGCGCGTGTTACATCCACGTGGAGTGGAGTTTTCCAAGTCGTCCAACATTGTTATTGCCGCGTGTACACGAAGACCTCTTGAGTTAGAAAATCCGTGTTTAATTCTTTGTTTCGCTTTAACTTTCGCGGAGCTCCGTAAAATTTAATATACCTATTTCATTATAACACCGAATAATAGAACGAAATTTTAGCTTGCACATCAAAAAGATAGATATTAAGTGAGAGTTACTTTTTCTGTGTTACTTTTTCTTTAATTATCTAACTTGTAACTTCTAAAAGCGTCAAGAAAAGATAATTTTGTTCCACATTTAGTAAATTTTCCAATTGTACAATTTATTATACAATATATATATTATATATTAATTTTTTTTATTTTTACAATTGTAGTTTGCATGTTTAAAAAAAAAAGATATTAAGCGAAGGATCGTGGTGCTTTTTCTTTAATTATCTAACTTGTGACTTCTAAAAGCGTCAAGGAAAAGATATTTTTGTTCCACATCTAGTAAGTCTTCCGATGATGTATGTAAAATTAAGTGTTTATTAATACATTAACATATTTTTATTATTAATATAATATATTAATAAATTTTACTATTAATATATTTCTTTTAGATTTCTTTTCTTGAAACATTATAATTTTTATTTTCTCAAGCGTTCTCGAAGACCCTGGAGTGCTTACAGTGCATATGCATATCAATACAACGACCCTGTATACCGAGCGCATAATCGGTTAACGCCGTCGAACACATAGTCATCGATGCATAAATTATTCGCGCAGTCACGCGGATCGAGACGAATTTAGTCGTTACGGCTCGCGATCTTAATCCGTCTAATATTTAAATATAGCTCGCAAATGAACAGCGATTCCGATACTTTAACCCAGGAGCAATATCACCGATAATATCAGGTTGAAATTTTAACGACGAGCTCTTTCGCAAATTGCAAGACGGGGGGGGGGGGGCATTTCTCGGGCGCGAATATAAATTCTACTTATTTTAACGATTCGTGAAGTACCACATTGATGCAATTTATTGATAAACGCTGGCGGGTATATATATAGATACGCATACGTGACCAATATAAATCTTCGCCGTTGGCGTAACCTAGCGCTATGCTGATTTATAGATATCGAACGATTCTGCACGAGCAGCGACAGAAATCCGATTATGGCGGAACCGGCGGTGTTATATACACGAGATAGTGTTAGAGAGGGGGAGGGGAAGGGGGACGGGGGTTTCACGCAATTTCGCGATCCGGAATTCGAAGGAAGCCCGTGAAAATTCGGAAAAGTGATTGTAACGTAAGTTATTCGTTAACTGTACGGCCTGTGTTTGTCGCGAGGTGCGAGGAAACGGCGTCGTTACGGACGCCGTTCTCTGTCAGACGCAAGGTTTACCTTCCCGCGACGCGCGGCGACGGCGGGCGGCTATACGTGAACGTAGTTTGTTTCGTTTGCATATAAAGCGCGTATCCGTTTCTTTTCGGAAAATGCTCGGCGCATGTTACCACTACGGCAACATGCAACCTCTGAATAATTCAAACAAAGGATTAAGCATCGCGCAGCACCCGGCCGTACAGCCCGCCCGCCGGATGTCTAACCGATGTTAAGAACAGCATTCGACATCCCGAGCACATTCGGATCCTCGTTTAAATTTCACGGACTTAGGGAAGTCACATTAAACTGGAGATCCGTGCCGAGAAGCGCCTTTGGTATGCGAGACGCGACGACGTCTGTACATAAGTCTCTCGAGCAGCGCAAAACAAAATTGTAATTAAACGACACACGTTACGAATGTGTGTATAGTAAAGTAATACAAATATCCGAAGAACAATCGTACGCGATCCCGGCGAGAAAAATATACTTTTGATTTTTCAAAATTTCGAGATCTCAAAATGCAGCGGGAGAAATTCGTTAGAGACACTTCGGCGATTTAATTTAACTCACGGTTATACGATTGTGTGATGGAGGATTTTTTTAAAAATCAGGATCGCGTTTCACATGAATAATTTATTCGCGTCTGTTTAAACAAAGTACTACAGAAAGGTCGGGGCTCACTCTCTGTTTGCGTTAACCTTGCGCGACGAACGCACGAGAAAGCTAAGTGAATACACAATGGCAACGAGGCGAATGACTAGTGGAATATGACGCCTGGTTGGCCTTCTACGACGTGCTGCTCCACACACGGTGTGCCCTAGTGATAGCAAAAGTGGAAACTGGTATGATAATGAGTTGCAAACACAGTACGAACCACCTCGTATGTCGCTTAAGGGGGCTCACACGAGGCAAACGGCGGACGCCGCCGAGCAAATTGCCGAGACATAAGAGGCCAATTTAACTCTTGACAATTTAAATTTAAAGGTCAATCGCGCCATCTAATCGTCGAAATTACACGCTTAAATTCACTACCAGAAGATAGATGGTACGATCGTACCATTTGTACTCGTTTCTCAAATTAATGAAGGATATTCTACGCGGTTTTATATACGCGGAAAAAAGATAGAAGACGGGAAATGTACGTTGTAGTCGAATTTTTCCGATGAGAAGGTACAAATAGCTGTAGGATATCGCGTGTAGCCCTTTTTACCTCTGTCAAAGTTAAGCGAGCTCTTGTGTTATCGAGCCTTCCTTTTTTTTTACCATCCGCCGTACGCTTTCTGATTTCGACCGGGGGTCTCAATTTCTTACACGAGCGGAGCTATATTGCTGAAAAAAAAAAAAAAGAAATCGTCCGTGGCCTTTATAACGGGCTAATAATAGGTGCACCCGTGTAATTTGCTTCGTCACTTTTCTGTTTCTCCTCTTGCGCCCACGTCCTTATTCACATTAGTGACCGGGAGATTGCACCTGTGCTTTTTTGCGCTCGATGAAAATAATCGAATCTGCTAATAATGCGGCGTTTACGAAAAAACGCGAAGAGTCAGCTCCAATTATTTTATATCGGAGATCCTGTGTTTTTTTCCTCTCCCTCTTCAATATGTATATTAACAGGATTTAAGCACGCGTGTTTTTCACCTCCACTTGTAATTTAGAGAATTAGATTAAATCTCGATAATTGAAAGGTAGATAATTAAAACGGTTAATCAATTATTGAATTTTACATCCGTATAATCTATTTATTTTTAATTACATTTACTTTAAATTACAACTTCTAAAATTACTGATCAGAGCGAAGTTGCACATTATAAATTATAAAATAGCAATTAAATTGTAATAAATCGCCTTTTATTTGCATAATACTCTTCTCTCCAAAAGAAAAAATGCACTAAATAAATAAATAAATAACTCGAAAAGCCCCCGCTCCTCATCCTCCGATACGCAAGTATCGATTCTCTTTTCTGTAAAAGTCATCCGATTATCGGTTTCGCCTTTTAACACACGTGCAATGTACACGGCGCGCATCAGGCACTTGGCGGAGGAATGCCTGCCGAGCTAGACAGCAGCACGGTGCGCCTATCTAATAATGCGTGTAACCACAGGTAATCCGAGCCACTATCGATGACTAATACTTGCCTACACGTTGCTCCGCTCACACCGACGCGGAAGCGACGCGACGCGACGCGACGCGACAATGTAGCGTCGCGCCGCTCTCACGTACTATACACTACTCATGTGCACGTACACGCGAGAGCGAGCGCGCGCTGCACGCATAATGCATATGGACGGTTCGGCGAGCGACATACACCACGACGCGGCAGCGGCGAGGCCCCGAAATCTCGTGGCACGGAGATAGGACGCCAGAGGCGGCGATATTATCAAATTATATACCTGCACTACGTATACACCGGCGGCCAATAATTCATCCATAATTCAGTTATCTAAATAGGACACCCGCGCCACACATGCACGCATACGTAGTATGACTTTCGCGCTGGGTGCCCGCCACCGCCACCGCCGCCGCACACGCGTGATTCCTCGTGCGCGCACGTGTGCATGTGTGTGCGTGCATCAAAGCGCGCCCGGATGCGCGAATGCGTGGTACGCGACGATCTCTGGTAGCTATTAGAGCGAACGGCGAAAAACTGCCGCGGAATTATCCTATCCGGTGGACGACGGACGTGGTTGTGCAGCCTCGGACGAGAGAGTCTCTCTCTCTCTCTTTCTCTCTCTCTCTCTCTCTCTCTGAGAACTCTATCGCGCTTTTTGCTAACGCGCTGCGATGCTATCGCGGGGAGTAGTTAAAAATTTTTAACTATTTAAGTTAATTATTTACGCAGCGATCTATTAACTTTTTTTTTATCCTTGTGCATCCGCGTGTTCCCGTGAATAGAGACGGCTTCTCTGAAAGGGAATCTCGAGACTGTGAGAAACATTCGAAAATGCTTCCTCTGAGGAGAGGAAAATGTAAAATTATACACGATACGTACAAAAGCTCGCTAATAATTTAATACGGTATAATAAATGTAATTGAAAATAATTGTTTTTGTTTCTCACGTTTTTACGCTGTCGAGATTATTCGGGTTATTGTGATGCATAATTCGTACGTTCGTTATATTTATAAAATGTCACGGCGAGATGCTACGTAATATTAGCCGAGCCGGAAAGCGTTGCACAGTGTGTCACCGGCAAATCGGTTTATGATTTGTTTACACCGCGTTGATGAAAACACATGTTGTATCGCATTCATCAATAAATCACTCCCTTCGTCGCACGTTCCACGCATAAAAACGAGAATAATTGAATTAAAATTAATTAATGCTAGAAATGCGATCTCCATATTGCACGTTGCAAAACGTCCTCCATTATTTGCATTAATTCCTAGTAATGCGATTCTATATTGCCGCTAATTGCGGTGACTCGTAAACATGTCGAATCGAGTTTACATGGATTTAATGCCCGGCGCGTTGACACAAATTATACAGCTTGTGCATTAACATAGTTTTTTACTACGTAAAATGCAAAACTTTCGTATATAAATTCCATCCCTTTTGCGCTCTGCGCGCTATCCACAACGGGCATTAAAGCGCTGAAAATTTTACGAGATGGTGCTTAAAAATAAGGCGGCGGAGATAGGAGGGGGAGGGGGGCTGAAACTGGATTTAATTTTCGTTTCTGAGCTGGTTTACGACCGGGTGTTTGAAAATTAACGAGATCACAGTGCACCTTTTGCGCAGTGCCGCGCTCCATACAAAATTGAGAAAGTGGAGAGATAGGATAGTCAACGCGCGCGAAAACAAGAAGAAAATTCATGGTGTTCACGGCGGCGCGGCGCGCCGCGAAGAAAGGCGTTCGATCGCATGAGTATACGTAAACAGCGGCTTCGTGATATTAATATTGGCAGCCTCTTCGAAAGATTAATATTGGCGACGTGCCAATAAATTTATATGATCTCAGTGTTATACGCGGTGTCTCGAGAAGGGGCTGGGGAGGGAGGAGGGAGGTGGGAGGTGGGATGGCGTACACCAGACGCGATGAAATAACGGGAAATTTATGTAAACCTTCTCAACAAACACCGATTAGCATAACTTAATGATGAATATCTCCGTAAACAGATCCTAAATACGTTCCTTATTAAGATCAAGAAGTCCACTTTGAACCAATAGCAAAATTTTATAATTTCGGCAGAAGCATTCGTAATAAGATATTTTCGGATAAATGAGATAATCGTCGTCGAAATATTTGCGAGACATTAATTGAACACTTAAATTAATTTCTGTTTGCGCTTATTTTTGCTCAAGATGAAATAGTTCAACGTGAAAGTAGATTGCGATGCCGCACGTAGCGGTGAAAATATCTCTGATTGAACTGATTAGATAACTTAATGATATCTCGTAAACGGATCTTAAATACATTCTGTTCTAAGACGAAATTCATTTTAAACTTAATAGCAAAAGATTTCCATAATTCGATAGAGGCATCCGAATAAGATTTTTCGGACGAAGCGCGACAGATCGTTATCGAAGTGTTTGCGAGGCGTTAATTGGACATGATTAGTCTCCGTTATGTTTATTTTTTTTTACCCAAGACGAAATAATTTAACGTGAAAGAATGCGGTGCCGCGCGTCGCGGCGAAAATATCTCAGACCCTCTGAAGGGGCGAACTAATTAGATTGCCAAGACGACACGACACGCCGCAACGTTGAGAGATCCCGCTAAAGAGTTCTTCGTTCCTCTTTTTGCTTTCAGGACAGCTGAAAAGTCCACGGATAACCGAGCACCCGTCCGACATAATAGTCGCGAAAAATGAGCCGGTGACGTTGAACTGCAAGGCGGAGGGTAAGCCCGAACCGGTGATAGAGTGGTACAAGGACGGTGAGCTCGTGCAGACGTCGCCGCATGGGGACGCCAAGTCGCATCGGGTCCTGCTGCCTACGGGATCCCTGTTCTTTCTGCGGGTGATGCACGGCAAGAAGGAGCAGGATGGCGGTGTATATTGGTGCGTCGCGCGGAATAAGGCCGGATTCGTCCCGAGCAGGAACGCCACTCTCACAGTCGCAGGTAAGAGCCAGCCGCCCGTCTTTTCTCACTCTCTCGTCATCCTCCTTTTTACGCCCGGATTATACCGGGTAGCGTATCAGACAACCGCGCGAGGGAGAGGAGACCCCCACTCGTTAAACTCGGAACGAATCCCCGTGAAACGGGCTTCTCGCCTCAAGAAATTCCACGGCTGCCCGAGAGTCCGTGTCGATCAAAACGGCGACGTCCGACGATTTCGCGGAAGAGCGAGACAGGCTAAGCCAGAACGAAAGCTCTCTCCCTTTCTCTCTCTCTCTCTCTCTCTCTCTCTCTCTCGGACAAGCTCATCGACCGGTCGCACTCTCGCGTGAACCGGCGCAGTATGGATTAGCTATTGTCGGCGATACGACCAAACGTTGTCCCCGCCGCGGCCGGGTATGTAATTATTTTCCCGCGCAGGTGTCGATTAGAGCGCTAATCTTGTAGCCGAGCGCCAAGCCGATAAGATACCTCTCTCTCGCGTCCTTTTTATATGGAAATCGTAATCGGCGAAATACATCTTTTCGCACTTGCTGAAGAAACTTCATTCACGTTCACGGACGTGTAAAACAAAACGTCGTAATCACTCAGTTGTAATACCCTCTTTGTACATTATCGCCAAGATCAAGCGCCAGTAATTTTTCAATGTCAGTTTACAGTCCAGGGGATTGCTAGCTGATAAATCGGTTGAGTTAACAAATCGCCGAAGCGTACAAAATACAATTCGTGTGTAAAAAAAAGAGCACGCGGGCATCAATAAACGTAATTTTATACTCGACAGTAAAATTCTAAATTTTATATACGACTTCATAATTTTACACGGCGCATTTGCTTATCTCAAAGTGCCATTCGTCACAGTCTCTTTTCATTTTCTCTCTCTCTCTCTCTCTCTCTCTCTCTCTCTCTTTCTCTCCACTCTCTCTCTTTCTGCCTCTCTTTTTTACGATAATCTCTTGCAACCATTTCTCTTCCACTCTTTGTAAAATAATATTCAAATAATAAAGCGATATTAATTTTGTTATATCAAACAATAGAAAGATATTAATTTTGTTACGCAACAGCGAGTTTACCGAGGAAACAAAAATGTACAGTGACTTCTCGAATACATTTTAAATTGCAGAGAAGTAATTTACTTCCTCGTTTACGCTCTAATTAAACAATTATACACGCGGGGAGCTCACAGACGGAAAGGCAAACGGCTTTCATAATGCGTTTATCGGCCAAATTCCGCACGGTGTATTCCAATCTATTCTCAGCTGTGTTAACAAGGGAACGAATAAACTCTCCCCTCCTCCCTCCCTTGACGGCAAAAATGGTTGCATCCGCGACTCGACGTCTCCCCTCGCGTACAGTACTACTCCCTTCCGCGTGCTCGCGAGAGAGCCTCGAGTGCCTCGAAACGACTTCTCTCACCTCCGCCGCCGCTCGTTCACTCGGTTCACTCGCGAGGTTGCGAGGCAAAGTGAACGGCGGCGGCGGCGGTGACGGCGGCGACGGCGACGGCGACGGCGACGGCGGTGACGACGAGCGGCGATGGGGAACGGTGTCGGTGTCACACGAACGAAAATGGACACCCCGTATGTACGGGCGCAGGAAGGAATAACCGTGATTTATACGGGATAGAAGTCGACTCCTTCGACTAAAACGAGCCATGTTTGTTTAGAGGCGATCGATATCCCGGGCGACGCACCCTCGCCTCTGCCCGTCCGTGGTATATGCCCCGTCCGTCCGCCCGCCTGCCTGCCTGCCTGGCTGCTTGCTTGCCTGCTTGCTTGCTGGTTGGTAACGACCGATTCGCTCTCGCCTCACCTCGCCTCCACTATACCTACGAGCCTGTACGATGCGACACCGACCCGACGCCTGCTATACTGGGCGAAGAATGCACTTCGTCGTCCCCGTCCTCCGTGTGTGCGTGTGTACGTAACGCAGCGAGAGCCGAGGAGGATTCTTCTCCCCCTCCGCCCCTCCCTCCCCGCCTCTATTGTGGGGAGAGGCCCCCCCCCTTTTACGCAGCATCCCCGCGTCGCCGCGCTGTCGCGCGCTCCGGCTAATCCCGATTATGATCTCGAGAAAAGATTCCATACAAATTGAATTAGTGCCCCCGAGAGTCAATGTAGCGGTTTCTGGAAATATCGCCCCGAATATATATGCTGGGAAAACATCTGTGTAACTCGGCCGACTCTCTCGGCGTTACGATATTGAATGCCTTGGTTATTGAATATCCGGAACGTTTCCCACCGTAACGTCGCGATTGAAATCGTTTCCATTTTTATTCCGCGGCCGGCATGGAATCGTGTATTTTTCACGCGGAGGAAAAAAAAAAAGAAGAGAGAGATCGGGACGTATGACTGTCGAGCGCACGGTGAAAAAAGAGAGGAAATCGCGAATGTGCGCATTCGGATCGCATTACGGAAGATTAAGAACGATAATGGAGAATCCCGATAATGCGAGAGCGCGGATCGCGCACGCCGCTTCCATGTTATTCCCTTTTCCGTGGGCTCGTTATTTCGAGTTCGTATATATAACCCGCCCGGCGTGTGTACTCTCTAGCACCGGTGTACAACACGCGCGCGCGCGCTCCCCGCGCACGGTATATCGCACACACGGATATGCAGTCGCGCGTTTCGCGTTTCGCGTACGCGAGCATCGGTTACGCCGATGCATCCGAGCTTCGTAATTTATAGAACACGATATCGCTCGTTAATTGCTTATTGTAATACGCCCAGCTATCCGTAACGTGCATTTATGCGACAGCGCACATTAAATATGCAGCCGTAATGGGAGTGCTTAGTCGGGGGGGGAGAGAGAGAGAGAGAGAGAGAGAGAGAGAGAGAGAGAGAGAGAGAGAGAGAGAGAGAGAGAGAGAGAGAGAGAGCGGAACGCGCGCGCGGGGCTTGCTCTATCTCTCGCGGAGCCCCTGGAATCTTTCAGAATATTGATATTGCGTCGCAATAAAATTTCTGTCAAGGCATCTGTGCTTATAATTAGTCGGATGCCATAAAACGCATTGGATGAGGGGGGGGGGACACGTAGGGGAAAGGGATCTTTGTGCACATCCGAGGGAGCTGAATCTGCTCCCGGGAATCAGTTTTCCCCGTTTTCTGTTATATTAATGCGATGCGCTGCATGAATCTTAAATCTCTTGCGATAATTATTGCCGTATAAATTAAACGTTGGGTTTAATCATGTGTAATGAAATAGTAATAGGCAATTGTGTAAAATAACCAGAACGGTTATTATTTATGTACGGAATGAAATTAATTTTGTAAAAGAGTAAAGATTATTTTATTTTATAATTATTTTATTTTGTAAAACAAAGAGAATCGAACTCAGTGAATGGGAAATTAATTTAACGTCATGTAATGAGGGGACCGAGTTTCCCGTTCCACAGAATTATAGCCTAGCAGATACTCGAACTTTTTCCGTTTTTTTTTTAATTATTAGTAATAAATTAGCAATATATAGCGTAAAATAATCAGTATTATTATTCATGAAATGAAATTAATTTCGTGAAAGAGTAAGGATTTACTTTATTTTATAAAACACACACAAAGGGAATCGATTTAATGAATGGAAAATTAATTCAATATTATATAATGAGAGAATCAAACTTCTCGTCTCACATAGAATTGTAGCCTGGGAGAGGGATATTCGAGTCTCTTTCCCGTTCTTTTGAAAAAAAAAGTGGTGCGAAGAGAGACACGAGAGGAGATCTCTCGTGCTTTGTCGCGTTCTCCTCCATCGCAGTTTTAAGTATCGCGAGCCTCGCCTTTCTCGGTAACTAGATTCGCCAAGTAGCCGTCTCTCGCGCCCCTTTGTTGTTTTTGCTGCGGCTCGCGCCGGTCGCTCTTTTCCCTCTTCTCTCTGTCTCTCTTTCACTCTCTATCTTTCTTTTTCTCTGTCTCGCACTCTCTCCGACTTCTAGCATAATATAAATAGGCCCCGGAGATCGCCACCCGAGCCCCCTTTTCACTTTATACGGAACGCGACCCGGCATGCCGCGGAGACAGGCGGACACGGCTTCTCGATCCGGGCTATCGCCGTATAATGCATAGCTTACCGCGTTATAATGGGAGCTTACGCACAATAGTCATGTACCACTCGCTCTCGCCCATAAGGCTCTCGACCGCATGGACGCCGCTACGCCCATTTTTTTTTCGCGTGGAGCAGCAACGTGTGTGTTGTGGGGCTCTTTTCTGGGAACCTGTTAGTGTATTCCGGACCGGTTCTTTTTTTCGCCTTTGTCCATTCAAAACATTCCTCGGAATGTTTTAAGAAACATTCATAAGGCTTAAGAGATTATAATATTTATATCTGCTTGACCGTATCTAACAATTGTAGCATTGAGTGCAATATATATTGATTTCTTATTGTGTCTTATTATTATAATATACGTGATGACGTAATCTCGCGTCACACTTTCTCCAAATTTGCATAGATACCGCGGTTAAATGATGTATATTGAGCAACTTTGTTCGTTCTCTATCTCAAATATCCCAAGCGCAAACGTTATTACATAATAATGTTGCTTCTGCATTCTTGATGTATGGACCCGTCATCTTAAAACCCTCTAATATCTTCTGTTGATACGCGTAGTTTGTCCACGTTCAACATCGATGGGCAATTTATCGCCATAAAATATGCTTGCGCGCGCGGTCTTGATGGTTTTTCTTTTAAAAATTAAGTAACATATTTATCACGCTGACAGTGATTTATTTCTCGGCTAGAAAATTATCAAGAGTCCCTTACACTTTTCAGTATAAAGCTGTTGCGGAGCGGCGTCATTTTCGTGTAGGTATCCGAGAAAACACGACGGGCGGATGACCCAGATATATTTTTAAAACTATATAGAGGATGATCCCCCCCTTGACTGGTTGCTAGATTATCCCTAGACGACACAGGGAACGACGCGCGGCGGTGCATCAAGCGCAACGCTTAAGTCGTCTCGCGGCGCAAGACAGCTCTGCCCGTTTCGAGATGTCTCTTTCTTTTCCCTCTCTCTCTAACGGGAGAATATAAAGAAATGTTCTCTCGGCATATCTTACAAATTTATAATTGGCTTCAGCTGAAGTTCTAAACTAAAGCTGAAATAAAGAGACATGAGAGCTGAAGTAAAGAGTCCGGTTTTGAAATTAAGCAAACTCGGCGGCGAATCCTGAGCTCCAGCGGCATAATTATCGAAGTTAGGACATGTTGCGGGTAAAAAATGTATAAAACAGGAGAGATTATACTTCAGGACATATATATCTACATATCTATATATAATTATATATATATATATATATATATATATATATATGTGTATGTATATACCCGGAAGATGTTTCAATTTGAATTAAGGTTTTGCGTCTTTGCTTCCCCAGATGATTTAAACGAGAGATGAAAGATAAAGAGGACGCGAGAAACGAGAAATTCCCTCCGACCGCTTCTTTCTTCCAAGTACACGTCTCAAGTTTAATGTTTCCCAACTTCACGACATCTATATCCGAGATACAAACCAGCCAGCGAAGCTCGTGCCAAAAATCCTACGGCCGAAATTGAACCCCTGAGATAAATGCGACTGAATTTTGACAGATTAGCATGGCGACGGGCACTCGCTACTTATTTCCCTTAAACGTTATCAGGGGCGGGAGGGAGGGTCCACTCTTGAGTTGTTTATTTTAACGTGACGCTATCGCACCTCCACGACGCCAAGACGGACGGCGGCGGTGACGGCGGGCCCGAGGATGACGGGGGAGTCGAGAAAGTAAGAGAGAGAGAGAGAGAGCCAAAGAATAAACGGGAGAAAATGAAGATAAATTGGAGTAAATAGGTGGTAATAGGTATAATGTCGCTGCTATTTAATCTTCATTAAGGCTAACGTGCCTCCTGTCTCCTCCGGCTCGTCTCGCGACGGCGATATCGGGACCGTCACGGAGACGGATACGTTTTTAGTGGAGCGTCACTTCGGGGTTCGTCAGCGTTCCCCGATGTATATCCGGTGCGCGGGGACGAGCGGACGGGAACGGATGATTGTTAAAAACTGCGCGAGACGCGACGCGTCGCGTCGCCGGCGGCTGATTATTCATTGGACTATTGAGATAATAATTTCGCAGCGCGGGTGCGACAACGTCGGATGTGACGCGGCGTGTTTGTCCTGCCAATAAAATGGAAAAAAGCTCGAGGGGGATTAATGAATGGTGCCGCTGGAAGCTTCTGGCTCTGTTCGAGCGCTTTCACGTGCCCTTGGTGTCACACTCTTGGTTTCACACGTCTTTGTGCGACAACAGTCAGTCTATCCGACAGCTTTTTCTATATAGGCGACGACGCCCATATTCTCGCCGAATAAAAATTAATTCTGCACTCTCACGAAGTTTTGTATAGATTGAACATAGCTCTCTTTCTCTTTCTCTCTCTCTCACTCGCGAGGAGAGGCGCGATTATTGACGAAAAGTTTAATAACTTCTCCGATGTTCTTTTTGCACGGGAATGTATTCCCCGGTGGAAAATAACGTCTGAAAAGTTGGTTAGTTCGACGTGTTTTACACGGAGTCGCTCATTAGAATGCGGGATATATTACAGGTTAATAGGTACACTTACCGCTAAACGAAGTTTAACCGATGTCACGGAAAAAGACCATAGTCGGGAACACGGGGCGCCCTTTGTAAGAAATCGTAGACGGGGGCGGTGACAGGCAATTATAGGTCTGACGGTAATTGATTTGATGCAGAGAGACGGTAAAACCAATTGGGAAAGGGAATGTGATAGGAAATTGGAGAAGGGGGCGGGAAATAATAATAATAATTAAAAAAATGGAAAGAGAGAACTGTGAAAGCTTTATCGAGTTTAATTCTTTATATTTTATTATATGAGATGTATAATATATCGCGGCGCGCGCGTTCGCCGTTCCTTTCTGAAAATTTTATTTCCGTTTGCTCAATTACGTTTCGACCAGCGATCGATCGCGTTTTATTCACCGCGCTGGAAATTATTGCGAAATACACGTTAAATATGATATTTATTAATATCAAGATGTATTAATTGACATATCGTAAATGATTTATTCGTTAATATTGACACACATCGGGTACTGTAATTACATGCCGTGTAATTATATACCGCGCTGTTAACGCGGAAAAGTGCGTTCGCATCTCAATTGACACGAGCGCGCTTCCGCTCGTATCCCCCGCGCGCATATCTACACCGCGCCTTCATCTCTCCTTTAAAATCCGTTTGCGAATAATTATACATCACGTTAGAAACTCTATCGGTTTTCACTTACCTCTCCGTAGGTTCCTCCCCTCCTCCTCTCGGTTCGATCCCCTTCGACGTTGCATGCATGCATGCATGCATGCATGCATGCGAGCATGCATACCAAGGAGGAGGAAACTGGATGAAGGTATATAGCGGGAACAAATGCCCGGAGAGAGCTTACTGTATGATCTAACGAATGGACTATTCGGGGTGCACCCCATTTTCTATGCCTCCGACACGTACCGCGCCACGTGGTGCATACATCTGTCCGCCCCCCTGGCTCACCCTCCCCCGGCTCGTCGCCCCGTCCCGCGACTTCCCTCTCTCTCTCTCGTTTTTTCCCCCTTCGGGCCAACGTTCGAAAGCCAGACTCTTTCACGGCTCCACTCGCGCCCCGTTTCTACACTTTTTCTTCGACCCGGTCCATATTACTACGAACCTACGTACCCGGACAACCCTCATTATTGGCCGGGCTATTAAATGGTTATAACCTTGCGCTCTTTACAACACGTGCCGCCCGCTCGCCGGTTTGACAAGTCCTCGCCGTGCTCGTAGTTTCCTTTGGCAGGCAAACCGCTGCCGCTGTTGCGCTCTCTTTGTTAAACCCGCGCCCAAATCGAAAATTATTCTCTCGTCGAGCAGCGATTGACTGCCGTGTCAGTGGTTAACTTTTATTTATCTTTATTTCCAATCTTCTGTGATAAATCGCCGTTGAAAGATACGAATCATCGCGGTTGTTACACATTACACATGTAAATGTATAAATGGAAAGAACAATTTTTTTGCTGAAATATCTAAAAATTCAGCCAGACTCGAGGACGGATCTGAAAATAATTTTTTGAAACTGTCAAAATAATTATGCGGGACGCTCTCGAACGTAATGAGCAGTGCTGCACAAAGAGCTTTGACGTTTCAGCTATCAGCGACCTACATAATTATTTTGATGGTCTAACGAAATTATATACATTTCAGATCTGTATCTAGCTAACTTTTTTAGATATACTCTAGAAAAACCGTTCTCTCTGTGTACTACATCACTTCCGTGTAATATATTAAAAAAAATAATTATTACATGCTTTTAGAGGAAAATGCGAGCATAAATCTTGCTCCTTTTTTCTTCCGCGCGCGCGCGCGCGTGCTCTTTTCCTTTCCTCTTCCTGCCGTATTTTCTCCGCGCCCGCATCTCTCCCGTAGCGCGACAAAATTTTGGCAATGAATGCCGAGTCTCTTCTCCCTCCGATGACGTTGCACCGCGCCGAACAATGGCGCGATTTTCCTGACGCGACATTCACGGCGGAAGAATCTATAATCTCGTCGCGCGATTTCGTCCGTTCGACGGGCGTTCACTCGCGGAAAATTTTATGATAATTCTCCGGTTCCCCTGTCGCCACTCTCTCACCTCCAATCCCTCCTCCTTCCCCTCCGTCGTGTCGCACAATTCATCGTAGCGTCGTAACGTCGCGCGAGCGTGCACACACGATGCACACTCGAATGCGTACACAAGTATATATACGCTTTTCCTCTCTCGCGAGTATATATTTCCCCTTTAAAAAGTATAGCTTATTTATCTCGCTTACTCGGAGTGTAACCGTGTTTACGGTTTTTATTAGCGTGAAAGAGCCGGAGGTATACAAGTTAACGAACGTTCCCCGGATCGATGTTGATAAATTTGGCGAAATCTCGCGGGGGCGGCACACACATTGCATTCGACTGCATCTCTCATCCCCCTCCGTCCCCCCTATAGCTAGCTGGCTGCATCTCAGGCGCGCGGAACTTTTCTCAACTACTTTCCGCGCGCGCGACGTACGGGACTGGGGTAAAGATTTCCAGTGATGTTTGCCCGACAACTGTATAAACAGACGGCGATAACGCCCAGTTCCTGTCGGGAATTTCGAAGCGCCTGTTGTTCGTAAATGCCACGCGTCCCACCGCGAAATTTCGCGCGCCCATCCCGGGAATTACCGCGGCGACGCGGCGACGGCGGCGGGCGCGCGGCGCCGAGCCTGTTTAACATTAACAATTGAGCGGCGCGCGGCGACGGTAATTATTTACCACATTTTATTATGCGTTTTACGAACTACACCCGCGTCCGCCCTACAATTTAGTTGTCCAATTCGTTCGGAAACACACCGGATTATACGGATTTATTTAATACCGCGAGCCATTGCATTAAGCGGGAACGTCGATTTTATACCGATTCGCATCTAATTGGTTTTATCGCATTCAATTTCGGATCGCGCATAATTGCATTTCCGAGCTGTTATTCGGCACGCAAAAATCGGGTCGCATCTCCCGAGTTTATGAATCTTGTAAAATTAATTCAGACTGATATTTCTGAAGTACGTTGGAAAAACATGAAACGTTTCTCACACGGTATAATATTTTGACTTGTGTCTCGTATAACAAATTTCAAGTTTTTAATGTAGTTTCTATTTTTTTTAAATATGACAGTTATCAAGATACACGAGAAAATCGTCGAAAATTTATATACTAAATCATAAACTTGTTAGATTTATATGCGTCCTGATAACTGAGATATTTCGACGTGCTCAAATGCACGTGAATATAAGTTTAATATAATTCAGAAAGCAAGCGGAGTACCCGCAATTTAAAGTATGACGTATGATTTATATATATGTATACATATTTGATACATCGTAGAAATATATTCCAGTTAATGTTGCAAAATCGATAAAACCAGATGCCACCCGGTTCGCGGTTTCGCTCGGGTTTTGCACGCCGGCAAAACTCCGCGCTCGATGACTATACAAATTTCTCCCTCCTTACGATCCACGAGAGCGCTGCGCAGTTACCTCACAGGCGTCACGCGGGTTAATAAACTTCTTTATACCGATACACCTGCAAACGTTTTGCACAAACGACAGTGCGAGCGAGCGAGAGAGAGAGAGAGAGAGAGAGAGAGAGAGAGAGAAAATACTAAATATAATAGTGATAATGAAAAGAAGCGAATAGCAGCGCTTGTTAGCGTGCTAGATAAACCAGATGCAATGCGACGCAATTTCATACAATATCGCGATTATACCGAGTAAAAGAGAAGAGTCTGCGCGGATTGAATTGTCGCGTCATCGCCCTCATCGTCGTCTTAGTCGTCGGCAGTGTCATCGTCGTCATCATCGTTGCCGTCCCTCGTGATTGAACTTTCCTCGTCCGTGATCCTCGGCGCGCGCGTCTGTTAGGCGCGTATGGCGCGGCAAAAATTTCCAAGCGGAATTCGTCAATTAGGCGCACACGCGCTGCCGGGGCGTCCGTTCCCTAGCCCCCCCCCCC
>NW_012026841.1:400082-407411 GCF_000956235.1 Wasmannia auropunctata | reverse complement strand
CCGCCCCCCCCCTTCCCCCGCCTCTTCCCTTCTCGCCCCGTATTTCCACCGGTTTTTCGCCTCCATCCCTCCGTCTCGCTCCTTCTCCTGCACCGCCCGAAAAGACCCGGGATAAAATAACACCTAGACACCCTTCGCTCGCGCGCTCTCCGACCCTCTTTCACGCGCTCGCTCGCTCACTCGCTCGCTAGTCTCTCGCGTGGCGCGCGCGCGTGTATCGATTAGCCGACGCGCGGAGCGAAGCGGAGCGGAGCGACGTGGCGCGGGGCATCGCGACGCCGTGCCGCTCCACGCGACCTGGCGTTTGCTCTCTCTCTCTCTCTCTCTCTCTCTCTCTCTCTCTCTCTCTCTCTCTCTCTTTCTCTCTCTCTCTCTTTCTCTTTGCCCTGGACAAGCCGGCGAAAGGTGGGGATCTCTTGCAGCTTTTAATCCATCGCTCTCTCGCTGATATTCCGCCCGTCGAGTAGAGCCCGTGCCACTGTGCAACGATTCTCGGGCGGCGCGAGAGCGAGTTTTATCATTGTCCCTGTCCCTTCTGGCCTGTCCCTCTCTTTGTCTCTCTCACTCGAGCCGTGATCCGCCCGATACTCGCAATTCGCCGATCGGCGAATCGCCCGGAATCCCCGATCCGATCGGGACGATTCACTCTTCCTTTCGTTTTCATTCGGACGCTGGATTACCTCCCTTCACCTCTTCCCCCCGCCTCCTGCGCTCACCACCCCTCCCCCCGTCATCTGGTCACCCGCGTGATCGTTCCCGCGGTGCGATTCTCCAACTGCCATTGTTCTTGTTAGGTACAAATGTATAATGGCAGACCTGTACTGCAGAATCTCAGATTCGTCGACGCGAGCTTTATAATTTTCCAGCCGATTCTGGCGCAAATTCAACTGCAGCTGTATTTTAAAGCGCCTCTTCCTCCGCAGTCAGCATTAATTAACACGAGTCTTGCTCGGGGTTACTGAATAAATAACTATACTTTTGAATAAATTGGTATTTACAATACAAGCACACGGAATATATTATAATATTACCAGCGCATTATAATATTATCTGCAGTATTGTAATACAAACGCGTAGCACATTTTTTATCGGTGAAAGTCGAAAGAGGCTACGAGGGATGATTATTAATCAGTTTCGTATCTCTAATCTCAGGGATCCTTAAATCTATTCGGCTAATCCGCGAGTGCCCCTCTCCCCCAATGCGGACGGGCAAGAAGTGATAATTAATTGATTCCATATTTTCCGACGTACAAATCCCTCAATCTACTTGAGTAATTCCTTGGCTCCGGAGAAGAGAGAAATTCCATACGGAGAGTATAGAGAAGCGACCGCAGAGGAGCGGAAAAAATTGGCACATGCAGGAATATCTTCTTCATCCCGTGCCAATTTCCTCCCACGTCGTGCTGTGTCTCTCAAAGCGATCGCTCACGTGATATATTACTGAAATGAGCTGAAAATAAACTCAATAAACCCAACATATGATCAGTGCTTGAGGAAAAAAACTTTTCTCTGATTATCGTTTCCCGAGGAATAAAATCAAAAGGAAGGTCTACTTCTTTTTCTCTCTGTTTCTCTCTCTCTCTCTCTCTCTCTCTCTCGTTCTCCCCCGCTGACACCCTCGCGGGAATGGCGCAACAAAATGGTGGCTGTGGGTAAATTAAGTTTGGCGTGAGAGCCGCCCGCGGGGAGAATTTCATTCTATTGCCCGAAGCGGGCTTGCGAAAGCTCAAAACAAACGCGAACCGGAGCCGCGGAGGGTAGTAACGCGATAGCCTGAACTTCCGCGCGCGACTTGGATACCTCTAACGAGGTAACCATGCTCTCCCCCCCTCTCTCTTTCTCTGTCTGTCTCACTCCCCCTCCCCATGTCGTACTCCGACTTATTTAATACGTATACAGCCAGCCGGTCGTAGCCGGATCCCCGAGTTTCTCGACTCCAAAGCCGCACCGAATCGAATCGGGACGGCCGATTCGAACCGAGTCGAGTCGGGATTCGAGTCGGCTCGAAACTCGACGAGCTCGCCCAATAACCCGCGCGGCCGTATCCTCTCGTTTACCATTTCGGCGGGGGGGGGAGGAGGGGGGAGAGCCGGGTCCGTGGCGCCGTTTTCCTGTTACATCAAATCTCCTTACGTAACCGAAAACAGCTATTCTATTCTGTCTATATCGCGCTTATCCTCGTCGGGTAATCAGTGATATATTGTAGATTTCCTTTCGGCGGTTACGAAAAAGAAATTGACGTCGTCGTGGGCGTCGTGGGCCGCGATTAGGGAGAACTTGTGAGTCCCTCGGCTGATTAATCGCTTACATCGTGTCTCTTCGGCTTTATCTCGGTTTTGATGCATGCGCTTTCTCGCGCGCGCGTCACGAATATTTAATTCCTCCTTCCAGCCACCGCCGTGCCGCCGCGCCGCCGCCCGACGGCTCGACTCGGCGCCAGATAAATCGTCTTGTAAATGATAGCTGTATATATAAATGGAATGATAAGAACGTTGCATTAACCTTCTTATCGAAACACAGCCGGATTAATTTAAATTTCTGAAATAAATATTAATATGTATATTCTCCTCTCCTCTTTTGCGACTTGCATACCTACTATATCGCGGACGTAATATTGCGTTACTGTCAGGGCGTGATGAATTACACGAAATAAGAATAATCTGTAAGATAGAAAACACTTTCTAAAGGATCACCGCACCGGTATGAAGAAAGCCTTCCTGTTTTGAATCAAAATACCGAAACTTCGCGTGATCGGCATGAGTGTCTCTCTCTCGTGCCAGTAATGACTTTCACTTGTAATTAATAATAATAACACCGTACCGAATGCAGTACCCGACAGTATGTATGTAGCGCGCGTATGTAGCGAAGAGAGGAGGGATACTTCCTATTTGCACCGCGCTCATCCGGACTCCTTCCCCTGTAATTTGTCCGCTTTAAGTATAGGTGTTATAATCGCGAATAATAGCCGCTTCGCGCGCGCGCACGTTCTTCGTCGCGCCAGTCTGTACTAATTTTCTTCGGCGTTAATGCGCTAAGTGCGTCGGGTAAAGGGTCGTTCGCCGCGTGTTTGCCGCCTGACGTTACATTTTGGGGAATTTACGGTAGATTGGTCGGCGGCCCATGACGAAGATTACGGTTTGTGTGTGTGTACGTGTTTGTAACATGTCTATATATATATGTGTGTGTGTGTGTGTGTGTGTGTGTATATGTTCGCGCGCATGTGTGCGCGCGCGCAAGTTTGAAGAGAAGAGAGCGTGAACAAGATTACCCAGAAAATGAGAAAGAGGGTACGTACCAGAGAGAGCCGAGCGAATATAAGTTTAGGCGAGCAGAGGAGGAGCCCTTTTATTCGCGACCAAAGCCGTGTGTGTTACACCGGCATTTCGATTATGCTGCAGTAATGACGATAATTGCGACGAACGGCGACGGATAGCGGAAGTAACGATAACATTGTGAAATGAAGACGTCGCCGCTCGCGCTGAAAATCTATAACGCGGGCGGCGGCGGCGGCGGCGGCGGCGGCGGCGACCGACGACTCCGGTGGAGGCTGAATGAACGTTCCGCGAACGTTCTCGCGATGACTGTTGATTACGGAGAAGTAGTTAAGCGCTTCCCGCAGAGTGAATAGCGAACTCGTCGGAATAAGGACACCGGGAACGGTTGCAACGCCTCCACCTCCCTCCCCCTACCCTCCTTCGCGGGAAAAAATCTCGGGGATTATCTCGATTAGCCGCATTTGCTAATTGATCGCGATCTAATTGACGCTGTTCAACACTCGCATTCGCGCGAGTGAAATACCAGGAATCTCTTAGAGGAGCATGTGTAAAGTCGATTCTCGCTTCTCTTGGTAAACACGTCGTTGATATGTTAATTTCAATACAAGCAATACATTTATAATTTAATATGATATATTGGGGGAAATTGGGAGATAACACAATAATTAATTATTTCGTATGTTTCTTTTATTAAAGAAACAATTGCAAAATCTTGTATTTTTATACACAATGACTATAATTCTAACAATAAACGATCGCAATTAGCCATGACTAATTACACGATACCTGAAATAGTTCGTGTAATTTTCGTTTATATCGAATAATTAAAATTAATGATATTGATTATTAATAGCAAACTTCAAGAGTTACACGCAAATTATTTAATCTTTTTAATGAATATATTTGAACGCTTGATTAATTATTCCTCTAATTTTATAGCCATGTTAAATATAACGTTAAATTTAAAGGAATAAAGTATATCTTTGTTTTAATAATAAGGGAAATTAAATTGAATTAAAATAAATTTATTATTAATATCTTTTCATATTATACACTGAAAGACTGCATAATTTAAAAAAATCATTAATTAAAGAGTCGTCACACTTCTACCGCGATTTAATTTCACCCTCTTGATTTTAACAAAATCACATAATTTTACTATTTTTACATAAAGATCCGAAACAGAACAATTATAACTTTAATTTAACAACTTAATTTACATGAATATTCCTTCCAAAATAAATTCCATTGTTAAATTTAATGCATGCACGAGAATAATTCATATAATCGAAATCAATGTGAAACAAGAATACGTAACGTTTATCCTGTTTTGCGTTAAATATTTCGCGGTAAACAATTCGTGGTAACGAATTGGTCTGGTCTTGACGGTTCGACGCCGGTTCGGTGGTCGGTGTTTACGTTTTTCGGGAGGTGTAACACGCCACTGGGTACACGCAGTCGCCCAGTGTTGTCATTCGCGCAACGAGACTCTACGAGCGAGCGGGTAGTGGTGCGAGAGGGCCGAGAGGTGTTGCGTGTGTCATTTACCCGGCGCCGTACATTGGCCTTTCGAAACGCGATCGCATATTAGAAATTGCCAAATTCCTTCTCCGCAAATAGCAAGACAAAATTAGCCAAGCGATAAAAGATCGATATCACTCGAGCTATGAAAAGCAATAATAAATGACTATTTGAGACGAAATTTTTACGCGATATCTCTTTAGTCAGCTTTGATCATTTTTTGTAAATTTGACGGCTACAACACGAAAAGAACGACTATTCTAAGTTGTCCAATAAATTCTCCAGATAAAAATAATTTTATTAGGTCGTTAATATATTATGTAAAATTCTCGAGCCAAATAATCAATGTTGAAAAAAGTTTCGCTTTTTTATCAAGCAATCTAGATCAACCATCCTAATGTGATTCTTTTGACAGTTGTTTCGAAATTCTAACTAAACTATTTTCAGATCTGTATCCAGTAAAATTTTTAGATAGTTTAGCAAAACCGTTCTTTTCATTTATTATAATATCGGTGTTTTTCTTGTTAAGATTTTTAACATTAATTAATCTCGGAAATTCGTTAAAAATAGTACCTATAATTGTTTGTTGTGTATTAATTCGTGTTGTTTACGCGTAATTATCGTATTATTGTCGAGTAAATTATTTTTTCGCGTTTGAATGCGCATCTTTTAACTTCCGTAATTCTTAAAATTGTCTGTCCGGAAAATTAATCAGCTTTGCGAGTTCCGTTACGGTCTTCCTCCGCAAACCAACGATATTATACCTATATGCCGGATTAAGCTTACGGTTTTCCTCTACGTGTGCTGGGGCAGAAATTGTATTGTATTTCGAACTTCCTGAAAATTGCGGATTGCTTTCTATCTCCCATAATCGCTGGCAAGCAGCCCAGGGGAGGATACAATTAGATGGAACGTGTAGTGCTTTTCTCGGTGACAAGGGTAGATACCACGGTCGAAGTCTAGCAGGCGTATTATATACCAGGTGTCGTAAAATTCAGTTTTATATCTTGTGTCGTAACACAAGATATAAAAATCGAACAATTTGTCCGCCTATTTAAACAATTTTTTTTTAACCGGAGGGAACATGCATCATTACAAAAAAACAATAAAAAAAACCACGTCCAAGGCGACACCCTAATATTGCCCGCGTCGATAACGGATATACGAGGACCCCCCAAAAAAAAGGGAAGACGCTCTCGTGTCGAAAGCTTTATACTTTCGTGTATCGCGAGATGTATTGTAAAATTAAGTGTGTAGCATCGAGATAACCCACGCGGGTTATCCGAAACAAGCGTCACAAGGGACTTTACTTTCGAGGGACTTAGGGTACATTTAACGCGCTCTCTCCGCCTTGGGTGCGAGAATTCCGGCGAAATAAATTGTATACACAACGCGCAATGCTCCCGCCGTCGGAAAAGCATTGCTTGTACAACGTGTGTCACCCGAACCCTACGTTATACGACGAATTCACGGAATACCCGGCGCGGCGGGGCGCGGCGGGGGCGAGCGTGTAGTCGCGTATAGTCGCGCGTGTGAGGCACGTCGCGCGCTAAATATTTCCCGGTTTAATTACACACCCGGGGTATATACGCTCGCTAGAGAGGGGTATATACGTATAAGAACATAATCGTAAAATTCGGGCCGCGCTCTACCACGGACGCGGGACGACGGTTGTCGCTGCATGGAACACGCGGCGCCAGGCGGCCTTTCTCCCGCAAGATCTGGCTGGTACGCTTTCGCATGCAAGTACGAACGCACGCACGCACGCACATACGCACGCGATAGGCACGGACATATAGGTACCACATGTACATCCAAACCACGACCGCGCGTTAGTTTGCGATCGCCACGTACGGAAGGTATATAATACGCCAACGCGTACATACGCATACACGCGCGCGATTAATACCTATATTCCTGTACGTGTGTACACGCGGTATACAAACACGCGTACGCACGTGCTCGCGCACGCAGCCGGGCGCGCACGCACACTTCCGTGCCACGGGGCGCTTCTCGTACGGTCGTAAGACCGACCGAGGGAGAAAGGGTCGGTGAAACATTTGAATACAAGTGGCCCTCATTCGCCATAGCGCACCCCAATCAGCCGCCCCAGACCCGGGGGGGAGACCCGTTTTCAAATAACGTTTTTGCGACGAAACACGTCCGCGGTCGAACAAAACGGAACGGAGAGAGCGGCGACGAAGAAAGGATGTAAAACACGCCCTTGTAGCCGGTCCGGCATCACAATGATATCCGCCGACCGATTCGATTATACTTAAGGTGAGCGTTTATTTCCTTCTTCTTTCTAATCTCGGTCGTCTCGGAGTCCGACGGAGGGGGCGAAGTCTGGTCCATTCAACCTGGAGTATCTTATTGTCTTCGATTGTTCGTGGGCTACCCTGCGGGTTACTTATGGAGTTTTCAATGCTCGGGGTCATAAAATTGATGTAAAACCGTCATTATCTCGAGATTAAGGTGACGAGAAAAAGAAAAAGGTGTTGAAGGATACAAAGTATTAGAATCAGAAATGTAC
>NW_012026841.1:398435-400062 GCF_000956235.1 Wasmannia auropunctata | reverse complement strand
TTATATGTACGTTAAATATTAATTATATATACACATGGTTTGTCCCAAAAGTAAATGAGACTAGTTTTTGTGCGCACGTGAGAAGAGCCAGGAAAGGAAAACGGCGGTCGAGATAGTTGGCGAGGTACCTCAGGTGTGACCCTTCTCAGTTGCCTCCGAGCCTATCTAGCATTCTTGTAATTTTTGTGTCTTATCACGGGCGAAAATTCAGCACAGTCTCGAACGCTGCTCAAGACTGTGCTGCATTTTGACCAGCGTTACGCGATCAAATTCTGAAGATAAAGTTAGCATCCCCATAAGCTGTTCTCAACATCTACCAACGTTTCGGAACCAGATTTTCCCAGTTTCACGCAGAATTTGATCGCTGCTCAAGACTGCTAAATTTTCGCCCGTGACAAAACACAAAAATTACAACGCACTTTGCTGACGGTATCGACTGCTAGAAAGGCTCGGCAATTGAGAATGGTCCGACTGTTATACCCAAGGTCCCCCGTCAACTGCCTCCGTGATCGCCGTTTTCCTTTCCTGGCCCTTCTCACGTGCGCACAAAAATTAGTCTCATTACTTTTGGGACAAACCATGTATATATTAAAGTTTATATTTTAAAGCATGTAATTTTAAACTTTTAAAAAAATTATAAAGGGAGAAATTTTGAATAATGCTTGTTATTCTAACTTGTTAATTTTGTACTGAAGAAGACCTAAAACAGAGTCGAAACATCTGTTAACGTTTTTATTGTTGTACGGAAAGAACAATTTTGCTGAATCCAGATCTGAAAATAATTTTTGTTCAGTAATCAAAATAATTTTGTGCGAAAGTCAAAATGATTGCTATAGAATATCTAAATGTTTTATAGCAATGCTTATCAGTTTTAACATTCCAACAAATCATTTTGATAATTCAACAAAAAATTATTTTCTGTTTTTAGCAAAATTTTTAGACCTTTCAACAAAATTTTCTTTCCGTGATATAATATTATAGTATATAATTTATACACATTATATCCATCCAGTGTGTCGGTTCTTTATTGACATTTCTCAAATTAGAATAGATTTAATTCGATTGAGCCTAATTTTTTAATTTATAAAGTTTTTATAAAGGTGGGTTTGCATATTAATAAATTTAAATAACAATTAATCTATGTTACACCCATGTAATACCCCTTGATTTCACGCATCGACGGAGTGTTAAGAAAGATAACTAAGAAAATCTCGCATAAAAGGTTACGCCTCTCCGTCCCACGAAAGCGGGCAGTAGGACAGCGGAGGGGGAGGCACGCACGCATACGCTTCGACATTCTCATCACCGGGAGTAAGGAATTCGCGGCGAGAAACGATGAAATTATAGCCCGTTCGCGGGCGCGAACAATGGCGGTGTGTGTCAATCGCGGGGAATTGCCGCGTTGCAAGCGCGGTGACAAAAGCGCGCGCGGGCGGGTCGCGCGAGGATGAAGGAGGAGGCGGCGAGTGGTGGCACGGCCGAGTCGGTTTCCATGTTCTATTCCTGTCGAGCGTTCCCAGTGTCGGGTAACAATGGCGGGCATGGATCACCTCTTCCTGCTCCTTGGCCTTTCTCAGTCGCTCTTGAAAATAGAGCGCGAACCCCGGGGGGAACGTGCCGTTTCGGG
>NW_012026841.1:392010-398299 GCF_000956235.1 Wasmannia auropunctata | reverse complement strand
GGGGGGGGAATACGTTTCTCGCCCGCCCGCTCGGTCGCTCGCGTGCAACGCGCTTCGCTCCAAAAAATTCCGACTGGAATCTCGCCGCTCGCGGCGAGCGTGTGTAAGCTCTCTCGCAGGCTGAGAGAGTACCTATCCCGACGTGAAATACACCTCACACGTCGACTTCTCGCACGTTTCTCGCTAACGATCGCCCGTCGTAGACAGTGCCGTTTCCGGGGCGAGGCCTCGCGGGATTCTTTCGGGAGTATCTCGATCATCATCCGTCCTGAACGATTGAACCGACCCCTTTGTAACGGATCCGCGCACCCGAGCACACTGCATGCTGCACAAACATTCGAGGGCCCGAGAGCAGTGAATGCACCGGGACAAAAACGTCCACCGTTTTTGGGTAGGCTGTATCGCGTTACGTGGGCGTTGTTTAAAGAGCCGCGCGCGGTCCATTCGAAAGGACGGGAAAAAGGATTCATATATATATATATATATATGCGTCTCTTGAAATGCATTGCCTTCGAACTCGAACTCGGGACGAGCCGTTATTACGTGGCCGTCATTTAACAAAAAGTGTTAACTCATTTACTTTGGAGAGTGTAGACACCATTACGCCGGGGGTCTCATACTCGCTCGGACGTCCCCGTCTCTTGGATTAATCGCTTAAATTGAATTGTTGAAACAGTCGATTCGACTCACGCCGCCTTGTGTCCACTCTGTTATTTTTGACGTTCTTCGCGGATCCTTAATTTCCACCTATTGATTTAAGAAGACCAAAGATAACACAGGACGTATTGGATTGCTGCTTTCATAGGATCGCTTTCCGGGAGCAATCGAATTTAATTGATTTGGCTCCAAATGGACCCGGGGGAACGGATAACGATGGTTCCCACCGAAATGAAAGATAGGATCACATCATATATTCTATCTTCCTGATGCCGTTATAACGCCCGATGAATCACGTATACCCGCAATTCGGTATACAAATTCGTATTTTGCATTATAGATTAATAATAGTTGTAATTATATGTTGTTGTGAATTAACTGAATTTCGCTCGCGCGTGCCGCCCGCGCCGCCGCGCTTCGCCTCTCTAACCGGGCTGTGCATTCATGGGACGCGGGTGCCGAAAATCCCGTCAACGATGGCCAAAACGTAAACGGACAAATGAATAGAATTTCGAGGCAATTTAACATACATAACGTTGTCGCCGCGTTGTAATCGGGCTGCGCGGAACGGTGCTTGAACGTACATCCGGTTATTATCGGAAAACGAAACGGGCCGCGAGCGAAGCGAGGCGAGGCGAGGCGAGGCTCGCCTCGTTCGCGTTTGCAGAGTGAGCGCTCTCCAATAAATTCCGCGCGCACGCCGCCCATATTCCGGGGCTGCTGCTGGCGGCGCGAAGGAGGAACGGGCGACATAAAGGTTTATCGGGCATCTCTCCTCGAGAGGAGAGCCTGCAAGAGCCTGGGCGCGGGCGGCGAACGAGCTTACGCCAGCGCGGGACATTCGATCGGGTCGTTTCACGCCCGGGTTGCATGCCCGAATGTCTTATCTTGTCCCGGGCCCTGGGACTTTTTTGCTTTGGGAGAATCTCACCCGAGAGATAGAGAGGGAATGAGATGGGGATAGGGCAAAGAGGAGCAAGAGAGAATGAGAGAGAAAGAGAGAGAGAGAGAGAAACGCCCCTCCGAACGGGTCGTCGGAGATGAGAGACATGCGCGCTCGCTCTTGCATGGGAATGGACGGGGCGTGGGAGTAAAAATGGGAATGAATGTAGAGATGGGTTGTACAAGTGGGCGTCATATTCTATTCGCGACGCTCTTGGGAGCGCGCTGACAAGCGAATAACTTAGCGTTAGGATTCAAATCTGTCGGAGTTCCCTGCGCGACGCGACGCGACGCGACGCGTCGCGGCGCCCGCGGTTCCCCTTCCCCCTTACCGATTCGCTCACGGATCGATAATCGATCGCCGATGCGAACCGTCATGTCGAGGAATGCGATATGACGGTTTATCTGTAACCTGTGAGAAATGGCGTTCTCAATTCACTGGAGGATAGTACGTGAGCTCTTTTAATTCAATTGCGCACCGAGCGTTTTCGGAGGCATTTGTAGTCAAATTAAGCGTGATGACGAGTCGATAAAAGATTTTTTAATTCCAGCCAAGACCCCGTTCTCTCTCTTTCTCTCTCTCTCTCTGAAATAAATTTCCACTCTCGCGAAATCTCATTTGGAACTCTTATCAAAATCAGTGCGCGCTCGCGTACGTATGTTTTTTATTATTTTTTACATAACGTGACTTTTCCAGAAAATAATTAACGTTCGCGTTCGGAAAATGGGTTGACGGATGAGGGCTAAACTGGCACAAAGTTGCAACATGGCGCAACCGTGCGCGACGCGGTTTTCTCGCTCGCGAGATCCGGGGGACCCCGGTCGCGTGATCGTAATTGCTGGGGCTCGGGTGATCGCGCCAATAATATTACCGATGCCGGAGAGAGAGGGAGAAGAGAGAGAGAGAGACGGAGACTGCTCGTGGCGGCGTGCACGTATCATCGCCGTCTCGCCACGACACGAGCGCGCGCGCGGCTTGTAACCGGGCACGAAACATACCGCGCGCGCGGCCGCCCCGGCATATAATTGATTGGGTAGGCTCATTGTGTGACAGTCGCCTCATTAAGATGCGACCGTCGGCGTCCACTGGCCGTTCATTTATTTCATCAAGCCGTACCCCGGCCGCACGATCGCGCCGATACGTGCCGCGCTGGCTGTGCATAAAGCTTTCGCTCTCCTCTCGCTCTCGCGTTCTCTCCGCCGGGGCGGCCCCCATCCCGCCTCCCCTTCGTCCCCGCCGCCGTTCTCCCATTCTCGCTCGCTCTTGTGTTCCGGAGCTCATTCCCGCTTATATATGATGCTCTTTCGCGCCGCGCCGCTCTCGCAGTTGTTGCGTCAGTGTCAATCACCGAAATCCGTCCGCCGCCGCCGGCGGCGCACTTTCGAAAGTGCTTCCAAAATATAAGCGACGAGCTGAATCCCGAATATGTCAGGGGATAGACGATGTTGCGCGGTCGCGGGAGAGAAGGAGAAAAGAGAGAGAGAGAGAGAGAGAGAGAGAGAATGATAGAATCGTTCCCAACTACTCCCTATCCTCCCGAAGCTCCCGCCTGGGATCTCGCGAAATTACAAGCGCGACCGCGTCCCGCTGCGAATTTCGGATTTATACGTCACGCTACCGCGAGCTTAATCCGCGCCGCGTTTTAGCCGAGTTGTTTACGACGTGGCTCGCCCATGTGCACGTTCCCAAAACTATCCCATGACGCATACACGTATAACGTAAAATTCTGTTTATATTTGTATATATATATATATACATATATATACGTGCAGTAATCATAGAAATACAAGCGCGCAATGATTTTAATAATTTTCAGCAGATGGACAGTTATTGTCGTGACAAATTATTTTCTATCAAGATCCGTAATACGTCTTTCTCTCTCTCTCTCTCTCTCTCTCTCTCTCTCTCTCTCTCTCTCCGAGTTTCACCGAAATAATATTCCGTCTCTGAAATATCATTCCTTTCGAGATCTCTAACCTCGCGGCACGGCGATGGATCGTCGTCAACTATCTAGAATTGTCCAACGGTATTTGCCGGACAATCAAGGATGTCGAATTTGCTCGCGGTCATTGTACGTAACGGTACGGCAAACAATAGATTCGATTGATCGTTTCGTGCGCGCGCTAGAATTACACTTCGGGGAAGATGACTCGTTAGGCATAGGTATAGGTACCCCGAGAGCACGCGGCTCATACTCCGACGCTCGTAAAGTTCGCTTTCTTCGTTTCGCGACGTTAACCGTTCCCCCCTCCCCCTCAGTTCTCGCGTTTCGCCGGCGCGGCGACCTCGGCCACGGTTCATTAATTACGAATGCTCGGGGAGGATTGGATTTTCGACAAAACACACTGTCTCGCGCGCGAGATCGGCTACTTTGAATGTTAAATAATTCGTTCGATTTAGGAGGATGCAGGGGGAATCGCACTTTACACACGTGCGATATAGTTCGCACAAATGTTTGTTCTCAAGATTCACCGGATTAAAAGCGTGAGACACGTAAAATTCTCATTTTAATGCTCGCTTATTTATATGCGTCGGAATTCCGTACATAGCAATGGGATAGAAATAGTTTGCGTGCGTTATTCAAGACGTCGAGAGTAATGGGGGAGACGGGAAAATTACGAAACCATCGAAATGTTTATTTTCTAAGATATCACTCAACCATTTCATAAGCGCGGCATAAAATTCGTAATGCTCGATCTAAAGGATGCAGAAACATGGTATTTTCTTCGCTAACTGGTTTGCAGTGCGATTCTAACTCAATCGCACCTGTAAGCAATTGCCTCATTTTCGATATAACCGTTATTACCGAGGCGAATAACGTTCTACATATCGCGCCGTACAATCTTACTTCTCTCTGCCGTAATGGTTATTTCAAGCGCGTTCGCAAAATTTGCCACGCTCGATAGGTACGGAACGCACAATCGGCGGCGGAGCCCACATAGTGGTGCTGAACTCCGGGGTTAATCCCGCGCCCGCAAACGGACACCGAGGTACCGCTGCACAATGCGCCGCGAGACGTATCGTCGCTCGCTCGCTCGCTCGCTCGCGCGCGCGAGGAGGAGGAGGCAAAGCCTCTCGCGCGCGCGGCGCGGCGGGTTAGGTCGCGCCGGGATATACCGAGGCTGGGAGAGGAGCGTTGCAATTGGAATCTCGGAACGGTCTTTAGGCGACGTAAAGTAGTATCCTCTCGCGCGCGCGTGCTCGCACGAGAGAGAGAGAGAGAATCTCGCCGGAACAATAACCGGACAAACCGCCGTCGCGACCGTCGCCTCCACGGCCGCCACCGCCGCCGCCGCCGCCGCCGCCGCCGCTGCTCACGGCTCGGTGAGCGTAATTTATATTCAAATGAGTATGCGCTGCATGCCGTCGCGCAGCCACGTCCAGGGTAGTGCTACAGCTTTCTCTTGCCTTTTGCAACGCCTCCGAGCATGGCGTCGAAGCGTTATCGATACCCGCTTTTACGGCACACGGTTCTCCGCGACACACGGGGAAAGAGAAAGAAAGACTTTGACGAGAGGGAGAAAGAGGGAAAGGAATTAGAACGCCGCGTCGTGCGTGCGCGCGGGCAAGTGTGCGACCGTGTCTCTCGAAGTGCGTCTCTCTCGCGGGATAAGAGCTCCGCGGTAATTACCCGTACAGTGGATTTATCGCGCGACGTCTCGCGACGACTCCGAGAAAAACTCCCCACCGCGCGAGCGTCGTTCCGCGCCATCGTTTCGCCCGGAGTCCTATACGCGCGCGAATCCCACCGCGCCGCCGTTGATACGGAGGAGCTAGCTAATTGCCGTCGCGAACGTTCGGAGGAACGGTGCTTTCGGCGGATTATACGGCCGCGCCGGTGTAATTTCGCCGAGGTAGCACGATCCTCGATGCGCTCGACGCACGTCCGGACCCTAAGTTCGTTTTATCGGCACGTTAAACGTTTTTTTCTTTCTTTCTTTCTTTCTCTCTCTCTCTCTCTCTCTCTCTCTCTCTCTGCCGTTTCAGTGATTAACTCTTAGAGTGCCCCAGCGTCCGAGATCGAGATTTTTGCGGAAAATGCCCGGAGAGTCGCTGACACGCGCGCGACTGCAGCAGCATGGGGTTCGACCGAACGAAGATACCTTATAGCCCTGAGCGGCAAAGAAGCTGAGATATTTATACTTAAAGTGTGTTCGCTGGCAAAACACGTCTGGTATTTTT
Organism: Wasmannia auropunctata; assembly: GCF_000956235.1. Taxonomy (NCBI): domain Eukaryota; kingdom Metazoa; phylum Arthropoda; class Insecta; order Hymenoptera; family Formicidae; genus Wasmannia; species Wasmannia auropunctata. The sequence goes on along the minus strand of NW_012026841.1, from coordinate 392,517 downwards.
CGCACGGGCGGCGGAGGCCCGGCACTCAAAGGATTAATCACGCGCGACGAGGACGATCGACGATCGGGCGTATCCCGGAAAAAAAAAAAAATTGCGGGCGTCGGATTTATCGGATGTACATACCAGTGGCGGAACTTTGTGATATCCAGAAGCTAAATTATCGCCTCGGATAACGTTTTAATATCGATCATATTGCGTATTATTCCCGAGTAGAAATTTGGTCTGGTAGAAATCAGGGCCAAATCAGGTATGCCGTATTTAACGTTCGGCCCTGATTCGGCTATCCAAATCCGGCACTGATAAGGGATGTAACGCGTTTCGAAGATTTGGGCCTGATCATGTATGCCACATCAGTACCAGATATGGCATACATAATCAGGCCCAAATCTTCGAAACGCGTTAGATTTTATTTTATATTTTTTATTTTAAATAAGTCATGTTTTTGGAATCTATTTCATATTTGTTATTTTAAATAAGTTATATCAGTTACTTTAACGGAAGAGCACA
>NW_012026841.1:364242-391896 GCF_000956235.1 Wasmannia auropunctata | reverse complement strand
TATACATGTATATTTATATTTACATTTTTTATATAATGCAATTTTTATTTTTTAGAAAAATTATTTAATTTTTTGTTTCTATCCGGCATATGAAAAAGGCCCAAATAATGATCGGATTTGGTATGCCGAATCCGGCACACCTCATCAATATCTGTATTCGGGCCTAATCCGGCGCAAGCTAAATCTGGCATACCGGACCAAATTTCTACTCGGGTTATTATTGTTATTATTATTACATTGAAATTTCTTCGGCTTGATGAAACCATTTATCAATTGCAGCAATGTTTCGTGCAGCAAAAACATTAACGTGAAATCGGACGCTTCTTTTTTCCCTTCTTTTTCGATCGGCGCTCAGAACGAAAATGCGAACGAAAGCGGAGAGACGGAGAATCTTCTCTCGTAGCGGAGAGAATAGCAATGCATATTTTATTTCAGAAAATCGTTTGCTTTCCAAGATATCGATTTCGAATCGTAAGCTTTGCCGCGCAAATTTAATCAGAGCCAAACGCATTTAGCGTGGCGCGCTCCGAGTTAGTATCCCCCTCCCCTCCTCCCCACCCCCCCCGATAACAATCCCAGACGGAAGTCCGGATCTGTCGTTACCGGATCGGTCGCGATCGCGTTCGAGCGGATATTTTCGAGCCACCACGCGCGGGGGGAAAAAAAGGAAGGGTGTAACGTTCGTACAAATTGGTGGATCGCTTTGTTTTATATGTGCTTTTATGCAAACGTGCGCCCCAATTTCAACGTCGTCGCGGGCGCGCTCGCTCACCCTGGGCGGTCATCGTCCTCTTCAATTACGGACCCGGTACGATAAGATCCAGGCGCGGGGCAGGTCGACGGGAAACGGCGCAATTTTACGAGACGCATAGTTTCGCATCGTAAAATCGTAATACCTCGGGGCCCCCGGAAGACTGCCATTAAGACGACAGTATCGCCGTCGAGTGATCTCTCGCGGATCACAGTTCGGAACGGAATTCCGCGGGCTGAATTAATACATTCTCGAATTATCGCGCGTTACCTTCTCGAAATAAGGTAAATTATGGAAAATTACGTGCGTGCGTGGCACGCCCGCGTTTTATATTTCAATACGATCGCGGGGACACTGCAGGCACGCTTACCTGAATTCAATGAATGCTCAGCTGGTCGGCCGTTCACTGGCATTCCTTCCACTTCCTGAGCTGTGGCCGCGGCGCGAGACGGGCTGCAGCCTCAAGACGCCGAGCGATTTTTCACCGCGACGCACACGCTCGCGGGCCGATCGTACCGTACGTTACGTTACGTACGTACCCATGCTCCGGCGAGAGATAGAATCTTCGATTATTATTTTTTTTTTCTTTCCTTACCGTACGCGAAGCGAGAGCGACCGGTATATATGTATATATATACACACACACATACACACGCGTGTCATTATCTGGAGCGCTTACCGTTGCATTATTCCGTAACGATATGCACGCTGCTGGGCGAAAAATTCCTGCAGACTACGCGTCGGCCGGAGCGGAGCGGAGCCGGAGCTCCGGGCCAAAACGGAGAGGAAGAGAACGAGAGGGCGAGCGGCGGAGGAGCGGAAGGGGGAGGGGAGGGGACGAGGAGCCGGAGCCATTACCGGAGAGAGAAAAGGTGAAAAGGGGACGACGGAGAGGCAAGAGTGGCCGCGCACGATGCGGAACACCGTGATTGCTAAATAATCGATGCCCGCGAGCAACCGTGTAAATGGAGCGAGATACACGATGCACGATGTACTGAATACTCGCCTAAACTCTCTTGCGCATCTCTCGATCCCGCGGAGAGAAGAAGGAAGAACGGGCTCCACTGCAGCGATGAAGAAACACAAAGCGAGTATATTTCCGTCGAGAGTATCGCCGGGCTGTGCTCGCCGTGCCAGGCTCTCCTCTCGCTGCAGCTGCTGTCGTCGTCGTCGTTGTTGTCTGGCTGTCGTTGACACGATGCTAAAAAGTTTCCGGGGATAAGGAGACGTCTCGAGAAAACTCGAAAGTTGGAAACACCGCGCCGTCGCCGTGTTTCTTCGCCCGACTTCTAATTTATCTATCTTTTTATTGCTTTCTCTATCGATCATTATCGAGGTAGACAAATAAGACGTTCAAGTGTCGCCCGAAGAATTTTCTTCGTAGTTCCGTAACGAGGGAACGCGTTCTTACGCTGAACTTGAAATGATAATAATTTTGAAAAATTAATTTGGATGCCTCAGGGGTGGAGGGAGGGAGGGGGCGGGAAGCTGCTGGTCGGATAGTTATCTTTCCATTTCCGAAGATTACGTGGAAAGCACGGGGAAGAGATTTGATCGTAGATACAGGATGGAAGCAAGTGAATGTGTACCTCAAAGGCCCCCGCTCGTGCGTCCAAGGGTTAAGAATGTTATCACCGCCATCATCGTCGTGCTCGTTATTATATATAACGAAGCCGCGTCGTAGTAAACTTTATGTCCATTAGATCTCCCGGCGCGGCCGTTGTTGCCGCGTAAATGTTGTTGTTTCGCCTGTAAGCAGCCCGTGTCGCGGGGACCGCGGCGATAGTTATATTACTGCGCCCCGTCTTCCTCGCTCGCTCGCTCGCCGGCGAGAGAAAGGAAGAAGCCAGAGGATCTCCAAAGTGATACTTTAGAGGCCGGTATAAAATTCGATGACGGTGATCGATCGTAACTCCGACAAAAGGGCCCGGCCCTCCGGTCGCGCGGGTACGAACGCAGGTATAACCGTCGGGTAAACGTGGGCGCTTTAAAAGCGCATAAAACCCGCTCGGAAACGTCGGTATCCTACGAATTTACCGCGCACTACTGACGGTCTCGTCGACGATTCCCGGAACGTTTCGTAGATTGAGAGACGCGAAAAGGGCCGGGTGGGACGGGCCGACGGTGTGCGTGTAGGGTCGAGTCGCATTTGTCACTCGTATCGGTTCGCCTCTCGAGCGGCGCGAACCGAAGACAGAAGTCTCATTCGCCTCCTGGAATAGATAGCTAGACCCTTTTCCCCGGATTTAAACGACGGCGGAAACTCGATAAGCCGACGCGTCGAACGCGGGGGGGGGGGTGGGTGGATGGGTGGATGGGCCGCAACCGCTCCCCTTTCTCTCTCTCTCTCTTTCTCTCTCCACCTCCGGAAGTAGAATTTATACGTCGCGGAGGGAAGTCGGAGCCGCCCGGCCGGAAAATATCGATCGCGATTTCAGCTCCGCGATTGTCCGATTGACTCGACGGAACGGCGGAAAGGAAGCGATTTTACATCGCGAGCGTTATGTTGCAATCTCTCTCTCTTTGTCCCTTCCTCCCTCTCTCTCTCTCTCTCTCTCTCTCTCTCTCGCCCGTTTCCCGCGTGCCATTTAATTTTATGACCGGCCGCGCGCGCGGTGGACTGCCTCCTCTTCTCCCCCCCCTCATTCGATGAGACTCGCCCGATCGAACGAAAGTGCATCGGCCGCGCGTGCTCCTCTCTTCCTGTCGCCATTGTATCGATATCGATGCTGCATTTTTCATTAGACCGACCAGGTTCCACGGTACTAGAAGCGCAACATTTCAGTTAGTTTTCGAGCAGATGATACTTTCACCGAAAGAGTATCTATCCATTCTTTATTATTACTGTATCCGCTGCACTATTTTTACTCTGAAATGAAAATACATTTAACTATCGATATATAATTATTAAAAAGAATATAATGTACGAGTAATAAAGTTTAATATGCGCTCTTCCAATTTAGCTAATTTATAGCAATTTGCATAAATGGGTGACATTTTTCACTTCAAAAATCATTTCCGCAAAAATCTCACATTGTCATCAATTACAGTCTGTGTCATTAAACCATTGACATTCATGGCCATTCAATTTATACGGTTCAATTTATACGAAGCTTATACCGGCCGGAATAACCTTGGACCCACGCTTTACGTTTAAGTATGAATAATGTGTATGCCGACCGCGCGGGCGAGGATCACGAAATGAAAGTGCATAGGGGCGGCAGGGACATAAATACCCCCGCCGTGCAAAAGGTATCGTTGCCGAAGTGCGAGGGCACGACCGCGTAATATCGAAGCGCGCGGGGCGGGAGGGCGAGGGAGTGTCGAGCACTTTTAACGGGGGCTGGTCCGACACGTTTTCGCCGAATGTATGAAATAATCGCGAGGACCGCCGGTCGCAACACCCACGCCGCACCCCTTTAAACGTGCGGAATCGCGCGCGCAACGAACAAACTGCCGTGTAAGCGCATTTCGGTGTCGCGCGAGGTATACGCACGTACGCGCGCACGCACATACGTACGTACGCACGGGGACGAGGACGAGGATATAGAGATATCGCGCGCGTGCACGCGTGCGTAAATTCACGGACCAGCGGTGTTCAGAAAAATGTTACCCGCGCTCCGGACAGCGGCGACGGTTCTTTACGAGCTAATGCCGCGTATAGGACGAGTTAATTAATCGGACGGCCCCGGCCAAATTCATGGCGCGCGGAGCCATCGGCTGTCGGTGATCCAGAATGTCGGTACGTCCACGCGCTGTTTTGAGGGTGGAAGGGGAGGTGAGGAGGGATAACCAGCAGAAGGGGATTCAACCAGAGAGAGAGAGAGTGAAGCGTGTACGTTCTATTGGGTGTTCCCCGAGGACCCGGCGAACCCTTTCATTCGTAATCTTTCTCGAGGTACTTGGAATCGATCGGAGTTCATTGCGAGTTAACGACTTTTAAATATTAAATATCTTAATAGCGAGTCTTCGAGTTGCAAATCTATTATAAGAAAGGTCCATTTGGAATTTAGAAATGAGGGGGCAAGCTTTCACTTGCTTTTACAGTATTTCCGAACTCGATTCTCGAAGGGCCCCTTATATATTTTCGATTATTCATAAACAGAAAGTTATTGACCCCTCGACGCGAAGGAGAGATCGACTCAGAATCCATCGACAGAGAAGTTTTTCGCAGACGAAGACTAGCTCCGGATACGTCTGGGACACCCTGTATAGGGGCTGGTCGTCTGCGTCGCGTACACGTCGCATCCTCTCCGAGTGTGTCTCTCGTCCTCTGTGTGTTCCCCGGTGATATATGTGCACGAGTGCGTTGGAGGGCCACGCCTACCAACACCGCGGCCTAATTGAGTGATCGAGTGGCCTCGCGGTGCGTTGGACCCCGCTAACCAGATATCGCCTACGTATGCTGTTCCGGCCGGGGAAGAGGGGGAGGGGGGGAGAGAGGGAGCGAAGTCCCCGATGTACAAAAGGATTCTCGGCGTCGTCGTTCGGGTCTCAGGCGGCGACGGGGATCTGGGGTGTCAATTGCCTCTGCCGTCTGATCACCGGAAGATCGCAGCTGCATTCCAAATTGGTGGATTAACGGCCAATAGTTTTATATAGCGGACACGCTACGGCGTTTGAGCTGTTTATCCAACTGATCGGATAAAAGGAGATCGGACACGGAGCTCAAATACACGGAAGTGACGACAGTCTCGAACGGTGGAATGGATATTTAGATGGAGATTATACCGAAGAAACAGAGTGACACCATCATCGGGAGTCTCGAGTGGAGCTATGAGATATCCGACACTACGCAGTACACCCAACACATTCCGGGGGGGGAGAAACTCGACACATAAAGGACTCCTCCTCTGCCATTGGGTCTCAGGCAAAGAGACCCGGGTGCCAATTGCTTGTTCACCGCCTGGTATATAGAAGACAGCTGCGTTCTCGCTTGGAAGACGTTCGTCGCTCAATAATTTTATGCAAAGAGGACTACTTCGACATCCGGACGAAAGACCCGTGTAACTGTATATACAGGAAAATAACGAAGTTATTTAGGGACAGAGATTAACTCTTTATCAACAGATTATTTTTTTGCTTGTGAAAAAAATGTATACAACCGGTAAATGGAAAAGACCGATTAAATCGCGAAAGTTTAAAAAATATAGATATATACAGAGTTTAACCTGCAAGGATTTAACTTTCAACTTTTTAACATCAAATGATGTTATAAAAAGCTGAGCCAACAAGATTCCGCATTACGCGCGCTTTAAATAGCGTATGCTGTTTTTTTTGCAAAATTTATTTTAGTTCCTCTCGATTTCGTATTCACAGTACATAAGTGTAGATGTGTTTCGTTTCGTTCGTCACACTCCTCTCCTTTTCCCGTATCAAAACTGCAAAGCTTCAGACCGAATATTATCATTATTAATGACGCTCACATAGCTCCATTTTGCCGTAATGCACCGTGCACCGATGTTTACACGGGAAACGTGAGATTGGCGCGTTTCCTACTGGGTTACACGCCTGGCGAATAATTGATAGCGAGGTGTTCTCGATGATAAAAAATGGAAGGCATACATGTTTCGGCTTTCTAAAAATTGCAAACTCTCTCTTTCTCTCTCTCTCTCTCTATCTATCTATCTATCTATCTATCTCTATCTCTTTTTAATCTCGCGCATATTCGTTGCCATTGTCGAGGTAAGAACCGACCAGGGAGAAACACCTCCGTACGGAAACCTTCATCGCGCGCGTGAAACGCACGCCGACGCATTGTTCTCGGGGTTCTCGGGTCTCTCTTCCGACGGCACACGTGGGCCGCGTTGCCGCGCCGACAGCGTGAATTAAGCGATCTTGGGCCAGCAATTCGCCGCCGCTGCGCCGTCGTCGCGTCTCTCTTTCATTCTCCCTCGCGGGATCATAGACACCTGTAATATAGACGCGGCGAGGAAAATTGAGTTAACCAGCCTCGCCGTTAATCGACGCTGAAACGCGGCTGTCTGCGCCTCATCTCTCGCGCGCGTTGCCATTCAACGCAATCTTCATCGTCCTCATAATTCACGCGACGACGAAACGCCGCCGTCGCTCTGTACCGGCGGGAGTACTTCTGGAGAGTAAAATCGTGCGCGATATTATACGTCGGAGACATCGCGCGGGGACTCTCTTGATAAGATAAACTGTATTTCCAAAGCTGTAACAGCACGACGTGTAGAGATAAATATTTTTGCGAGCGGTCTATTCAAAACGTATTCGCAAACGTGCTCGCGTCGCGAAATATCCCCGCCGGTGTTTCGACCTCATGGCGAAAATAAAAATCGGAGCGGTAAGTCGAATGTAAGGGATGGAGAGTGGCGGAGAAGCGTAAACGAAGCTTCTAGGAGGCGGCGAAAATTGAACACAACAAAACGTAAAAGAATCGTACACGCCTCTTTTATGTTCCGTTGTCTCAATTTTCGCCTCCTAGAAGCTTCGTTTACACTTCTGTCACTTACATTCTGCCCGTACATTCGACTTACGCTCCAATCTCGTATCTTCGCCAGGGGGGAGAACAAAAATACACAATTTTTATTGCAAAGCATTTATTCAAAAATGTGCATATCCAGTTTTTGGTATAAAACATATATATATATATACCTATATATAAATAAAATAAATGTTATGCAATAAAAATTGTGTTTTTTTGTCTATATATATATATATATTTTTGTATATATACTTCAATGTAGTTTTGTCAATATATATATATATATATATATATTGACGAATCAAAATGAGCGGTTGGTGATTTTCGATGGGACGAAGGTTTGATGGCGGGAGCTGCAAGAGACAGGCACTTCGATACGCCGCGCAAGCGTGAATTCTCACGGATTAACGCGAGCATATGTCGAGAACGGCGGCATTTTGGCGGCGAGGCGAGAAGTATGGGGCCCGCGTCTGGTCTGGCATTCACCTTGAAACTCTCTCTCCGTAAGAGATCCCGGTCGACGGGTCTCTTCGTGGAATCCTTGATGAGGCGGTTACCCCCACGTGACGACTGGAACGGCGCGATACGGCTTGATAATCACGAGTGCGCCTCGTCGTCAACGAGCTACAGATACGCGTCATCCACAGAGAGAGAGTGATGCCTGTCTGGTTTCTCTCCGTGGGGTGTGATGTGAACTCGGGTACATCGGCGATCGTTTATCGATCACGCGATGGATGTTTGCATTACGTGGACGGGCGTATGTATACACGATCACGCACAGCCAAAGACGCGCGTCCCCCTCCCTATGTGTTAACTTTTAGCACTAATTGAAGATGACAGTAATCGCTATTGCGGGGTCAGGAAATTGACGGTTCGGGTGTAATAATCGGCCGAGCGTTTAATAAAGATCCAAATGCTATGTTATGTGTGGCTAATAATAACGTTTCTGAGATTATTGACTTAGCATATTGAGGCGGACAGGAGAGATCTTTATTTTTTAAATTTTTCGTTTCAAAGTTATTTAAAAGGTTCTATACCGTGTGAGATCTGATTAATTTGTAAACAGTCAGAAAATGAATATAAACGTTCTTAGCAGAAATTTGTGTCGCCTATTAAACGCGTCAGTACGCGTCATCCAATGGCATTTATTCAAAAACTCGTATTTAATGACAGGATTATTTTTACGTTTTTAAAATGAAAGCGGTATAATTTACATCGGCGCCAACGGTAATAGCCGGGCTTGATATTTCACGCGCATTTAGCAAATGCGAATGTCCGATTTTCGCCTTTATTTGGCTAATACGAGAATCGGGTAAATGTCAACGGAGACCGACAATCGGACGGGGCGACGTATAGCGCTTAAACACACGGCGGGGGTGAGAGTGTACGGGGCAAAGTGTCCGAAGTGCGATGTGGGGAAAAACGCGCGTTAATGGCGACACGACAGAAATCAATCCATCGCCGGCGCGATCGGCGTAGCATGGGTCGATCGTATCTCATAATAGGAAGTCCGTGTTGCCCCGCTGCTAAACTCTCATACCTGCTATTCTGCCGACGAGAGGCGACCGAGAGTAGGCGGCAGAAGGGGAGACAGAGAGAGAGAGAAGGAGAAAGGGAGTGAGACCGCGATAGAAGGAGAGAAGGAGAAAGGGCGAGGGACAGAGAGAGAGAGAGAGGGAGTTTACGGTAGTCGTTTGTTTCTGGCCGAACCGGTCTTGCCTGGTGGATACTCGTCCTGGCAGCGTTATCGCGTGCTGACCCGACTACGGAACCTGGCGTGCCCACGCGGGCGAGAGGGAGGGCAGAGATATAGGGGGAGCGAGATAAAGAGAGAGAGAACGGAGAGAACGCGTAATCGTAACAACAGCTTCTTCGGATAATCGATCGATTCGGGACCGGAGCGAGCTTCCCGCCGCGTTTCCGCAAGACAGGGCGAAACGATACTAACCCCGAGCGCGTGCGATGCCAGGAAACGGGGGATGAAAAGATCCGGAGAGAGAGAGAGAAAGAGAAAGATAGGGAAAGAGAGAGAGAAGGAGAGGCAGAAATAGAAAGAGGGCGAGTAAGCCAGAGAGCTCATCCTCTCTCCTTCCCTTTCCCTTCGATCCCTCCGACGGGATCCCTCCCCGTCCTATGGGGCTACCCGCGGCCTCCATCAATAAACTTCAGCTACTTCGTTTTTCCCTCCCGCAGTTTTCCCTCCGCCATTCCACCCGCCTCTCCCATTCTCTCTCTCATTCCGCGGAATGGCACCGACGGAAAACGTTTCGGGGGGGAAAAAGATATTTTCCCGACAACACTCTCTCACTTTCTCTCTCTCTCCTTCTCTTTCTGCAATGCCCTCGGCCCCCGGTAACCAAGGGTAATCCCCACAGGAGCGTGAAGTAGCTTCGGCACAAGGGGCGTTTCGCGGAAGGAACCAAGGATCCCGGAGGGCGAGTGAAGAGAGTTCGAGATGACGGCGAGAAAGGGAGGAGGAGGGTGTGCAAGGGTCGAATTACAATTCGGCGAATATGCGGTCGCGTCGCCTTTCTTAATATCCCTAACTTAATTCGCCGCGCGCGCGTCTTAGAGAACGTGGGCGTAAATTGATGTTGAAAACAGAGTTTCTCGATTCTCGCGCGCGCTTTAGCCGGCTCTCCCGGCCGGATTCTTCATCTCGATCCTCCCCGTCCCCGTCTCTCTTTCTCTTCCTCCCGCCCCCCTTATCCCGGAGATATGTCCGTAAAGGGATAATTCTTGTTCCACTCGAAGGAATTCCGTGTACGCATTAACCATCCGTCGTGTCAGAGGATATTCTGTATGCGCACGCATGCGTGTGTGCGTGCGTGCGTGTGTTTTTTTTTCTCCTTTTTTTCTCCCTTTTCGTCGCGGGCTAAAAAGTTATTCCAGTGAAAGCTTTCACAAATATTCTACATGGCTGTGTAAATTTGCCCAACCCGCTTCTACCTTCGTTAATTTATGCGATGTGTGTACAGCGCGCGTCGGGTGCGAGATACTGTATATTATACAGGGAATACGCGGGTATTCGACGGGGATTTGAATTGAACTTTTTCTTAGTCAAAAATATCGCGCCCGCTGCTGCTCGCAGCAGCCCCGCTCCGATATTCAAGCATTAACATTGAAAATCAATAGAGTCGCCGCTGCCCATTTAGATTTTTTCAAACACGATTCGAGCAAGAAGTATTCTCTGTTGATTTTCTCGACATTGGGCGATTCCGATACGCTCAACATCCACGATCGGATTTTCTTTGCAATTCTAACGCGCGCACGAGGCGTCGACATCGAATATAATCCTCTGCCCACTGGTCATAACTGGCGATATAACGCGCCTCCTTTCCCGTCGGAACTTCCGTCTAATCCGTCAGCTATTCTCCCGCGGGGCGAGCCCCCCTCTCGCGCCGTCAGTTTTCCGTGGTTTGTCGGCTATCCGGGCCGACGTGGCGGTTACGGCAAGCGGAGGTGGAGTTGCAGATACAAATTGCCGCTTCCTTTCATGCCAGAGTGTCTACGTACGTCAAGGCGGGAATCGCGCGCGCTCCGAGCCGGCCGAATGGGTACCGATAAACGAATAAACGCCAAGATTCAAGATACCAGGCCCGCGCGCGCCGGTATATTTCTCGCCCGCCGGCGGCGTCGGCGTCGGCGGCGGCGCTCGGTGGATCTAGATAGGGGAGAGCGAGAGGTAAACGGAAGACTCCGGGGCCGGAGAAAACTATCGAGATCTAGAAGACTGATTACCCGACGCATTTCTTTCGAGCGCGCTCGCGCGGCGAACGCGCGTCCGTCCGCCCGCCCGAGCGCTTTATTCGCGTCGATCGCGCGCGGCCCGGGGTCTTTCAATTATTTCCTTTTCCCCTCTTTTTTTTTCCTATTTTCGAAAGCAGCCCGACGATCTACCACCCCGATAAAAATCGTCGGTCCCCCCTCTTCTCCCGTGCGTCTCGCCCGCAACGGCCTCCTCTCTCGTTTGAGATGCGAGCGGCTGTATCGCGAGGATCCCTTAAATCTTAGCCCTCCACTTTGAATCAATCTTTCGGAAATTGATACTCTTTATTCTCTCTTTCTCTCATGAAATCAAATAAAAATATTAAATACGCTTTTAGATGCTATATTAAGATAAAGCAGCGGGATAAAATGCAGTCGATGATATTGCATTCTCGAATCTTGCAATTTAAAAAAAAAATTTAACTTGAAATTACAAACGCTAATTTCTTACCGTTTGTCATTAACGAGATAGGAATTTTCACTATGCTGGAAGCGTTAAATTAAATTTCTTCGCAGGAGAAAGAGAGAGCTGTTGATTAAATATCTCTAATCTTCTAATGCTCCTTCCTCGTTTTCTTCAAGACTCTTTCATCACCCGCGCCCGTAATACGAGGGGTCATTCTTTGATCGCTCCCGCGCTCGCCTCCGAGCGGAACGGCGAAATAATCATTATGGCCCGTCGGGTGAGGGATGATAGCGCGGGAAGAGTAACTACGCGAGAGGGACAGTGATAACGGGAGAGCGAGAGAGAGACGTGAGAAACGAGCGATGTGCCATATGGTCCACCGGCGCGGTTGCGTGTTCTTGGCGCGCAAAGCGGAACCCCCGCGAGCGGACTAATAAGTCAGGAACCCGTAACCGGTAACGAGCGTGCCAGGGCGTTACACACGAAGCCCTGCGAGCCAGCATCTAGACAAGAAGCGAGAGAGACAGACAGGGAGGAGCTTCGATCCCGCGCGTGGATCTCGCGCGTTTGTAAATCGCGCCCGTGAAGCCCCGATTTTACGAGGCCCCGGGAAGATTAGACTCTCCTTCGCTGAATCGAGCCACCGCGGAATCACTTTTTGAAGGGACATATTCTGTTATCCGCGCTGTCTCGCCCCTCGCCCGCAACGTGTCCGCGCGCTGCACGTAAATTCGCACAGCTAGAACGAATTTTGGAGCCCGACGGCGCCTCCGGCGAAATTTTACAGTGGAGTTAATGAAAGAGAGGCGACTCGCATGGGAAATTAAAAGGTTATTGCATGTATATGGCTGTAAAATGCAAAGAGATAACGTATGTTAGTTAATTTTAATCATACTATGAAATTATAGGATATATTACAGACGAAAGTGTTTCATATTAATGGCCGCAAATGAATTATTTTTCACGTCCGAGTAATGTAATGCGGAAATTTTTCGTAATATAATAAAATATTTTGCGTGCAAAATCCGCGGGCGCCATGTGCGCGGGTTTTTTGCGTATGTCAGGGAACTGAATAATTTCAAATGTTGAAGGGTGAAATAATAAAATCTGATGATTTGTTAGGGTGCTATCTAGCGCGTGGGACGTGCCCGCGCGCTCTCGCCAGATTATCCCAAATTTCGCACTAAATCGACCTACAGAGATTTACAGCATCGATTTATTTTCATACCAAATACCGAGTCCTCGTCAAATGGAGATTTACTAAACCGGCCGACGCGCGCGGAAATAGCGCGCGTCCTTTAAATAGAATTTTAGCCGGAATCGCCGGGGATATTTACTACATACGATTTCATTAAGCCGAGGGAACATTAAATCCAGATTTCCGTTTTATATACGCCGATGCAACAGCAACACACTTGTTTAATCCTTAACAGTATAGTAAGCGGTTTATAGTAATGTAATGTTCACGGCGGCAGAGAAGCTAAACCGATTTGTCAATAGTTCCAAGTATTCTCGATTTTTTGCCCGGAAACGTGATTTACGTCCATCCGCGGGGAACGGACGGACACACCGCGTACCTCTCGCGAATCGAAATCTGGACTCGCACAACTCCTCAATAAATCGCCACGATCCCCCCCCCCTACGAGCAGATTTGGCGCGAATTAAGGTCTCGGCCGCGTGCGGAGGAGAGAATCGCCGTTGAGTTTCGCGTAAAGCAGCTCGGAGATAAAGTGCCGGACGACAGCTTGATCGCGAGACAGCTGTTCACGCTCTCTCGGCGCTCTCCACATAAAATTAGAAAGACGCTCTCGTCTTCGTCGTCGTCGTCGTCGTCGTTGTACGTTGAGATCACACGGCGCAGAAATGCACTCTCCGGTGGATATTCTCTCTTGCATACTCGAGCCGCGTCCGCGAACGAGGAAGAGAAAGAGAGAGAGAGCGGGATGACTACAGCTGTCTCTCGGAAGAAGGGCTATCGTTGTCTATTAGCCGGCGTCGAGGCGGAGGACCGCGGGGGCCCGGGCGGATGAGAAGCCGTGCGCGGGCACGTCGTGCTGCTATTTATACCAAATCCGTGGGCATACCGGATCGGTGGCCGAGGCAGAACGCGCTCGCCTCGCTCTCGTACGGGCGCGCGAGAGAGCCCGTTGTCGCGCCGTTTACCAAAAAGCTAGCGAGAGAGAGAGAGAGAGAGAGAGAGAGAGAGAGAGAGGAGAGGAGAGAAGCCATGTCGCGTCCGGCGACGCGAGCACGGGCATGCATCTCCGGCACTCGGAGATTGCCGTTTTCGCTCTTGGGACCGCGAGATGGATTTTGTGCATTCCGCGCTGCGATTGATCCGCTGAAAACTGTAATCGTTTTTATTTTTATTCATCGATCATTTATTTTTACTCGTCCATATATAGAATTCGTTAATTTGTAAGACGCGCATCTACTCATGCCATTTACCGTGAATTGCATTTTTTTTTTTTTTTTTCGAGAGGAGAGGTGTATTGCTGCCTCCCAGATATCATAGACTGGGATTCAAAAACATCGGTTTTGGTATTTTTATGGTTATTTGAACCCCTCGAGGCACAATATCATATTTCATCTCCATCTCCAGTTCTTTTTTTTTTTATCCTTCTTTTAGTCATGAATCATTTTCTGTCTCGGGTCTTTTTCAATATTATCCTTATCTGATTTTTAGTATCTCACCGTTTTTGTAGTTTTTATTTTTATTTTTTTACACTGTATGTATACATGTACATTGCACGTGCAATTTTTATTATTATAAATCTTTTCGTCTGGTTATTTATTTAAAAATGTTTAATTTTTTTTTTTTTTAAACATCGATACGAAATGTCTGGGTGTTCTATTTTACGTTCAAAATGGCGACGCACAATTTTATGCCGGCATATAAAAGCACAACGCGACGCGACCGACTATAGATATAAAACAACGTATGATTTTTATATCGATACAAAACGTCAATGTACGAGCCCGTCGCTCGGCGGCGCCGTCAATCGTATGGGCCACTGCGACGCCGAAATGTTTAGTTTTTGCGTGATTTCGCGGTGACATACGACGTGAAACTTGCGCCCGCGCACCGCGCTGGGGAAAAATTCGCGCGCCACCAAACTTCGGGAATGAAAGCCCGCTATTTTCCTGGAGAGACCATTTCGTATATTTCCCTCGCGAATATTGCCGTGCGCGGGCGCGCGGGCGCGACTATACGGTATGTACGCCCGGCATGCATGCATACTTTTCGGCGAAGCCGAGGGAGGTTGAGGAGGATGGCAGGAGGAAAGAGGGGGGGGGGGACGAAATTCCGTAGCGCGTCTCGCGCGCAAATGCGACGTTTTATTACGAACGACGACGACGCGCGGGCGCGCGAAGCGTGGAGCCGAAACGACCAAGTGCATCTATTTTTTGTCCTCGTCAACGTTTTCTTCTCGGTCTCTCGGCCCCCGCCGATCCCTTGGCGGTCGTCCTTTACCGGAGTTGGGTGGAGTAGGGGGAAGGGGACACGTCCCGATGCATTAGTCTCGTACAACTGTTTAGTCTCTACTCGTAAAAAGAATTGTGCGGTCGGGAAAGAGAACTTTTCGAAGGGAGAAAACGACGCGGCGGGCGCGTTTCGTATCGAGGTGCACAAACGAAAATAAAAAGGGAGGGAGAGAGAGAGGAGAGAGAGAGAGAGAAAAAAATATATAAAGGAGAGAGCTGCCGCCGCGGCGCGGCAGCAGCTCTATTTCCGTCGACAGGATACCGAAACGTAAACGAACCCCGGGCATCTGCCCCCATCACCGCGGCGCGGCGGCGCGTCGGGCCCTTTACGAAGAGCCGAGACGCGGATCGCCGCGTGTTTATGTTCGCGCCACGAATTTTGCCGCGCGACGCGCGGGGGGGGGGGGCAACAAGGAAACGCATCGCGCGCCTGTCTCTCAACCGAATTTTCATGAACCTCAGATACGCCCTGTTAGAGCGGGACCGAAACGAAAGGCGACAGCCGGTCCGGTTGTTTTTTAACCGCGTGCCCCAGAGCGAATTCGGCGAGGGATTTAAAAACAGCCCCGGCAAAACTAACTCGACCTATTTCAATTTTACGCGAATATTTTCGCGGGACCGTATAAGATATATGAAAATAAACTGTCCCGCGCGAACGAGTTTCGTGTTTTCGGAAAAAAATTCGATATCTACGTTGTTTAATTCCGGGATAAATCCCTTCGTCTGTTCGACGAAACGCGTCGCGAGAGGGGGGGGGGTGTTGATAATTGATTATATAATTCCGCTGAATTCCACGAAAGCGAAGAAAAGTAGCGCGCGCGCGCGGAACGTACAGTAAATACAATAAATAGCAAGTACCGGTAATTATACAGTGATAACAAGGTGTCGTTGCGCATCGACCTCGTCGACTCTCTCGCGACGCAATATTCTCGTGCGTGTGTGCGCGCGTACGTGTGCGCGTTAATATCGCGGCCAAATTGCGTTAAGTAATGGGGGCGGTATTATATTCGCGCTCGCGCGCGCGCGCGCGCGTTCCGACGATAACGCATTTCATCGAGCCGCGGTATACACTCCAATAAAACAATACTCTCGCACGGCTCGATTACCGGGGGAAGATTAAATAAATGACCGGACGGGGACAATCGCGCGTCACGCTGATGAAAAGTCCACTCCAACCGCCGTGGCGCGGCGCGGCACGGCCTGAGCGACCGGCCGCGAGGCTATTTCTAAATCCCAGCCAAGCCAAGCCACAGACGAGAGAAAGTTTTCATTATCGTCAAACAAGCAGCGGCCAACTATCCGCACTCTTGACTTCTCTCCACTCGGCCACACAGTGCCGCTGCCTCGGCGCGCGCGTATCATCTCCCGGGTGTGAAAAGCGCGATCGATTAACCCCTCGAGCGCACTCGCTTGGATCGCTTTTTGCTAACTTCGAGAGGAGTTTTAACGCGGTCGGGAATCGTCGGGAAAATCTTTCGCGGCAGCACACGGGAATTGTCGGGGAGTTCTGTCGCGCTGCGCAACAAAGCGAGCGACGCGAATTGAGTTGTGTAGTTTTAAGTATTGTCGTATAGGACGTTGCTCTCCTGACGTTGCTCATATCCTAGGAAAAGCTTTTCTCCTCGTTCCCGATGGACTTTTATTTCTTTCATCTTAACTGTATTATTGGATTTTTTTTTATAGAAATAAAAGATTACAATTTCGCCGAAAGTGCTGAACGTCAATACGTTTCGCAGAAGTTGCTGCAGATATCCTTTTAGACAAGTGAATTCGCAATCGGATTTGTTAACCTCGCGTCAAACAAGCTGTGACCCACTAACAACGGGCATCTTTGAAAAATTGCGTTTTAAACGCCGAGCGACTAGCATTGATGCACACGAATAACAATAACTCGGGTAGTAACCCAGTGATTCGTATTGACATTATTAACGTATGTCAGACACGTCCCGCCCTCATCACGCTTTATCACGCCGCGATAATAACGGCACAAATACGAGAACAAGATAAGTGGCGGGGCCACGCACAAAGCGTTTTATTGCTAACCGCGAGAGCCGCGAGTATCCCAAGATAAAAGGAAGTGCGGTGAACCTGGAACGCCCGCGCGCGCGCAATAGAAAAACATCCTCGCCTTTCGATACGCGTTTGAACGGAATACTTCAACACTCTGTGTCTCTCTTTCTCTCAACTTCACATCCCTTTTATCTACTTATAACTTCACAACAGTGAGTAACTATGCGCGAATCGCGAAAGCCTATTTAAGAAGTCCAAACATTCCGGGGAGAAGAATTTTTGAAGAATAACAATTAGGAGCCTCTCAAAGCAAGTTTTCAGTTCCGTAATTTTCGAGTTCGACCCAAGGTAAACTTGGACGCGCGCGCGGTTAATCCTCGAGAATTTTCATTTGTGGGATATCTCGAAATAACGGGAGAGAGGATGATAATACGAATGTAAGAAAGCTCGCGAATGTTATCTCGTCGAAGGCCCCCGAGGATCTTTGAAAAATAATACGTGTCTCTCTCGCTCGTGAGTATAGTTTCTCTACCTCGTAATCTTCATTTGAGCGCAGCGCGCGCTCGCGCGAGTTCGTGACCTTTCTCTCTTTCTCTCTCCCTCTTTCTCCTTCTCTCTCACGGGTCAACGCATTTACCCCTCGAATACCACGGGGGGGAAAGAAGGCTTCTGTCGGAGGACCGCGCGGCGGAATAGGCGTACGCACTTTTTACGGAACCGCATTCCCGACGCGGCGCAGCCGCCGAGACGCCGCGCCGGTCGCGCGCGGATGGCAATAAATTTGCGCACTCGCGACCTTGCTCAACTTAAGCCGACTTTAACGGAGCGACGACCGTAGTAGGAATAGAAACCTCTCTCTCTCTCTCTCTTTCCGCTCGCCCGGATTTGGCTAGATTCCAGCCCGCGCGCGCGTTATATTGTCCCTGGGGAAAATGGGTCGACTATAATTGCACACTTTTCGCGTTCGCTCGATATCGCGTCCTCCAGGCGAAAGCCCTCTTCTCTCTACGCCTTATATATATATATATATAACTTATACGCCGTCCGAGAGATTCCTCCGGCTCCGAGAGAGCGGGCGAAGAGCGACTTTCCCGTAATCCCCAGGAAGACGTCCCCAGTATATATCCTACGTCTCGTTTCGGTAAAGAACCCGGAGGAGACTCTCGCGAGGACGACGTGCTTCTCGTCGATAACCGGAGATTTAATCTTTGTGAATGCTGCGCCATATTGTTTATATCGCGAAAGACGTCATACTCTTCCCGACCGATCCGGTTACATTCAATTGGATCTCGAGGAGAAAGCACCCGCGGAGAAGGGTGCTCCAAGACACACGCGCGGGGGACCCACCGGCGAACGTGTAACTTCAATGAGTTTAAATTTGCACTTTACATATAAATCCGCGAGAAATGTGATCTTAAGGCTGACTTATCTCGCCGCGTATTGCCGGCGTGTATCGGAAATTGTATTCAGCATTATAAATACCCGGTTTCAAATCCCGATCGAAAACATTCGGGTGGCCTGGGCAAACGGTATATCGGGAGGGGGAGGGGGAGGGGAGGAAGGTAGGGGGGAGAGCGGGAGGGATGTTGACAATCCAGCTACTCTCTGTCGGAAAGCATCGCGCTCCGGCTGCCGCGTAAATACGGTGGACCGTGTAAAAAGCCGGGCGTTGCGAATCCGCGAAACAAAACAACATCCGCGATACAATTTCCCGTCGGTCTCGCAGCGGCGGCCGGCCGGTCGGTCGGTCGGCCGGCAGAGCGCCGGGAAACGCATTTTTCCGCGCGCGCCCGGGAAAATAATTTTTCACGTATCTCGGCGATAAATGCGAGAGCGCGGCGGCGCGCACACATGCGACGGTTTATCTGCAACTTAATCACATTGTTGCCCGACCAGATTTACTAGCGCGCCGCGTCCCGCCGATTTTAATCCTCGCGTTAGCGCGGCCTCTGGCAAACCCTCTGGTCGTCGCGACGCGGTGACGCGTGGAGGAGGGACGACTTATGTACAGGGCCCCCTGGCCGCGCCGCCGATGCCCACGGGTCGACGTGCCCACGAACGTAAAAAAATGTCTCCATTTAAGCGAACACGTAACCCGCTAACGCTCTGGCGTGCCTCGTCCTAGACTTTTAAGTTTATGACGGTCGTTACGAATACACAACACTTTGGAAATCAGACCGGATTTTTTTTTTCCCCACCGCCGTGCCGTTAAGCATTTCAACCCTGCCGGCAGGAAGAAGGAGATTGATTAAAGTGTGGGAGAATTTTTTTTTCAAAGATCTTCCCGTCGAGATAACGTTCGTCGCTGGAAAGGCTTGATAGGCGGCGAAAATGCTAATTATCTCGGAAAACATGCTAAAGTATCGTTTAAACGCAGCCCGTTTTATAGTATTATACGAGTATATATGAAAAGTTTAATCGAATCAATCTCTCCTAGCTTCCTCGGGAGGGGGGGGGGGAGGGGAATAACAAAGCGAATTCGAGAACGTAAACTTGAAATTTTCATTTATGCAAAAGTATATTTTAGTATGATTAAAAAACGCCAGTATCAAATTCCAGATGGATTGAATACCGCGCTTGATGCACGGCTTCCTATAAATATTATGAAAGGCCGTCGTCGTTCGTGTGTTTTCACACGAGAATTTGTGAAATTCTATGAAATTTTTAGGAAAAAGTATCTGATAGATCCCAACAGATTCCCGACGGCAAGGCTCAAAGGCCGCGCGCCATCGAAGGGAAATATCTTTCCCCGATTCGTAACACCCTGTATAACATGGTGCCCGCGTCATAGCCGACACGTCGGTCGGGGAGAGGCCGGGCCCCCGGTGGACCGACCGACCGACCGACCGCTGCATCCATTCCGGAACATATCCCTGGAATCCCCGCGAGACGCAAGAGCGGCGACGGCGCGGCGTGCTCGCGTATTCACGACCGACACTGAAAATGCAAAGCCGCGCGGCCCGCGGCGAAGCGCGCGGTGTGCAGATAATGACCGGCCAACCGGCCGCGCGTACGCGTGTGTGCGCGCGCGCGTGTACGTGAGAGAGTAATGCGCGCAAGTATAAATCGAGGAGGAAGATAAATCCAGATTCGATAGCCTTCCGGTGGAGAAGAGTGGAGCTTATAACGCGCGTGCAGGTAGGCAGGCGTTCGCCCACAGGGCCTCTCCTCCTCGATCGAGCGTATCGCGCGGCCCGTATACGGCCCTTCACGTACGTATGTACGCGTAAGTATGTACGCGTGTAGTAGCCGCGGATGCAGCGACCGGAGAGAAAGAGAGAAAGAGCGGGAGGAAGAGAGGAGAGAGAGAGAGAGAAAGAGAGAGAAAATGACTCGGCGCAGCACGCGGTCGTGCCGCGGCCGAGAGAAGAAACTCTCCGCGGGCATTTGCATTGAATACTCTCTTACCTTTCTTACTCGCCTACCTCCTCGGCGGCGAATAGGTAGGCTGTGCGCCGGCCGACCGCAGTCGCCGGAGTCTCTCTCCTTGTACCATTGTGCTTATTTATGCACTTTAATTATATCGAATATGGTGCGCCGCTCTCTCAGCCCGAGAATGACCATGCTGTGCATGTGCTCTCTTCTCTCTCTCTTTCTCTCGCTCTCGCCTCCTATCTCTCTCGGTAGCGCGTGTAGCCGCTCGGATTGCGCGTTCGCGGCCTCGTATACACGTCCCTACTTGAGAGTCCGGATGGAATGCGCGCCGATTGGCGGTGTGTGCGGTGGGTGCATTCGCGCCGCGAGGAAACGCGGATTCGATTCTTTCTCGCGGCGGCGCGGCGTATAGCATCGCGGCACCGGTTGAATAGCCCACTCGATGAACGCTCATATACACAGTGGATATAGCGGTACACGCGGTATGTACCTCTTTAATCTTCTCTCCGCCCGCGCGTCTCCGGAAGTCTATTCCGGAAGCGTATCAATTGAATTAAATTGTTCTCTAAAAGCGTCAATTCGATACGTCCGTTCGTCCGCCCTTCGCTCTCCTCGGAGCCTCTTTAAACGAAGTATTAAATCGACGGAGATATTTTGAGAGAAACGGATTGTTCTCGAACACGAGTCCGAAGACCGCTCCCTTAAAAGGTTTCAATTTGACGTTGTACATACATATATATATATATATATATATATATATATATATATATATATATGTTGCTCTCGGTGTTTACATTTCGTGTTTTTAGTTATTTCCCGAGAGCCGCTAAAGATAACGCGAATTGATTGGAACGATATTTTTTTTTTATTTATGAAACAGAGAGACGAGAATAAAAACGTCGATTAAATTTTGTTTTATCAATCCCCGCCCTCCCCCGCTCCCTGATTCCGCGGGTTCCGCCTTCGCACAGCCGGTCTCGCGCCACGCCTGTGTTTCAGATCGTGAATATTTTCATGCACGATCCGCGACGGCGGCGGCCAGGCGCAATGGCGTCTAATGGATAAAACACGAGCCGCGCCGCGCCGCGCGCGAGTACCTACCTGCGTCTATATCCCCTCGGTGCTTTAACGCGCGCGAACAAATATGAGCCGGCTCGATTGTCACGGCGAACATCGTCGAACGCAGCGCCGATAAATATCGTTTATGCGAGCATTCAATGCGGTCTATTCTTCGCCGCGCGCACGGTATGGAAGCCGGCGCGCGGCGTTAGAGGAGATTTACGAGAGACGGCGCCGGGAGTGTGTGTGTGTGTTGTGTGTTGTGTGTGTGGGTGTGTATACAGACCGGAAAGGAGAGCTTTTTCCGCGCGACGCATGGCAACGGCGATGATCCGCCGTGGAAGAAATAGCCGGCGTCACGCGTGCGCGCACTCGCGTGCGCTCTCATCTCCTCGCGAATGCTCTGGTCATCCCGGGGAAATTTTTCAGCTCGCGAGCACCAAGCTTCTTCGTGGGATAACTTCGTTTGCAACAACCGCACTTCGTCGTAATGACGGCCGCTGTGCGAGGGACTGAGAAGTGGGAGAAGGGAGAGAGAGAGAGAGAGAGAGAAACGCCGCTTTATATAATATAAATCCTCGTACTGAAATACGCTCGTGGATTATTAAAGAGACTCTCTTTCTCTCTTTGTTCTAGTTTAAGGCAACTTAAAAAATTTATCCGTGTTCCGCCATCCGGCGCCTTGCGTCGACTCGCCGCGATCTATCTGCCCCGCGCGAGTAGTCCTCGAGACCTCGATTCGTGCTACCCGAGCGGCCGCTCACGCGAATCAAATGAGATGGGATCGGGAGGTTTATATATATATATATATATAACGCGATTACAGAACCAAGGAAACGAGAAACGGGATAATATCTCGCACTTGTAACGCGTCGAACACGTGCGAGCGGATTTTTCAATTAACCCCGTTCGCCGCGTACGGAGGAAACCCAAATCCCCAGGAGCAGATACTTCGGTTAAATAAAGACCCGGGGATTGGACTCGAATACAGCCGTTGGTAGTCGGTGCGATCCGTTAGTCGCAGATCCTTCTCTAACCACTAACGATGGGTTTCGTGCGAGAGCCTGGGAGCTCCGGCTCTACTCTCGCGGGCGGGCGATAGGAGGAGGACCACTAATGATTTTAAACAAACGTTGCGCCAAGCCTCCGGCCCGGTGAGGTATAGGAGGACCGTTTACTCGCTAATTGGCGGATTTGATCTCCGGCGGATCGATTCTCAAAGTGTGCGCAAATATTTTTTCTATTCTACCGCGCGCACGCACGTGTACGTTCCGTGTATATGAAAGATCGTTATTCGGAAACTCTCTCTATATTTTTCTCTCTTTCCCTTTCTCTCTCTCTCTCTCTCTCTCTCTCGTTCGCGAACACCCGCAGTTAAACGCCACGCCACGCCGGTTCCGGTATAGAGGATACAATGTAGGTGACGTAAATTGAAACCGCTGAACCGGAAAGGGTTAAGAGTCAGACTCGAAAGTTCGTTCGTTCTTGTGCACGGCTGGATAACGCGATAGCTGCATATCACCGCGCTACACTCCGGAGCGCGCGCGGGTTGCGTGAAAATACAGCCCCCGAGATTCTTTATCGCTTACCACTATACTCGCGGGGAAATGAACGAACACGATATCCTAGAATCGATGTTAAGAATAAGCGACCCCGCGGCGCGCCGCCCTGTTGTGTATCAGCGAGCACGCCATATACGCGGGCCCCTAAACATACATCTCCTAAGCGGGCCAAAATGTTGCGACGTGAGCGATTAACCCTTTCATCGCGGTGGGCGGGTGATGTGTTGACGTTGATTTGCGCGGGTCGTGCACACACGGCCCGGCTTCGAATTAAAAGTTGTGCGTAATTCTACGTTGAGGAGCGCCCCGAGTGTAGAATTAGCGTCCCCCATTTTTATACAACAATGAGAGAGAGAGAGAGAGAGAGAGAGAGAGAGAGAGAGAGAGAGAGAGTCGTGTGCCACGAGAGGAGAACGCTCTATTTTTAAATGTCTCCGTCTGTGTACGGAAACGTTTCTTATCTGGCCTGTTATTTGTGAAGAATTAACTCGGATTTCTATAGGAGCTGAGCTAAATAATAAAGGAGAACGAGATAATTGCGGAAAAGTATAATAGAATGTTGGAAGAAATGAAACGCGCGCATGCGCAGTGGCAACTATCCCGGATACGTGATCCGTCGATGAAAGGAAAAAGATTGATAGATCGGCGGAGGCCTATACGGGGGTGTACCGGATCGTCCGGAATCCTCCGTTATCCCGATGAACGCTTTATTCTCTCGTCGTTACATTCCCGTCATTTGCTACGCGGCGGAGCAATATTCGAGCTTCCTTCCTCTCCCTTTCTCTCTCTCTCTCTCTGTCTCTCCCCCCTCCCCCTCCTCTCTCTCTCTCTCTCTCTTTGCGTCTAAATGCGCCTCTCTCCTCTGCGATTCTCCCTCTCGATCCTCCAAACTGGTCAAGTGCCGTGCATTCTGGCAAGCAAGGGAGTACAAGCGTTCCTAGATGGTTCTCGGTCCACACCCGTATACCGACGAGGGTTGCGCTCCGTGTCTGCCCCCTCCCCCTACTTGCTATCCCCTTGTCGCGCGCAGATGGTTACGCTGGTACATGCCTGGACGTCTAGCTACTCGCTCATGTCTTCCTCGTCGTCGTCATCGTCGTCGTCGTCGTCGTTATGTATACAGGGTGTAAGTAAAACGTACCGCGCGCAACTCGCGCGACGAAACTTCGCAAGAAGGTAGCACGAGTACGACGAAAAAAGAAAATAAAAAAATAAAGAAACCAGGAAGAACCAGGGGGAGAAGTTTGCGTAAACATGACTCCGCAAATACCTCCTCTCGAAGTTACCGCGCCTCGTCGTGTCGAGATACATCGATCGTCGCGAGAGTAGCGGTTAAACTTCCCACGGGAAAACGATAAGTAATAGCCGGGTATATCGCGACGTAACAGGTATATGGCACTGGTCGATATTCTATTATTACCGTACACGTCGCGCCGCGCACTATTATTTATTAATGTAAATTAGCACGACGTTTCCTTCTCCTTCGCGCCCTGCAAGATTTCGCGAACGAAACGCGAACGCGAATGCGAATGCAAGGCGCGAATTCTCGACGAGGAGGAATCCATTTCGCGAGGCGTTCGAGCGTGACGATAATCCCGGCGTTAAGCGCGAGGAGATAAGCGCGACGCTCGCGCGCTCTGCACAGTCTTGTATTCGCAAAAACCTAGTTCCCCAACCTTCGGGGGGGCGCGAAGTGTGTCTGTGTGTGTCTGTCTGTCTATCTGTGTGCGCGAACCCGCGGATTTCGCTCGCACCCTGTATGTCACGAGCACGTGCGCGCACGTCCGCTCGCTCGCAAAAAGAGTGTATGGCATTCTCATTAGTTGGCCGGTATAGTGCAGCGCGCGTAGAACAACGGGGCGCAGAAGAGGGCCGGAAAGGACCCTTCAATTCTTTCGCTCCAAATCCAACATCTGTTAATTGGAGGTCGTTTGCTTACGCGCACCACTACTCCCCCACCTCCTCGTTCCCTTTCGTTGCAAGGGCTTCCGAGTACCGCCCGCTGTCTCATTACCGCGGAGGATAAGGCTCCGACCGCTTATCCCTTTGGACGAGTAGTTAAGAAACGGCGGGGCGCAGCGGCAGGGAAACGGGCGGTGGGAGAGAGAGGAGAGAGAGAAACGGGGCGGCTCGTTTTCTCCGGGATATCGTTTTTTGAGAAACCGACTTTAGGATGTACCGTGAAGAGGGCTTTGTGAGCCCCATTTATTAAGCCTTTTTTCCATAGAGAAGAAACGCTAAAGTACTTTACATATTTGGCGAAATAGCGAATAAAATGGCTATTATGTATTAACATTTTAATATAAAGCATTATACCTCGGCATTAAATTTCAGAAATGTGTATAAACGCGACAGAGACTTCCTCATCTTTCTTCTCTCTCTTTCTCTTTTTTTTTAATTCCAGACGGATTTTAATTTAACGAAAGTTCTCGCGCGCGAGATACTTCGAGGCACAATCTTTTGTTAAAAATTTTGTTAAGAAACGACTCGGGATATAAAGTGTCGGCGCATTACAACGTGCTTCGCGCGGCGGCACTATCGGCGCCGGGGAGATTTTACGCTGAAAGTGTATCGCCGCAGTTCTAGCGCAGATTCGTCGTTAGGGCTGTGTTGATAACTTTTCACCGAGAAACGATGAGCCTCGTTACGCCCAGCTGATGCGACACGCTATATAACGGGCGTAATATCGTCTCGCGCGCGCCCGGGGATTAAAGGGTGGCAGGGTGGCGTTGGGGGGTGGGGGCGAGAGAGAGAGGGAGGGAGAATCGAAGGATGGGACGACGAAAAGTCGGACGTGGCTCTCAAGTTCGACGAAATAAGAGCGGGCCGGTTACTGTCGAGCTTTACGAGCTTTAAAGCACCGAATGCTCGTACCCACCCGGGGATAACCCATCGCGCTTTACTCGCGTACACGCGCGCCAGTTCCCCCCTCGCGCTCCCCGTCGCGTAAACGTCGTTATTACGGAAACGTGGATCGCGTCCCAAGACGACGACGCGGCAGCCGCCGCCGCCGCTACCGCCGCCGCCGCCGCCGCCGCCGCCGCCGCGCCACCGCCGCGCCACCGCCGTCGTTGCCTCGCGCTCCAGTGCCTACTTGTACCTAATTGGACTGGAAGCACGTATAAACTTGGATTAGATTTCGCTGGAGCGACTCACTCGCCGCCAACTGCTAGCAACTAGCGTCTTTAACTTCCGCCCAGCGTTTGCTCGCAAAAGAGATAGACAGGATGAGAGTGAGAGAGACAGAGAGAGAGAGGAGAGAGAGATGGGAAAGCACGCGGAAACGTAGCCTCTTGCCGGCGGGCAAGAATCATCGTGCTCGAAAGACTTTAACGAAAAGCGAGGAGCTTTAGGTGCTATTAGCGCGATATCTCGAGCCCGCCATTCAGGCTCGATTAGAGAGAGGGTGAGCGTGAGAGCGGGAAAGCGAGAGAGAGAGAGAGAGAGAGAGGCGAATGACGACGTCCGTTCGAGCGCTTAACATAACGTCGACGAATGGCCGACTAAGTAATTGCCCGACTGGAATTATCCTGCGAACGAGGGACCGAAAGCGACGTGACGGACGTTGATGAGTGCGATCGCCGATACCGCAAACGGAGACGCGATTCTCGAGTTAATTGGACCCCGGTGATCGTGCAAGAGGGAAGCTGTGCTCTGCGAAATGGGCTAAAATGGACGTTTTAACAGAAAATATTTTCGTATATTTCTATGTTACAGAAAAAAAAGCGATGAAACGTTGTATAAGGTGTTGGAATATTGCAAATCGAATTTTTAATCCTCACAATCTGTTTCCGGCACAGATGTGGATTCTTTCAAATATCGAAAGATAAACTTTGTTTGACAAAGTTAATCTCGTTCGCGTTTTTACCGCAAAACTTTTGACATCAAATATTTAATATATTCACATTGCATAAAATAAGATCCGTGTTTAAAGTTGAAGAATATATATACACGCTCACGACTCGCCGAGGTTCATATCCTAATATTTGTGTTAAAAATCAACCTGTGTAAAGTTTAAACCCAAGTAGGATATCCCGGGGGTGGGATCGTTGATTTCCCATAGAGAGCCCCCGTGTACACCGCGTGAACACCTCGTATCTCGTCGACGCTAATAGTGCCAAAGTTTGGCCGTTTCGCCCCTCGCTGTTTTGCGACACGTTTCCTCCTGACCAACGACCCCTCCTCCTCCGCCCCCGAAGTTTTGCCCCCGTCTAAACATTTCGGCGAAAGTGACGCGCTCGGCTCGCTCGGTCGCGCGACATTGTTGCGATTTCTTGCCGGCGTAATTGGGCCGGGTCGTTATAGACGTTCGTTATTCGACTGGATGCACGCTTCATTAAAGCGCATTCAGCACGACGATAATACGGCGTCATCGAAATTTGGTCGATACTCGGGTGCTCCCCGGCTGGAAACCATTAGCCACGATCGCCTACAATACCAAATTAACGGCATTACACGGAAGGGAAGTGGCGATGTGCGTGAGCCCCCCGTGTATACGCGTGTATCTCTTCCTCCCCCCTCATCCGCCCGTGGTGTCTGCGCGTGTACAGAGAGAGAGAGAGAGAGAGAGAGAGAGAGAGAGAGAGGATGAAGAAGAAGAAAGATATGTATAGAAGAGAGGGACGAAGGGAGGAGAGAATGCGACGCGCGCCGGAAGCTCACCGCGCGGGGGTAGTATCTTTTATCGCCGGCTATCGATATCGTTGCACGATTTTCGTCCCCTTCGCGAATCCACACGCGGAGTCATGAGCGCGCCGTATCGTTCGTTCGCTCGCTCGCTCGACGGGGA
>NW_012026841.1:338864-364222 GCF_000956235.1 Wasmannia auropunctata | reverse complement strand
AGAGAGAGAGAGAGAGAGAGAGAGGACACGTACAACGTGCGTGTGTGCGCGGCGGTTTAACGGCGGGCTAACGATCCGCGACGCCGGGATATATGGTCGTGGTGTGTTCATGCCGATTGTAGGAACGGGCGCGCTTCCGACGCGACCGATAAAATGATTTCTCTTTTCCCTCTTTTTTTTCTCTCTCTCTCATCCTCTCCTCTCTGCGGCTCGAACTGTGAAGTATCGATTATGCGCGGTCGTTGGCACAGAAAACACACTCGGGGATTCGGCGGCGGGATGCCCGGGAGTGCTGTGCGATGATATCGATCGCTCGCGTATAGGGAGACGCGCGCGGCTCGCTCGCTCGCACGCTCGCTCTCTCGCGGAGGGAAGCCTTTCGGCGCGATCGGCGGCGGTGAATTGCGAAATAACCGAGCGCTAGTTAATTCGGTCCGGTTGATCGTCCGGCTGATCGCGCGGCCGCGTTTCGAAACGTCCCGCAGGACCGCGAAAACGCCACGCAACGAGCGGCAACCGAGCGAGCGAGTCTCTCTCCGAAGCCCGAGCCGGGATCGCGTGACAGCGCGCGAAACGCGCGCGCGCGCGCGCGCGCTCTCGACTGCTTTGGCGTTTCGCGTTTGGCATAAATAAAGCGCTCCTTACGCCGCGGCTCGCCATTCCTATGTAAATCGCGGGCGCGGGGGATACGTATAGTGTGTGTACATACACCGACGACCAGATAATTTTGCCGCCGCGCGGTCTAATTTTAGACCCCGCGGCTCCGATACGCCCAGGTGTAATGTCGCGACATTCGCGCGCGCACGCACGCACACACGCCGCCCGCGCCGTGTCACATTATCGATTCGAGTCCCGCTCTATGTAAATGTAAACGAGATCCGCGACGCGAGATTGAGATTTTCTTCACCGGCCCGCGCGCCGGCCGATCGGTCGACGCGATGATCTCCGTAAAATGCGCTGTCGCAAAAAAAAAAAAATATATATATATATAGCAGATATGGAGCGCTAATGAGAGCAGTTTCAGCAAGATCTTAATCTATACACTCGTGGACACATCGGTTGCGACACTTTTTTTTATAGGTTTCTCATATATATTTAATATACATAATATATTAATATATATTTTATAGATAACTAATATTTTGCAAATGCGAACCACGATGTACTATATTTAGAGACAGTATAACACCAATCATACTCCGCATTTGCAAAATATTAGTGCGTTTTGAAACTTATAAAAAAAGAGTGTCGCAACCGATGTGTCCATGACTGTACATGTCATAGATATTGGTAGTCTAGACACCGCGATGAAAATTTAAAAAGATACCGCGGTTAGTAATTACGGTCGTCTTTTATTAGTGCTTATTGTTAGCTTAGTTTTTTATTTTGAGAAATCACAGAGTAGCGACAGTTAAGTCGATACAGTAAAATACAACATGCATTTTTTATGACACTGATATTTTAAATATAACACGGTTATTTTTAATATAACACAGAAAGAAGAATTGCTAAAGTATCTAAAAATTTAATAAAATACACAGTTCTAAAGATAATTTTACTGGACTATAAAAATAATTATGTACTCTCAAACTGATTGTTGAAATGTCTCATAATTTTTTTACAATATTGCACATGCTGAGTTTCTTATATAATTATTTTGATAGTTTATGTTCAGATTTGTATTTAACTAAATTTTTTAGATATTTTTGTATGATAACATTAAGCGCAATATAAGTTTCGTTTGATAAAAAAGGTAATTGCATAGATCATTAGATATCGTCAGCCGATTAGTCAGCCGTCAGATTAAATAATTCTGTCACATTGGGAATTTTATTACAGTAAAGAAAGTGAGCTCAAATGTGTCTCGCAATTGCGAGATAATCGATTTTAGAGAACCGTTTTACTCTCCTCTATTTCACATGCACATTTATCCACGGCTATCTTATATCCTTTTAGATTGAGACAGTAGGAGAGCCTCGAATAATCCGGAAACCCCAGGCTATAAAGAGCGCGCCTGATCCCGATCCTGATCCTGATTCCGTATGCACCGTGTACCTATTTACGTGACGTATACCTGGCCCACGGGGGCGCAATCCTCATTTTTCACGTTGCCGCCGCGTGCGCGCGCGTAGCCTATGGGATTCACGTAAATTCGGTATATACCGCGGTATAAGGTACACAGGCGACCGCGGAGGATTGGAAGAGCGAAGAGCGTTAGAAGCGGAGAGAGGAGAAGGATGGGTGGTCCTCCCATCCCATCCCCTCCCCCTCGCCCCTCACCGACCTTCCGCGCACGTCACTCCCGGGGAAAGTTTACAGAGTGCCACTGCGACACGACGAAAGGGGTTGAAAGCTGGTGGACCCGGGACCGAGGCGACTACGAGGAGGACGACGAGGCCGACCCTTTATCTCTCTTCTCTCTCTCTCTCTTTCTATCTCCTCGTTTTCTGAGAAATTGCGTTACATTTGATTCACCGTCGGAATCGTTAGGGTCTCGGGACCCGAGATAGCGACCCACGTTTTTCAAACCGTCCTTGCCGTCTATGAAAGCGACCTTTCTTCTGTCGGGAGCTCTCTCTCTCTCTCTCGCTCTTTCTCCCCTCACCTCTCACTCACTCCTTCTCTCGATTCCACCGCTTTCGTCCTCTTTTCCCTCCGTTTGTCTCAAATTTCAATTCGTAGCTTCCAGCCTGGCACGCGGCGGGCTTCGTGCTCACGCTGCGTATTCCCTTCCCCTCCTCTCGCCCCCCCCCCCTCCCCCGTATGGTATATCTCATTCCGTAGTCATTCCACGCTTAACCCCGGTAATGCATCGGATGGCATGCATCTCCGTTTTCCTTATATCGTACGCGCGTGCAGTTTCGTTACTTTCGGTTTACAATTCAAATATATAAGCCGTAATCTATATTCGGGGGTTCGACCCGATTTCCGGAATTCCTCCTGTTAGCGCGGGGAGGAACAAATGTCACACGACCTCTCTAAATATTTTCACATTTATACAAATATATTATATATACATACCGCTTGTTCACCGCTCTCTCGCCTCTTTGCATTCTTACGGAGACTGAAAAGAACATCTCGTTCTTTTCATACACAAATTTCTAAAGACGCGCATGGGTATTCTGGAAATATTCCTCCATTCGAAATAGCTGCCGTTTGAGTTTCCTTATTTGAATACTCTATCCGAGTAATTTTACAAGAAATCTTGAGAGAGGAGACTTCTTCTCCGAAAATGGAGTCTCCGGAACGTAAACGGAAACGTTATCGAATAAAACCGATTTATTACGGGCGCTCTGCGATTTTCAAACAAAGAATTATTCACTGCACGATGAGTTGACGAAGGATGACGTTTCTGGTCATCCAAGAACACGTCGCTTCTTTTTTTGTTGCAGATATTCCCGGGACCTGTCGCGTATAGTATTTGAAATTCATTTTAGTTTGTCCCAGTTCCGCCGCGCTACACGAGCGAAAAATCGAATGACTTTTTGTGAAAGCTCGTTAAAACTTCAGAGCGCCGCCGCTTCAAACACCGAACGTAGTTATGCCATTCTAAGTCGATATCAAAATGATTTCGACGAAATGACTTCGATAACAGAAGGATGAAGAAATCATAAGCGTAAGGACGCCCTACTTTCGTCCGCTCTCAACAAGCGCAAAAAAGGGGGGCGAAAACGGGAGGGAAAAAAATTAAAAAAAAAAAACGTTTCTCCCGCCGCTCCCTGTTGTCCTAGTTGCGCGCGGGGAAGTATTGTCCTTCCCCCGGACAGACGACTAGCCACGTAGTGTCTTTTGTAATGCAGCGGTGCATCATCATCCTGACGGGTTGTTGTCTGTTGCAGTGCTGCGGGATGAGTTTCGCGCGGAGCCGCAGAACACGAGGGTCGCCGCCGGGGAGACGGCTTTGCTGGAGTGCGGACCGCCTCGCGGCCATCCGGAGCCGACCCTCCATTGGAAGAGGAACGGACACATAATAGACCTGGAAGCGACAAAACGGTGAGTTTTCTTTGTGGACCCGCGCGCGCGGTGTCCCGTCCCTTTGAATTTCGCTCAGCGCACCGCGACCGGGGCCGAAAACGCAACGAAATTGCACGCCCGACGCGAAGCGAAAAAGCGTAATGATTAAATGCGGGGTCGACTATTTTGCCACACGGCGGACCACGCGACGGCGAGGCCTTTTTCCCCTCTTCTCACGGAGGAAGGGGGGGGGGGAAGAAGGGACAACCATCACCGTGAAGACTCGGCGGCAGCTGCCGGCTGCTTGAAAATGACTTTAAGCCGCGGCGCTTCCTTTTACTTCGTCCCGCCTTTGTGGCCCGATTGTCGTCCGACTCGCTGGCACGAGGTGGACGTTAACTCCAGAGAGATGGTCGCCGAATGTTGCGGCGACGTTTTAATAAATATAAACTAAACGGGGCTAAACGCGCGCGGCCGCTGCAATAAACATAAACAAGTAAATAAACGGTAAATTAAAGTCCGAAAATAAACCCGAAAATAAGCGCCGGTGTGTTTTGACGCTGAGTTCGTTTAGCTCGGCCGTGCGCGACGATTAATTCGATCTTGTCACCTGGGCCTCGAATGAATGGTAAAACAATAATAAATATATATATATACCCCCGTTTCCGCAATTTGCGGAAACCCTTTAAAAGCGCGAACGCGTCATCCCGTCGCCACCCGCGCGCGCGCTTCGAACCCGCCCATTCCCGATTAAATTGCAACGTCGCGCTCGCCGCAGCTCCGCTACGTACGAGAAAGCGCCTATACATACGGGAATTTTGCGCGCTGTGTGTCTCCATACGCAATAATGTCGCGGCAGTATAAGAGCAACTTTTTACGCTCGCGGGATTACGGCCGGTGAAATCTACTTTTATAGACGTGAGGCGAGGGTCGGAGGGAAAAGGGCAGTGCGAGAGAGAGAGAGGGAGAGGGACGGAGAACTCCGGATTAACTTAATTCTACCAGCGACGCGCCGGGGTAAAAGGGACGTCGCCGGAACAAAAAAAAAGGGAAAGAAAAATCGTATATCAAACGCCGCCGCTAACGCGAATACGGACGGTTATCTCGCGTTTGCCTTCGCTTTTTCCAAAGTCTCGGTTTAAGCGTAAGTTCTTCACGAAAGATAAACCGAAGATTTATCTTCGACGCACGGCTCGTGTTGCGCTCGCTCGATCGGTCGTATCATTAAAATATATCTCTTCATGCGACGCGCTACATTATAAGACGTGATATCTAAATTTATTATGAGTCTCTCTCTATATAAGCCATTTTGTGATTAAAGTTTGAAAAAGAAATGACAGATTAAATTAACCGCCGTCCATTTATCGGATTTTAAACATCATCCATTTCTATATTTCGCGGCGCTCGATGACGCATTGAATATCTCTGCATTTAACTCCGTCGCTGATATTTTCATCAATCGGAAGTAAATCCGTTGCGCGATGTGTCAATAAAATTTCCCGCTCTGAGGCTTATCGGTTTAATAATAAATCACGCGATGATATTCGGACGTATAATAAAAGCGGGCCGTAATCGCGAGAGGCATGATGTGCCCCGTATTTACCTACGTATCGCGTCTCGACGATCGACGCGTTATCCGAAAGCGTGTAACCGAAACGAGAAACAGGCTCGGGAGAGCCCGCCTCGGTGCAGAAATCGGCGCATAAATTCGGCGGGGTACGAATTTTACCTTTCACCCTTTTCCTCTTCCCGTCCATCTCCCCCCTCTCCTCCCCCTTCTCTCTCTCTCTCTCTCTCTCTGTCTTTCTCTCATTTCCTCTTCCTCCAGAATCAAGCTTTTAAGCGTACGCTTGCGCGAGCCACCTCGTAACGACCCGGCACACTTCCGCGCTCCTCCGCCTGCCATTCGTATCTCGGAACGGGCGATTTTTTTCTCCCCCGAATCCCCGTGGATCGACTCGATCAAACTTTCATGGGGCGCTGAACGCCTCTTAGTTTTTTTCCCCCCTCCCTCTCGCCGCTCCCTTTCTCGCCCACTTTCTCCCCTCTTTCTGCTGGGAGGAATGTGTCGGCGCGGACCCCCCTCGCGACCTCCCTTCCGATCGGCGAAACTCCGTCCGGAGATAAGGAGAAAAAGGAAAGATTCTTATTACCAAAGTTCTCGAATACGCGATGAAGAAAAAAAAACAACCCACGGCTGGGGATTAAGGAGAAATTTATCCGCGGTGTTGCGGCGGCGGCGGCGGCGGCGAGGGCGCGGGAGTGAAAAGTTGAAACGCAATTTATCGACTTAATAAAATTATTAATTGATTAGCCGTGCGATCACGATCACGATTTTTATTCTCTGTTGTTCGTCACGCGGAATGTATCCCCTCCCCTCCTCTCTCGTACGCTTATAGGTTTTCCTATTTCACCGTAATTACTGCCATTTACCGTCGCTTACACCGTATTGTACACGTTGGCTTTAACGCTCTCGGGGACCCCGGGCACATTCCTTCTTCTTTCTTTTATGGATTTCCGTCCTCTGTGGGACGCGGGTACCACGTTTTGACCCGGCGGCACCCGGGAGCACGTGACATACGATTTTTCCTCTTTTTTTTCTCCTCTGTTCCTTTCGGATTTCCAACGGAGTAGAGGGTGGGGGGAAGTAAAGAGAAGGTGGCGCAAAGCCGACGGAAGGCGAGAAATGGAGACATTTTTTTTCCGACGGGGTCCCTCGCGCCCTCGAAAACGAAACGAAACGAAACGAAACGAAACTCGTTCACTCGCTCGCTCGTTTCGACGGCTATTTTCCTCTCCTTCGTCTCGATCAATAGGGTACTCTCCTCCGGTTGTGGCGGCCCGCGGAAACCTCCCCCCGTCTCGTCTCGTTCCCTTCTCCCTCCTCCCCCCCCCCGTTCCCTCCCTCTCTTCCTATCCTTTTCCCCTTGTTTCTCCTCCTCCATCACCACCATCACCGTCCCCGCGCCGGATTTACCGATGGAAGCCCGAAGCCGCGATAAATTAGGACAACCGATAGGAATTAAATCCGGCCGTATCGGAACGCCGAGACCGCGCTTCTCTCTCTCTCTTTCTCCGCTCCTCGTCGAAGCCGCGTGGTACCCTGGTAAAACGGGACATGAAGAGCGATGGAAGAATGGTCGCGCGGTGAGGAGAAGAGAGAGAGAGAGAGAGAGAGAGAGCACGCGGGAGAACGGGAAAGCGGATGGTGAGACGGGCGGGGAGGAGGGCGAGGGAGAGGTAATCGAGCACCACCGACGCGAAAATTAATTGACACTATAAATTAGAGAGCGCGATCGAGAGCTATCGATCGATTCGCGTCGTCGCGAGCACCGTTCTCCATACGCGCGATATTGTGCATGTGCGCGCACCCCCCCCCCCCGACCCGCTTCCCCCGTCCCCGCCACTCAACGAGACGGCCGTTTAATCTCGCGACCGCCGACGCGGGGGAAGAAACCGATCCCTCGGGTAAGGACGGCTCGGGAATGTCAAGTACGCAGCCTTGAGTACCGCGCCTTATTCGCGCGCGCCTTATTCCCTCGCATAAATAATATCGGGACGGCGAGAGAAGGGTGGGAAAAGAGGGGAGGAAACGCGTGTGTACGGAAACGCGTCTCATTCCCGAAGGTTCCTCTCCTGGCGGAGACAAACTGCGTCTCCTGGAACGGAACGATTAACGTGCACGCGCGGGGGTGCATACCGGGGAAGAGTCGCTCGAAATTGTCTCGCGACAGTTCGCGCGAAAAACGATCTCTCGCCCGCCGCGGTCTCAAGTTGCGAAACTTTAGGGTAACATAATAACGACAATATAATGTATTACGATCATAAATATATTACGTGATAACGTGAAGTATAAGGAACATTACTGGACCATTAACGTCTTCTCCCCGAGCGATGCTCGCGGCGTTTTAAGGACGCGGTCGATCTCGGCCGGGCGGGAAATTAATCGTCGGTAATTCTCGTCGTCGTCGTCGCCGCCGTCGCCTCTTATCGAGAACGGGGAAATACCGTCGCGCGCGCGCGTGCGGCGTCTCTTGATTAATCGTTCATCGGCCGTTTTCAGGATAACCCTCGTGGACGGGGGCAACCTAATGATATCTGACGTGAGGCCGGCCGACCAGGGCAAGTACCAGTGCATCGCCGAAAACATGGTCGGCACCAAGGAGTCCGCGATAGCGGTCCTAACGGTTCAAGGTAAGCGTTTCACCGAAGCCTCGTAACACGTGCCTTCCCAATTTAACCTTTCGCGTTTCCTTCGGTTCCCCTCCCCGTCCCCTTGACTACTGATCAAGGACTATAAGAGGCCAAACACGGATTCGTAGACACCGTCTCGAGCTTAGCTCAGGTTTAGCGCCGCACTTAACGCTAATCCTGATTGTCCGATAAAGCACCGTGCGCGCGCCGTCTCGGGCGGCGCGATTGCGCCGAGTCTCCGAATTTGGATAAAATATTCAAGGGAGAGCCGGCGGTTAAAGTAGCTTTACATTGTTCGTCAATATTCGATATAGCTAATTTGCTCCGTGACAGCGTCATTTAATTTAACAATTTACAGCTGTTACATTATATAGATAACATGTACATGATCAGTTGTCGCTCTTGCATTCCCTTTTCATAGCTTTATACCGATATTCCTTTTATATCATTTTCGATGTTCGTCCTAATTTCGTGATAATTTATTTTCGTGCTTTGTGAAAATGAGCTATAGAATTGTCATCGCCTGATACTTTAATTACTCGAGCGGCGTCATTTATCCGTAACGTCATTATAAATGCAATGCTTTGAATTTCATTCGTCTACTTATCATTTATTGCTGAAATCATTTGTTCTTGTAAACCGACTGATCGATCCCGGTAACCGAACCGCGGCGTTAAATAAATAAACGCTCGCGTGCCCAGTTTGTGACCACGGAGCCGTTCGGAATCCGGATGAAGAGCCGCGGGTCC
Source organism: Wasmannia auropunctata (assembly GCF_000956235.1). Classification (NCBI taxonomy): domain Eukaryota; kingdom Metazoa; phylum Arthropoda; class Insecta; order Hymenoptera; family Formicidae; genus Wasmannia; species Wasmannia auropunctata. The sequence goes on along the minus strand of NW_012026841.1, from coordinate 355,325 downwards.
GTAATTCGGGACACAGACGCGGAGATCCTCTCCCTCACCCTTGCGGCGCGCTATCGGGATTTTCCAACCAAATCCTCGCCTTTGTCTTCGCAGTGAAGCCGTTCTTCCTGGTGACGCCGTCGAACCTGACGATCCTCACGGATCAGATGGCGGAGTTCATCTGCAGGGTGGGCGGCGACCCGGTGCCGAACATCCTGTGGCATCGGCACGACGGCAAGATGCCGATAGGCCGGGCGCAAATTCTGAACGAAAAAACAATTTTACACATCGAGCGAGTGACCCCCCAGGACCAGGGGACGTACTTCTGCGACGCGAGCAACGGCGTCGGGACGATATCAGCGGGCGGCACTCTTACCGTACATTGTGAGTACTAATCCTCCCTCTGTCACTTCCCCGGCGTCCTCCCTGCCCCGCTCGGAGGATCCGCTCGACCGTGAAATTAATTACGCGGCCCGGTGTACGATTATCGTGACGAGTAAAGGGGCTGCTGTGCCAGAGAGAGAGAGAGAGGAGGGACAGACGCGCATTATCACCGCATATCAAGCCCCGCAATGTGCATCCTGTCGGATGTCGACTTTTGCGCCTGGCTTCGACGCGAAATCGAATCTGCGGCTTGGAAAATTCGAACATGTTGTCGAGTAGTCGCCCGGCGTGTGCGAGATAGGGGAGCTGTACGATGGACACGGGTATTAGAGCCCGGACAGCCCGAACTTTACGCTCAAGCGAGCAGGATTGATTTCTGAACAGTCATATATAAGCGGTAATATTATATCATCGGTCATGTATACATGTATATTTTCTCTTTTTTCAAAATTTAACTTCTTTTAATCGAGCGAGACACTTAAAACCTAAACCAGCCGCGTTATTTCTCACTATAAAAATACGAGAGATTTTTTAAAATATAAAGTTCAATATAAATTTAGCTGACAACCGATTGATTAAAAATTAAATATGAATAATTAAAACGGAACAAAATAGAATACAGGACGTTTAATATTTCTATCGCTAATGCGGTTATTTTGAAATCTCCTTCGTTCTCAATTGATTAATAAATATTTAATTAAAGGTAATGACAGATTATGTCGATAAGTCGTAAAATTTTCATTTTATTTGCCTGAGGATTAAATCGTAGGTTCATTACGGATTAATCGAGCATTTTTACCGCTGAATATACGACGAGAAGACGTATCCCAAATCGAACCGTTGTTTGTCACAGCGAGGCCAGTATTCACCAACTTCCCCAAGGACGAGACAGTGAACGCCGGCACCGACGTCACCTTCTCGTGCGCCGTGCGGGGCGCCCCGAAGCCGTCGATATTTTGGACCCGGGAGGGCTCTCAGGAGCTAATGTTCCCCGGCCACACGTATCAAAGCCACTACACCGTCACGGTGAACGGAAGTCTGAGTATCAAGGGCGCCGTCAGGAAGGACGAGGGCCACTACGTGTGCAGCGCCATTAGTCAGGCCGGCGCCAGCACCGCGACCGTATTTCTTCAGGTACGTAAGCCTTGTAATCCACGTCCCGACGGTGTTTCCAAACCCCAACGCCCGACAGAGGGATCGCCTACGATCCCCGAAAATCTTCTCCGTCACGAACGTCACAACGGATCTTTTTTCTTTTTCTTTCGTGTAGCACGAAATAAAAAGAAAAAAAGAAAGTTATGATTTAGCACTTGCAAACTGACGGTAATCATGCGTGATGCGCATTCGCACGATGCAGGACAATGAAAGTCGCTAAACACGGACGCGCAACAGTTTAAAATATGCGGGCAAGATAAATCTGTATCCGGGTGAGAAAGTGAGTGAGAGAGAGAGAGAGGCGGGCGCGCACACTAAGTGGTTCATTTTCTCGATACATATTTATATCATCCCCTCCTCCTCCTTCCCTTTCCGGATGAGTGCAGAATTACCATTCCGGCTGGTGTGCACCGCGTGGTACCGCGGTCCTAGCCTGAGGGGAGTTGCCCCACATTCTGGAATAAAATTCTTATCTACATATAGGGAGCATTACAGCGATCTACTTTAGCGAATGGAAACTCCATAACTTCTTCGCTCGCAGCGGGCCAAAGTTGAAAGGTGTAATATAGAAAGGAAACTTTTTGAATTACATATTTCCACCGGCGCGGCCGCCCGAACGAACCTGTTAGACGGGACATTCGCTTAATTCAGTAGCCAAGTATCTCGGGTATGGCCAGCTCGTAATTTATATTCTTAGATACTACAGCAATAAAAGACGTGGCCTCGGCAAAGTTCCTAAGCCGAAATTCAAGCAAGTTTCCAATCGTGGATTATGGACATTTATGTAATCGCTCCACTTTTTCCTGTATAAGAGATAACGTGTTCCGAGTAAAATTCGCCTCGGTATATTAAAGCGTAGACCTCGCACCAACTCCGGACCCCGTCTCAATCCCATATCCCAGAATTCGATGGAAAGGCAGAGCGTGGCGTTTGGCCAGCCGACTGTCTTCTCCGACTCGATGCTCCGCGCGGGCAGACTCCGAATAAAATCGCTGTCGACGAAATAAATAGGTGACGTCCGCCGAGGAGACTCCGCCGCCCATAATCGAGCTCGGCCCGGCGAATCAGACCCTGCCGCTGAAGAGCGTCGCCTCGTTGCCGTGCCGCGCGGTCGGTACGCCCACGCCGCGGGTGCACTGGCACAAGGAGGGCGTGCTCGTGCGACCGAGCGGCCGCATCACGATGGCCATCAACGGCACGCTGTTCATCGACGACCTGCACGCCAACGACTCCGGCCTGTACACCTGCATCGCCTCGTCCGAGTCCGGCAACACCTCCTGGTCGGCGTACCTGACCGTCAGCACCGGCGCCAGTTTCCACCGGACGCCGGACGTGTCGGCGTTGCCGCAGAATCCGAGCAAGCCGCGGATAGTGAACGCCACCAGCAACTCCGTCACCCTGACGTGGAGCCCGGGCCACGAGGGCCAGAGCAAGATCGTCGGTTACAACGTCGAGTATTACAGCAGCAACCTGAACACCGGCTGGGTCGTGGCGGCCGCCGGTGTCCTCGACGACATCTACACGGTGAGCCGTATATCGACGATTCGACGATGACACTTGACCTCCTTTCCCTGCCGGGTGCTTATATCCCGGCGTCGAGTTTCAACGATCTTCTCGAGTAGACATTTTCAGTTTCCCTTCCTTTGTGCATTGTTTTTTCGAAAGTTTAGAAGCGCGTGCCGCTTGGCTGCTTGGCAGGGCAGTTCGCGACATTACGGTGTTAGGTAACGGGCCGATAAACCTAAGTCGCTTATACCAGTCGCGTTGAAAAATCCAATATCAAAGTTTCGCGTACGTTGGAAAGCTATACGTTTTAATAAAGAGACCGAGAGAGAAGCCTAATGCCACAAAGTAATGACCGTCTCTCTACGTATAAGAGACACTTTAATATCACTTTATCAAACAGAGACGCAACGCGTACTTTAAATCTCGCTGCCGCGCAATATAAGGTTTTCAACCAGCCATTAGAGAAGGGAATGTAACTCTCGAAGAGAACAAATATATATCGCATGTATGAAAAAATGAACGGTTAGCTTGTTCAATGAACAGCGTACTTAAATTGCATACGTATGTATGTAGAATTCGTTTTTTTAAATATATTTTTTTATTTATTTTATTCATCAAGCTGACGAATCCGGTTTTCCGCTTTATCCATCAACAGGTGACAGATTTAAGGCCGGAGACCAATTACGTTTTCCTAGTACGAGCGGAAAATAGCCAGGGGCTTTCGCTGCCCGGACCGCTGTCGGACGTCGTGCAAACTACTAACGTAAATCAGCATACGGTACCGCAAGTGGAACTGACTCGCGCCAGGGATCGGTTGAACAGCGAGATTTTACATCTCAAAGAGGTGCAACCGTTGACCAGCACCAGCGTGAAGATCATGTGGGACGTAAGTATCGGCGGCAACGTTACACGCGGCGATTCTGTGCTCGCATCGATTTAGCATAACAATCGCACGGAACGGTCGCGGCAGATGCTAAACTTGAAAATTTTCTAAAAATGCGTCTTTGATATTGACGGAAATTGATACTGACAAACAACGTTTGTCAGTTTATTTTAAAGAGATACTTGTCTATTTCAAACCTGTATCTCTTTTATTAGGGATTCGATTTGTCGAGACTATATTTGTATTAAAAATAGCGATAGACTTCCGTCCAATTTTTTGGAGAAAAAAGAAAAAAAAAACAATTCAGGGAATCTCTTCCGATATTTGAAATACTCGGTTGCGACAGTTGTGGAAGTGGGAAACATTAAAATAACAACAAAGAATTAGAATAACATACTAGAATCTGAATTTTAGATTCTCGGCGCGGCGGATTTAGTGGAGGGCCTTTATATACGGTATCGCGAGGTTTCCGAGGAGCCGGAATATCAGATGATCACGGTACTGAACGCCGGCGCTACCAGTTACGTGCTGACCAATCTGAAAAAGTACACGCGCTACGAATTCTTCCTGGTACCCTTCTACAAGATAATCGAAGGTCGACCGAGCAACGTGAAGCTGGTCACCACGTTGGAGGACGTGCCGTCGGGCGCTCCCGAGAACGTTCACGTGGGAATGATAAATTTGACCTCGGCGTTCGTACGGTGGTCACCGCCGCCGAAGAACACCCAGAACGGCCAGTTGATTGGCTACAAGGTAAGGATCGTTGTTGAGTCTTTTCTGTTAAGTCTATTCGCGAGTGCGTACTTATGTCTTACCGCCGATTCGTATCCGTCCGATGCAGATTCAGATCAAGAACAACAGCAACAACAAGATCCTGGGTCAAATGTCCCTGAACGCGTCCACCACGTCGGTGATCATCAACAGCCTGAACAGCGGCGGCTTATACACGGCCCGCGTCGCCGGGCAAACCCGCGTCGGACTGGGCCCGTTTTCCAGCCCGACTCTGTTGAACATGGACCCGGGACAGCTGACGCAATTACCGCCGCGCACCGATCCCAGCCACGGCGGCGCGTCCGTCGTCAGAGAAACGTGGTTCCTCGTGCTGATAATAACGATGATATTTACCGTTATCGCCGCGCTGCTGGCCGCCCTGTACGTGAGGCGCAGGCAGGCGATGAGCAAGCAACTGGGTCACTTGAACGTGCCCGTGGGTACCGCGAACGATATCTGTCAATTGAATAAGGACACGCTCTGGCTGGAACGAGGCTGGCGGCCGACCAATACTCTGCAGGCCGCCAACGATAAGGACTGCGAGACCAAGTTGCTCAATAATCAGCACATGCTCGCGGCCGGCATAATGGGCATGGCCGGCTCCGAGTACGCCGAAGTAAATCTGACGACATTCTACAATACGCGCAAGCAGATGCAGGCGCCGCCGCCGGAGCCGTACGCGACCACGACCCTGTGCGTGGGCAGCCGTAACTCAGACTCGATCGAGACCAGCTGCCAGAAGTCAAGCTCCAGCGACTCGTGTCTGAAACCGGATTACTCGAGCCTGGACTCGAATCAAGAGCCCAACAAGTCCACGGTGTCGCCGACCAGCGACAACATGAGCGGCGGCGACGCCGCCTACGCGGACGAGAATCTGGACATACAGAGGAGACAGTACAGAATAGCGGGCCCCGCGGGCGACGCGCCGCAAACCGGTATGCCGATGCCCAACTGGTGCGACATGCTGCCGCCGCCGCCTGAGCATCCGCCACCCCTCAGCACGTCCGTAGCCACCGGCCGGATGCAGCAGCACCAGTTGCAGCATCCGCATCAACAGCAACAGCAGCAAGTGGTGCCGTTCAGCCCGCATCTCAGCAAGAGAAGCGTTCAGAACGATCTGGATCACTGCGGCGGCTCAGGCGTCGGTTCGTGCAATCCGCAAAGTCCACCCACCCCGCCTATTAGAGTGACCAACAGCTTCAGCCCGTCGCCGACACCGTGGAGCGGCGGCGGACAGAGTCAGCACTCGGAGACCGGCGTCCTCCAGGTGCCCGGTAACCTTCAGGTTCCGCAGGGCAGGTACACGACGCTGCCGCCGCAAACCAATCCGCCGCCGTTGCCCTCGTTCCCGCAGGGTTTCAATCACTACGATTACAAGAGCCAGGAGAACGAGTACGAGAGCGGCTCCGTCATTTACGGCCACCACCAGAACGGTCTGCCGGACGATTACGGCGCGCGCGGCCGTTCCAGCAAACAGCAGTCGCATCTGACGCCGTCCGCCATGAGCGAGGAGGCGCTGTATCGGCACCGGGACGACATGTTCCACAACGACAATCTCTATCAGCCCGAGAACGACGAGTGGGACAGGAAGTCGTGCGACTCCAACACGCACTCGGACGCGTGCTGCTCGTGCTCGGAATCGAGCTGCCTCTACGCCGACACCGTGCAGTACAACGCGCAGCAGTACGGCACCGCGTGCGGTCACGGTGGCGGCAGCAGAACGGGTTCCCGGAGCAGGAGTAACAGGAGTCCGCGAAGAAGAAACAGGACGTCCTCGCCCACGTACAGCAGCGACAGCAATTACTCCTGCATACCCCAGAGGCAGTGCGGAAGCACGAATTCGCAGGAGAGACTGAGGCATAATCGTAGTAAAGGTAATCGAACCGAAAGGGAAAAGATGAGTTCAGTTTACCGCGTTTCGCCTTTGATTAAACTTACAACTCTCCACCCGAGTCCGTTTGAGCGATCAAACCATATGTATTCTTAACACGTCTCTGTCGTTATCCCTTTCAGACCAGCTGCCTTTTTCAAGAACGGGCAACTACAGCCAACACAATTCCTCGGCCTCCAATACGATGAGCAGTACGGGCAGTCAGCGATATAATAAGCTAAACAGTATCTTTGCAAGCGGTAATAACCCGAACGCTCCGACGGAGTCTAGTCGACTGGGTGACCACCGTGAAAGCTAAATACTGCCTGGACGTGTAGTAAATACAGGACGTGCCTGAACAAAAACGGCCTTCGAGCACAACGAACGATCACAGTCTCGACTACGGGAGGCCGTTTCGCAATCAGCAATGTCGCGGACACTCGTCAAAGTACGGTTCGATTGAGCGCGCCGTGTATATAATATAATAAAAGATACGCCGTAGCGTCTCTCTCGCGGGGTTGCTATATTTCTATATATATATATATATATATACTTGGCGCGAGACGCTACCGCGTCTCTTGATTAACGGCCCGCACGCCATGGAATGGTACATCGATTTGATTTGTTGATTATACACAGGCTCATTAAGGGAGCGAGCTTCAGTGACAATGAGGCAGAGAGATGAATCTCGTATTCTCTCCGCGTTACGTAATATCGAAAAAAAAAAAAAAAAAAAAAAGGTTTTCGCGAGATAATAAGTATTCCATGACTGACAACGTTTACGTTCAGCTGATTGCGTGGCGGTAGCTTAAGCTCGTAGAGTATTTCTGTGTTCGTACGAAGCGCAATAACGGTCTTCTGTCGCGGTAGAAGCGATAATTTCGACACTCGAGGATTGTGAACTCCGTGACCGACGCTCGCGGCGCTTTTTTAAACGCCGATAGACCCCGTTATGTACACGCGATATAATCGATTGTTTTTCTGTATTTTGTACGCGGATGAAGGCTTTCAAAAAAGATAACATCGCGAGAGGAGTGCGGGGGGCGAGGTATTATCTTTTTTTTTTTTAACACTGCCAAATAGACTGATTAACGTATCATCGGACCTTGCTTATATTTCCTTTGTTCTTCACGCCGAGAGGACAGAAGTGATCCCAATTTTCGTGAGAGATATTGAGAAAAAGAAGGAAAAGGAGCAAAAATTCTTCTCTCATACATTTGCAATTTGCTGTCGCGACATGTTCCTCGAGTGAACATTTAACGCCTGAGCGGTCGCACACCGGACTAATAATTCCAGTCTTGAACTTCGCCGTACTCTCGACTGCCATATATATATACTGCCATTCCCCGCTGACGTACTGACTTAGTTCGATTAAGTTGTAATATCTTAAACGGTGGCTCGCATTTTTGGCTTCGCGAGTGTTCAAGCGAGCCACAAAAGTTCTTGCCCGACCGCCCCGGGATGAATGTCCACGCGTATAAATGTCCCGCGTGACATGTCACGCGTTTTTTTGTGTCGTTGCGGCAGCACAAACGGAGAGAAGGATGTACGATGTAAACGGGTTGATCCGCCTGAGCGCGAACTAAGGATTTGGGTCGCGTAAAACGCGTACGAATCAAGCAAGCACGGTCAGTATTGTTGATTGACAAGTTTGGCCTACGGGAAAATCTGACAGCTCGGAGGCAACGAATTTTAGTTCATCTCGTAAAACAATATAAGACAGAACTGAGCTCTTTGTAGTTGTGCTTAATCAAGTAGGTGCTTCTTTTAAAAAAATATTTTTAAAATATTTTTTTTACGACGGGCAGCTATAAATATTTCATTGAAGTTATTGAATATTTGATTGAAATATTGAAACGATTGCAGATATTTTGCGCTCTAAGAGAGATAACGACTCTACTGCTATAGCAATAATGAGAGTATACGCGTACGTTATCGTATTCAGACGAGTTTGTGAAAATGAGACTGCAGACTTTTAGACTAATTCGGTACGTATAGGATAGTTCCGCGATCTCTTCGAGTGTCAAAGTGATTTCATTCCGAAGTCATTGGAACTCGGAAACAATCGAGCCGGCAATCGTTCACAAATTGTGTTCCACTGTGCTGTTCTGTTACACGAGATTAACTTATCGATCGACCTCTATGCCTGCTTGTTCTGTACGCGGAGTAATCCTTTCGCTACGATGGTTTTTTTTTTGCCGAAAGGCTTCACCTCCCACGCGCGGACGTATAGCAATTGTTTTCGCTCGTGAGGCCCCCCCAAATGTAATATATTAAACGGCTCTCGTAGCACGGCAGCAATCGCTCACGTATTCACGTTCCGCGTTTGACGAGCCGAACGAGAGTCCGTTCGATTCCGGAGTCCGTGATAACATCTCTCTCATCTGTATGTTAAACAGCTGACACTCGGGGATCAGACGCGAAATGTGAGATGGGCGGGTGTTTTCGGTGGATACAGTCATCCTTAATGCGAACAATTAGTGACGAAGGACGATTACAGTGTCTCTCAGCGCGCTTCAGGCGGAAGCTTAGCGGAGGAATAGGCAGGCGTAATTGTCGTAGCGAAAGGATTAACGTTGTCGCGCCCCGACGAGAAACGAAATTCGCGCTCGGCATTCGCGACCGGCCTCACAGAGCGTGGCATTTATTTTCGACAGCCTGTAACTATAATCAGGCCACGAGAGACAAATGGAGCATATTATTTTGGATATAACGTTCCTAAATCCTAAGGCAAAATCCAAGGGCTTAATCTCCACGAGGAAGGGCCACGTGTAATTCTTCCAAAAAAAAAAAAAAAAAAAATGAGCGCACGTAGTAGATACGTTTTTAAAACGAAACGAAATAACAATAAAAAAAAACGCGTAATATGCATATATAAAATATACATATTATATATATATTATCATATCACGCAAACGGTCCCTGTATATAAATTGTACAAAGTTACTCTAACGAGATTAGTCATTAGTTATTAATTTATACGCCGTATCGATTGAACTCTTGTTCGCGTAAGCGACCGATTCGTAAGGTATCTCATGTACCCTTTATTACACACGACCTGACTTGTAAAAGTGAGAAACGTAAAAAATGTGCGCTTCGAAATCTGCCGACGGCTTTGTACTGCCGATACAAAGTGCGTTATTCTCGTACGCGTACCTGACTCCGATTCTATCGGATATTTCCATCGTCGTCGCGATCTAATTCGTTTGAAACGAATTACAATTGCAAATCGTACATTGTTTTAATATTCTACATCTAGATTGTTATATTAATATTTTTTTCAAAGATGACGGTAAAAACGAGAAAAAAAATTAAGACAAAAAACTTAAAACTTTTGAAATATTAAAATTGATGGCGCCAGTAACACGATTTGTACAAAAATCTCAAAATTACTTGAAAAAAAAAGAAGATATTTAAGCCTGCGTACTCTTTTCTCCCATTTATCTCTCGACTTTCTGCGCGATGGGACTTTAAATGAAAAACACAACGAAGTACATTTGCATTCGTAACGACCGACTTATTGAAAGCGTCTTTTGCACGGCGGTCGAAGAAGAATTGCTTGCTATTAGAACCGTGAAATTTTATTGTCGTCCACGTCTTTCTCGCCTTTGAAGCGCGCATTTTTAACAGGATGGAGTACACGTCGCGTCTGTACGCGGCGTTTATGGATGGGTCGTCGCGTTTACGGATGATTCGGGCCAGCGTTTCTCCCTACGGTTTCCTCTTAGACGGATATATAGTGTAGAGTTAAAATCCGTGGGAATGTATATGCCAGCGAATGAAATATTTAAGTCTAGGTCACCCTCTACCGGATACAACAACGTTATCCAGTGCGATTTAGTCATTTTTCAAATTACATTTCTTTAAATGTAAATTCTTGATCATTGAATATGTTGCTAAAATATTTTTTATTTGATATATATATTTGACAATAATTTTTTATTTGATTTCGTGTTTATCTGCTTTGTCAGATATCTGAGGTATTTATTTCACACATGTTGAACTGAAAAATATTTAGTTAGTTTTTAATTCAGAAATATAGCGTGACAAAAGTTACAGAGTCCCAAGTTACAGACCCTAGGAGTCAGAGAAGGTAACCAAACAAAAATAACAATGGTGACCTAGGGCTTAATACAAGAAAATTATTGGATTTCATTTTTAATGAGTTTATTTCTATTTATATAAATATATCGAGGATGCGACCTCGTGCGCACGTTGAGTGCTGCCCGCGTTTGCCATTTACCGAGAATATAGAATATAGTGTAGCTCTCTTTTACACGAATATAATTATTTGAACAAAGATAAAAGATTTTATTTACAGATTTGTCATGGAGTGTCGAAATCTGTCTCGCGAACAACGGTCGATTGTTCGATCGCCGGTCCGATTCCGGGGGATTAAACGCCGATTAGACTTCCGTAACGCGCCGCGAAGCCCGTTCGATGTATATACGACAACCGAGACATTTTGTACGCATTTTTAAAGGAGGGGGGGGTCCTGTCGAGATACGGGCCTCCTCTCAACCGCGATAGCGCGCTACGCGGAGGCGAGGGTACTCCGGCGGTCCGCGTGCGATGACCCTTTTTCTTTCCTCCCCGTAACGACGCCGTCGCGGCGCGAGAAGCCGCGTGGGCGTGGCTTTTCCTTTGTACACGCGGGTATATATGCGACTTATTAATTACGACTTTCGATTAAGTGACAAGTGAAAAACGGATTAGCGTTATTCTAGCGGCGCGCTCGCGCGTGCCGAGCGGATCTCGCATGTGGCTTGTTCAATGACGCGTGGTGAATCGCTCAAATTTGTTATACGTACACAATACAATTAGCTCCACTCGGTTCGGAGAGACCGTCTGCTGCCTGAATAATACAGAGAAGTTATAACCCGCGCGACAGGTACTATTCATTCGACCCGACAAACTGCCACCGCCGCATGTAAATTTCTCGCAAAAGGAAGAAAGAAAATATAGGAATTGCGATCTCGGAAGTGATCGGAGGGGGGGAAGGGGGGAGGAAAGAAAAAAGAAGTAATTGATTAGCAGAGATATTGAATTAAATTTGTTAACTCAGAGAATTGAACTTAAGGTCTACCTAGTGATACACATAACTATATTATATATATACATATATATATTATATAGTTTCGTAAGAGTCTCGGCGTATAAGTTTACTCGCGCGCCGGTCGACGCGCGAGTAGATTCATAATCCAGTAAGAAAAAAAAGTCCATCCAAGCAGGCGAAGGGAATAAGTAATGGAGAAGATATCATCTCGATATACTTTTAGGCTAAAAAAGGGGGGAGGGGGGGAGAGAGGCGGGCGAGAAAAAGGAGCGCGAGCGTGTGAGAGTCGTCGAGAGGAGGTAGACGCGAGACTACTGCTAGAGGGAAGCATCTCATTACACGATAATTAGATAGGATGCGTATTTTAAGTATCTCTCCGTCGTCACGTACGAGTGTGTGAGTGTGTGTGTGTGTGTCCGGTGCGAGCTCGCGCGACGACCTGCTGCAGCGAGAGCCGCGCGTCTCAGCCGAGGGAAGGAAGACGCGAGAGCCAGGCGCTTCCGCAGGCACCACTGCTCTCCGCCTTTTTCTCCACCTTCGCCCGTCTAACGCCTTGTCGAAGGAACGGCGGAAATTACCTTCAGCATTCTAACGAGGTGCGGGAACGTTGACTTGCCGTATCATCATATCGTCGTGATACCGCACCAAGTACTGCTCGTAGCTGCGGTTGATAGACGCGTATAGCGACCCTTCCCGACACCCGCGCCGTCGTTAGGAAGCCCGAGGGTGTCGACTCCATGTTCCGTTAGACGAGCGAAGGTGCATCTCCCTCGGGAGATAACTGCGTCCGTCGAGGTGCGAATCCACCGCGAACGTTCTACGATGTTTTAAGCGGCGGTTCTACGACTCGAAGATTTAAGAAAATTGACCAATTACAGTCGATTATTCTTCTTATTGAGCTAAACAATCGACGATGATTGGTCAATTTTCTTAAATCTTAAGTCTTAAATTTTATTGTAGGTGCCGCATTACGAAGAGCGAAACATGAAGACGCTTAGATCGATGATCGTATATTATATCGTTTATATCTGCATTTGACGCAGCGACGGGCGGTGGATCCGCAGCTACCCAGATTACGCGCGCGCGAGCTCGGATCGGCGGGATGCAGGCCGCATATTATCGATGGGGGGGGGGGGAAGGGTTTATTGCATGCACATACGGATATACACATACGTCTCTTCGAAGGCTATACGGAATCGTGACCCTTTCGGAAAAAGCACCGATACTCTCCATTCCTGAATGATCGTGATTCAGCCAACGGAACATGCTGTCAAACCATCGTATCAATCGCGCAAAGGGAACGAGAAAAGATAACGTATTATTTTTATAATTTGTCATCTTTGTATCATTGTTACGATGGTTGAGAGGACTTGTATAAAAAAAAACACACACACAGTAGCGTTTAACTTAAAAAGAAAAAAAAAAGAAGCAAACTGCGCCGCTCGCGTAAACGACATTCAACACGAACACACGATTAACACGCTACAACACACGAAACGTTAATATATCATACACTCCCCCGAAAACACGTGACAGGTTCGTCGAGACGAGCTCTCGCGTGAACGCGCGGCGCGTGATAAACGCGATCAATCGACTAAACTGACGATCCTATTTGTTATTAGAACCGCGGCCATCGGTCGTCGTCACGCGGCACGATACGGGGGAACGAATTGCGTTTAGGGCGAACGATTAACGTTTAAGGGGCGAAATTCTTCGATCTATAAATTCATATCCGGTAGCAAATGTCGAGACAGAGTTTGCCGCTTTTGCGAGAGAGACGCTCTCCGGACCTTTAGACTTGGCGCTGCCAAGACCGCTGAATGCAACGATGAAAAGCCCGACAGCTGCACCAATTGAACTGATCGATGTATTCTTTTTTTTCTCGAGAGCGCTCAGGATCTATTTGGGAAACGTTTCGATATATATTGACAAGTTTGGGATCAAATTTTTTAAATGAGAATTTCTAAGTCTCGAATGAAATGAATAATCGTTCAAAGGAATCGTGTTTTTCAGTGAAACTTGCCAAGAAATTCAATGTTGAGACAAAAGCTTCACTCGATATTTCGTCTGACAGTGAGAGGAAAGTCAATTCCGCGAATTTTTCGAAATGTTCTTGATATAATTTTCAGATCTGAGGTAGTGCATTTTTTTTCTCGAGAGCACTCAGGATCTGTTTCGGAAATGTTTCGATACATTGACAAGTTTGGGATCAAATTTTTTAAATGAGAATTTCTAAGTCTCGAAATGAAATGAATAATCGTTCAAAGGAATCATGTTTTTCAGTGAAACTTACTCGCCGAGAAATTCAATGTTGAGATAAAAGCTTCACTCGATATTTCTCCTGACTGTGAGAGGAAAGTCAATTCCGCGAATTTTTCGAAATGTTCTTGATATAATTTTCAGATCTGAGGTCTCTCTGTGTAACGCAGAGAGTAAAAAAAGTTCACTATATCAGAGCAGCAATCTCGCTCGATCGACTCGTTGGTGCAAGCAAACCGGTCCTGGATCGCGCTTAAAGGATTTAAGTAGACCGTTAGAGGGCTAGAGCTACGTAAAAAGTAATTCATATCATTAAGTACGCGAAATAGTGATTTCGAATTGGAGGCAATGTGAGAGGAAGAGAGGAAAACGAGACAACTGATTTCCTATTAGTTTCTCTCTTTCTCCTGCGACTGCGTACTTCACCGGGTCCGCGGTATACACGTGCGAATTACGACTCGTCGCGGACGACGCCGTATACATGCGCACGTGCGGACCGCGGGGGTCCGCGGAGGCGCGTATTTAGCTCAAGCTTTCCTTTTTATATTCTGTAAATACAGCGAGTAAATAAGAATGGCGAGCATTTTTATATAGTTAATTTTATAATTTATTTACTACGAAAGGGAGACAGACACGCCGCTCGTCTCCCCTTGCCGACCGTTCGTGGAAAACGCACGAGTTGGAGATCCGATGAGGATTTAAAGAGTAAAATAGGAGCGTGCATACCATACAGAAGACACACGTTACACAACGTATACATACACATAGGACATACACGCGCACGACTGTAGATAATTTGTAACAATTGCTATTGTCAAGTACCACGTATAAAGCGACGTATGCTGATATATATCATTGCATATTATACTGATAACGATTAATAAAAGGTAATGTTGAAAATTAAGAGCCTGTGCGAGCAAATGTGAGCGCTTTTATTTAGAACTTCATCCCTTGGTCCCTCCCCCCTCCCGACAATATAAATCCTTTAGTTTTTAACTAGTTTTAAAATTAGATAACGAAAATATACGAAATTCATATTAATTCTATAGATAAAATCGAATTAATCTTTATTAAAAGCTTAGGAATCTCTAATCTTTATTAAAGCTTAAGAATTATATGTATAATTATATCGATTTTATCTCTCTAGAAGTCTCTATTAGCTTAAAAATTATATGTGTCATGAGTTAATGCTGATGTAACAATAATGCGCCTATACAATAATTTTTTTAACAATTTTATAATTAGAACTTGTAAAAATCATATAAGTACCGTAATTTCCAAGAGTGTCTATTCAATTCCGTAACGTTACTTTCCTCTTTATTATGACAATCGTTAAATCGTAGGAATGCCTGTTTCTTATGAGATTTTATAAAAGTCAGTTTTAACCACATCCACCTTTTTTACAACAGCTCCGCTTTGGAGGACGATATCCACGAGTATTGTCGCCCATTAAGGGATTATACTCTGCAAATAACACGAATAATACGGATATTATTTTAATCTACCTTACAATTAGAGGTATGACTTATATTCATAACATGAATCTTACCTGATTTGAACGACTTCGATTTCGTACTCGTACTAGGAGTTTCATCGTCGGTTGCACTACCGAGTTTTTCACCTACGTTTTTATTTTCCAACAGTTTCAAGACCTTTTGTCTCCTTTTCTCTTTCTCCTGGGAACAAAAGGGAACAGATTGCTCCAATTTATATTTCTATTTACGTATATATCTCATTTTCACACTCATATTTTTCAAAAGTATAAGTGCAAAGATGTATCTTAATATATATCGAATAACGCGTAGAAAAAGATACCTCTTCCTCTTTGACTTGTGCTACGGCAGAACTCTTATTGTACGCTTCTTGCATCTTCTGTCGCGCCAGTTCCACGTTGGCTGACATCTGCGGCATTTCGTCGGTCTCTAGACATACAATTGACACAAAGGTGAAACAAATTGCATGTATTGTACAAATAATATATACCGCAAATTATTTGTCGCCCCATCAAGTAAGAATTGGGGCCTTGGGACAAGTCATCGACACTCACTCTTGCCGAGTGCGGCATCCCGCTGGTTCCTCCCGACTTTCCAACTCTTATATTTTTCTTGAATATGTGGAAACGTGTACAAGGCGATGATCCCGAGTCCTACGATGTACCAACCCACAGAAGCTATCGGGGCCCAAACTGCAATAAAGAAAGGCTACTTACAGTTGTGCCGCGAGCGTGACGTTTGCTCCCGGAAGCGGGAAGCGAAGGTAATCGCGATGACACGAATGTAAACATAAGAGCGTTAGTCTGCAAATATGCACATTCCTGCGATACGTACTCGTTTCGAAATAGCTCGGGCCGTCAACGTGCTCCATCTCCGTCTCCGTAATACTCCTTTATGCGTTCAAGGCGAAACTTTCCAGGACGTTAACTTACATGTCACGACACGATGTAATAATTGTAATACGATCAACAATCATCGGCCGTTGACAATCCAGCTTTTCGCGTGACAACTTAATGGCTGTGCATAGAACGCGGCAATGCGCTGCGTGTCGCAAGAAGCGACAGGCAGCGACACGTACTCTCTGACTGACTCTCTGTACGATTAG